>NW_003852635.1:1528659-1531138 GCF_000181295.1 Otolemur garnettii | reverse complement strand
TTTTTTTTTTTTTATTTCTAAGTAATGTCTTGGGTATTTGAGTTTTTTTCTGTTTCCATATAAAATGAAGTGCTAGTCTTTCCAGATCTTTAAAGTATGATAGAAGTACTTTAATAAGGATTGTGTTAAATCTGTAGATTGCTTTGGGAAGTATGGACATTTTAACAATGTTGATTCATTCCAACCATGAGCATGGTATATTTTTCCATTTGGTAACATCTTTAGCTATTTCTTTTTTCAGAGTTTCATAGTTCTCTTTATAGAGATCTTTCACATCCTTTGTTATATACACTCCCATATATTTCATTTTCTTTGGCACTACTGTAAAGGGAAGAGTTCTTGATTGTTTTTTTTCACCTTGACTATTGTTTATATATATAAAGGCTGCAGATTTGTGAGTGTTGATTTTGTATCCTGAGATGCTGCTGTATTCCTTGATCACTTCTAAGAGTTTTGTAGTTGAGTCTCTGAGGTTTTCCAGATATAAAATCATATCATCTGTGAAGAGTGACAGTTTGAGAGCCTCTGATCCTATTTGGATACCCTTGATTGCCTTCTCATGCCTGATTGCAATGGCTAAGACTTCCATTACAATGTCAAAATAGAGACAATGGGCAGCATTGCCTGGTTCTTGATCTGAGTGGAGATGATTTCAATTTAACTCCATTCAACAGGATGTTGGCTGTGGGTTTTCTGTAGATGGCCCCATCAGTTTAAGAAATGTTCCTTCTATACCTATTTTCTTAAGCATTCTGATCAAGAAAGGATGCTGGATATTATCAAAAGCTTTTTCCACATCAATTAGGAGAATGATGTGGTCTTTATTTTTTTTTTGTTTATGTGATGTATTATATTTATGGATTTGCATATATTGAAGCATCCTTGAGACCCTGGGATGAAATCCACCTGCTCATGATGTATAATTTGTTTGATGTGTTGCTGGATTCTGTTTTCTAGGATCTTATTGGATATTTTTGCATCAATTAGAGATATTAGTCTATAATTTTTTCTCTTATTGGGTCTTTTCCTGGTTTGGTGATCGGGGTGATACTTGCTTCGCAGAATGTGTTGGAAAGTATTCTATTCTTTCTTTTTCTATGTTTTGGAAAAGGTTACATAATATAGGTGCTATTCCTCTTTAAAGGTTTGGTGGAGTTCTAAAGATGGTATAAAGCCATCTGGTCCCGGACTTTTCTTTTGGGGGAGATTTTATGTAGTTGATGCTATTTGAGAACTTGATATAGGCCTGTTTAACATTTTCACTTCTTCTTGGCCAATTCTAGGAAGGTGGCGTGCTTCTAAGAATTGGTCAATTTCCTTCAGATTTTCATATTTCTGAGAATAGAGTTTTTTGGTAATATTCATTAAGGATTTTTTGAATTTCTGAGGAGACTGTGGGTGTTTCGTCTCTATCATTTCTGGTTGATGAAATTAGAGATTCTACTCTTTTATTTCTGGTTAGGTTAGCAAAAGGTTAGTCTATTTTATTGACCTTTTCAAAAAAAACAACTTTTTGATTCATTAATCTGTTGTATAATTCTTTTATTTTCAATTTCATTTAATTCTGCTCTAATTTTGGTTATTTTCTTTTCTTCTACTGGGTTTAGAGTTGGAATATTCTTCCTTTTCCAGCTGGATGAGATGTCCCATTAAGTTGTTTATTTCTTATCTTTCCGTTCTCTTGAGGAAGGCTTGAGATGTTACAAATTCCCACTTAGGATTGCCTTTGCAGTATCCCACAGGTTCTAGTAGTTCGTGTCTTCCTTATTGTTTTGTTCCCAATGTTTGGTAATATCTTTCTTAATCTCATCTATTACCCAGCTACCTACCTATCATTTAGCATAATATTATTTGAGTTTCCATGCCTTTGAGTGAATTTGCAGATTCTTGTTGTTACTGAGTTTGACTTTTATTCCATGATGTTCTGAGAAGATACAACAAATAATTTCTATTTTTCTAAATTTTCTGAGCTTAGACTTGTGACCTAAGATGTAATCAATTTTGGAGGTTGTTCCATGGGCTAATGAGAATAATAGCATCCTTTCATGATCAGAACACCTTAGAAAATAGGTATAGAAAGGACATTTCTTAAACTGATAGAGGCCATCTACCGAAAACCTACAGTAAAATTGAAAACATTTCCACTCAGATCAGGAACCAGGCAATGCTGCCCACTGTCTCCATTGCTTTATAACATGTAAAGGAAGTCTTAGCCATTACAATCAGTCAAGAGAAGGTGATCAAGGGTATCCATATAGGATCAGAGGAGGTCAAACTTTCACACTTCACAGATGATATGATTGTATATCTGGAAAACCTCAGAGACTCAACTACAAAACTCTTAGAAGTGATCAAGGAATACAGCAGCATCTCAGTATATATAATAAATACTCAAAAATCAGTAGCATTCATATGTACCAACAATAGACAAGGTGAAAAAACAGTCAAGGACTCTATTCCCTTTACAGTAGTGTCAAAG
>NW_003852635.1:1522463-1523699 GCF_000181295.1 Otolemur garnettii | reverse complement strand
TTAGGGTCTTTTGAATTTCTCTACGAATTTTAAGTTATCAATTTCTAAGGATAAGATTGGAATTTTCATTGGGATTTTACTGAATCTACAGCTTAATTTGTGAAGAATTACTATCATAACAGTTCTCACCCACAAAAGACATAAATCCCTTTACTTATTTAAGCTTTCCTTAATTTCTCTTCTGCAATGATTTTTTTTCTATCATTTCTCAGATTTACCCTTTCGCATTTTCTACTTTTTTATACAAAGGCAACTTAATTTCCAGGAATGAAACAGGACAGACTACCTTAATGGAACTTATCTTTTGAGGGGAATATAAATAAAAAACAAGTAAAGAAAATAAGATAATTATAAATTTAGAAAATATGTAAAGCAACATAAATGGCAAAGGGTGAAATTTAGGGTAATGTGCATATTTAGAAAGAATGATCCAACCAACAGTATATTGTAGGACAGATCGAAATTAAAAATAAAAGGCTTAAAGACTGCAGAAAATGAAGAGATTTTCATCATGAAACTGTCCTTAATGATCAATAAAGGGGTGAAAGAACTGGGGTAAGGGCCTAAAACACCATGAAGACACAGGCTAGCTGGCTAGCTAAAAATAATGATCATCATCTACTTGTACCCTTGTTTGCTTGATGGTTACTAGTCACTGTTCTCTTGTTTGTCTTTCTGTAACTGCTCCTCTGAAGTCTCCTAACTGCTAGTTAAAAGGTTCTCAACTTTCCTTGTAGATAATATCACCCTTGTGAAACCTAAAGCTAGTTTTTGAGACGTCTTCCAGACCCTAAGTTCCACTGAAACAGATAACTCAGCCGACCAGTGGCCCACAACTGAGACCTGACTCAACTTCCATTGTAACCTCTACCCCAAGAACTGACTCTGCAAAAAAGATTATTTCTTCACCACCCCCACCTTTGTTCTGTCCCAAACTCAGTCAATTAGCAAACCCAATTGCCTAGCCTTTTGCCTGCCAAATGTCTTTGAAAATACTTTCTCACAAATGTTGGGAAGATGGATTTTAGAAATTACTCTCATCTCCTGGTCAAGGTACTGACATGAAACATTTTCTCTGCCATAACACTGCTCACATATGGGCCTGGTCCTGAATGGGGAGGAGGGCGTTGTCAGTGAATCCAGTCGGGTGATAACACTTCTCTCCTTTTTTTTATTTCTGTGTATTTAATTCACATAAGTATATTTTTTTCCTTTTAAGGAATATCTTTATTTATT
>NW_003852635.1:1520433-1521485 GCF_000181295.1 Otolemur garnettii | reverse complement strand
CCACAAATTTTATTACTTATTTAATAATAAATATGTTTTCTTTCTCTACTATCTTTGTGGACATTTCTGGGCCGAAGGAAGATTATTTTAAAATTGAATTTCTTCAATAATATCTAAAAAAACAAAAAATAAGAAAATGAGAGAGATGTGCACTCCAATGGAATGGCAGCTGTAAAAATTCTAAGTGTAGAAAGAGTTTTAGTAGCTGAAAAACAATACAGGAAGTCAATTAAGCTAATTTGTATGAGCTAGAGAGAGAATGATAAAAGGTGAAATTAGATGTGTAAGAAAATATGTCAGCCTATATTATGTAAGGATGTTATACAGTCATAAGAGTTTAAATTTTATTCTAATTATAGTAAAGAGACTTTGAAGTGATTTGAGCTGTGTCCAATTTGCATTTGCTTATAATCTGACCAACTACCAGGTTAAGAATTAAGAAGAATGAGAAGAATGGAAGGAGGCCAGTTGCAGAATCCCTGGGAAGAGATGATAATGGCTTTATAGAGGTGAAGGAAACTTTCTTTCCACCCTCTAGAGGTTCAGTCTGTGGGATAAACTTAAGGATGAACAAAAGAAAAGCAAGCGAAAAGACATACAAATTTATGACATGCACATGCATCCTAGTTCCACAAAATTATGAGACTCAGAGAAGGGGATGTTGGGTACAACTTAAATAGACTTTTGAGTTACACAGAGAAAAAGGGTCTTGTTGTAAAGAGGTGGTAACATAAGCCAAGGTACCTGAGAGAAGGGATTGCATGATAAAGAAGAGTTGTCTTATGTAGATAAACACTCTTAGGGAGAAGCTATTCAAACCGGTGAGAGGCTATGCCAAGTTCTTTGGGGGCTGGGTGTAGATAAGACCTTTCCTGTATTTGTTTTAGGCAAATAAGGGGCCCTCAGAGAGAACCTCTGCTTGGCAATTGATGTTCACTTTACTAAAGTAGATAGATATTATTTTTTTCTCAAAAAGGCAGTTTTCCAAAACTATTCCTATATATGAAGTTTCTCTGAATAGACATCTCCAAATACGCCAAGAGGTGTATGTT
>NW_003852635.1:1512567-1520362 GCF_000181295.1 Otolemur garnettii | reverse complement strand
AAAAAAAAACAAGAGCAAAAAATAAGATAAAATATGGGGATGGGTATAAGAATGAAAACAAAAAAATTCTTATGTTTTTCAGATGGAGCATAACATAAGATAGTTATGTATGTCCTTCTTAGACAAAGTTGAGAAAGGTCAGATTTAGGTGGAGCAGAAGGCAAAAATTATTTTGATTATCATTTCTTACTCCTTTTGAGAATAATAAAATATACTTTTTAAAACAATTTTTTTAAATGATATTATGGCACTCTAACCTATTAATATATGCTAATTCAAAATGACTATTCATCTATTGTTTAATATTTTTTCTCTATTATAAAGAATATTGTCATTAATATGCTTATAATTTTGCATTTTCTAAGAATTAAATTTGTGGAAATAGAACCTTTAGTAGTAGGTAATGTTTCAAATGCCCTGATACTATGGGCTATTGCCTCCTTAAAAGACCAGTACAAAAAACCTGTTAATTAAGCAAATCTATGACTATTAGGCACACTACAATAAGGGGGGAAACACCAACTTGATATAGAGTAAGGATGGGAAAATTAGGAAAGATTTATACAGTTTGAGTACCTGACCTGTGTGGTATTAAGGAAGAATTTGTAGTCTGTGTAACTTGCTTAGATTAGCATAGTGTATGATAAAGTGGTTTTGAATTGATCAGCAAAGTGAGTGAAGGGTTTTGAAGTAAATCTTAAGCAAGCTATCAGCCTTGATAAGAAAGCTATTACAGTTAACTCACTATCATTTCTTCCAGAAACATATTTGATTGTCCATAACATCACTGGATAAGGGTAGGGAAATAATCCAATAATGTGCACAGGAAATCATGTTGATTTTGCCCTCAATATGTGTTGTCCAATTGCTCTCAGTCAAGGTGGCATCACTTTAGGTTTTTCTTTTTACTCTTTATAGACTTTTGTTCTTGTCACTGTTTACATTTTTAGCTGGTTTTAGAGGATATCTAAAGTTATCTTAAGTGCCATTATTGATGCTCAAATTTTAACATGTTACATTGTTACATCAATTTTTATTAAAAAAAATTTAATTTAATTTTACATCTTATTCTTCATGTGTTCATAACCAAGTAAGGCAAAGGATAACTAATGGTTGATCATTAATTATTCAATAAATAGAATTATTAAAATACACATATCCAAGCCAAACATTAGTCTTCTAAGAAGAAATACTGAATGAGAGAAAGGTGTTGAAAAGTAAGTTCCCTAAACTTCAGGGAAAACTTAAGAATTCCTCTTATAAGAGCTACTTTTCAAATATTTCCATTATAGCATTTCAATTGCCACCGGAGATTAGGGAGCAAAGATGGCTTTGGCATCATATTTTTAAAATGATCTCAGTAATTGAATCCTTCATTTAAAGAGCTACAGCAATGTTAGACAGATCGTGATGCAGTCCCTTCCCAGGAGGAGCACTCAAGTTATATCTCTCTCTTACCATTCTCATGCATAGCGACTATCAGCAATTGCAGTAGGAGATTAGCCAGTTGGTCTAGTTTTATCCAGACAGAGATTTCTTGTGTGCAGGTATCACCGAATACTCATAATCTTTATGAAATATAACCTAAGGGGGAGAAATTCCATTTTTGTTTAGAAACTTTGCAGGAAACTATTTTATAAAGGAACAAGCATTTCAGATAGTACAATTCAATATAATTATTTTTCTGATGGCAACACTGACCTTTTCACTAAAATTGTCATTTCCTTAGAACTCAGAAATAGTCACAAAAGAGTAAAAGTGTCCAGGGCGGTACCTGTGGCTCAAAGGAGTAGGGCGCCGGCCCCATATACGGGAGGTACTGGTGGGTTCAAACCTGGCCCTGGCCAAAAACTGCAAAAAAAAAAAAAAAAAAAAAGGAAAAGTGTCCAATCTGCATTCTTATCAGATAAACATACATATGTAACTTCTTTGATGCAAAGGAGTAAAATATAGATGATGCTGACTTATTTCATGTTTTAAGATGTTGGATAAATGTAGTATAAAATGTGAACTTAGTTCATTTTCTAATTTTATTAACTTATTATCAATTGATAATATTTAGTTAGTGTCTTAGATAAGCTTTCCATATATGAGCTTATCATGTAAATATTTATTTTCTTCTTAATTAAGTAGTAAGAGTAATTTTGGATTCTTTGACGAAACTAGATGTAATAGATAAACTCAAAGAAGGAAAAATTGTTTATAATCATAACATCAAAAATAATTTTTAGCCTTTTATGTATGTACGTATACAGAGGATGCCACAAAATGTATACACATTTTAGGAAAGGAAAAAGATAATACTGGAATTTTCCTGCTGGCTCCTCGGTCTCAGGAATGAAAAATTAATTCAGAAAGACCACAAGTAAGTGAAAGCAAGAGAATTTATTGAGAAGAAAGGAAAGGAAAGCCTGTCGCACAGCAGAGGGGCTCTGAGCAGGATGTGTCCACAGACAAGTCTCTGTCTAGGGCAGTGTTTTTCAAGCTTTTTATCTTAGAGTACACTTGGACCTATCGTTAAACTTCCAGGGCACACTTAAAGAAAAAGAATATACCTTTCTGATTTATTCATTCAAACAGCAAATGCATCATCACAGCAAAAATATATATATATATATAATTTATAATAAAAAGATAACAATTAAAATTCTTAAAAAATTTATATTGGTTTGGTGCCTGTGGCATAGTAGTTATGGCGTCAGCCACATAACACCAAGGCTGGTGTGTTTGAACCCAGCCCGGGCCAGCTAAACAACGACAACTGCAACAAAAAATAGCCGGCGCTATGGCAGGCACCTGTAGTCCCAGCTGCCTGGGAGGCTGAGGCAAGAGAATCACTTAAGCCCAGGAGTTTGCGGTTGCTGTGAGCTATAATGCCACAGCATCCTACTAAGGGCAACAAAGTGAGACTCTGTTCTCAAAAAAAAAAAAATATATATATATATGTATATATATATATTTACAAATATATATGTATTATATATATAATCATATATATTTTTATATATTTTTTTCTATTTGTTATAATTTAACATTTAATGAGGTATCTGAGTTTAACTGTTTTTAGAATGTCCTTTTTGCAAGGTCACATTTTGGACAGACATACTCTTAAATCTTCTTCCAAGGATTCTAGCCATGATCAATTTTGTTTCTAATATTATTCATTGCGGAAATGAATATGTGCTTGCTTCACACATATATGATGTTGAGAATGAAAGAAATATGAAAAGTTGTAATATCTGTTGTTGAGTATTTTAATTGCAATCTTCTCTCATTTCTTACTTCTGTTAACTCTCCCTCTTCTGTAATATTTAAATTTGATGACTTACACACAATTGAAATAAAGGGATTTCTCACCCAATACAGTGACGTTATGTCAAGTGTAGGAGCAGGAAAATATTTTTCAAACTTTGTGTACATTAAATCTAAAGTTTGTAACATTTGTTCTATGAGATTTTTATCCAGTGTGTACCTTTTCACTAGTTCAAACATTTCTATTGTAATTTCTCTTTTCGTCTTTTCCTTCCAGAGCAGTAATTTTTCTGACAGCATTAATTTTACCTGTAGATATGGGAATATTTTCATTATGAACCTGAATATTTTATTACTAAGAATACTCAAACACTGAAATAAATCGGAAAGAAATGCAACTTTATTACACCAAAACTTGTCATAAAGTAAATCGCCTAATTTAGAATATTGCATTTTTTAGGAGACTGATACTTTCCCCTTTTAATTAATAAAAATCTTGATAGAACACTCCCTAGAGCTAACATCTCACCTCCATATGCAGTAAGATCTGCATATGAGAAGCATCCATTGAAGAACATAATTCCGCAAATAGTAGTGATTCTGATGGCTTGCTTTTTATATAATTGATAATTTTAATAGTATCATCTAGGACCTCTTGTAAGTCAGGCACTAATGATTTTGACGTTAGCACTTCTCTGTGTAGAAAACAGTATGTAGAAATAATTCTTCGATTCTTGTTTTGCACAAGTGTGACAAATCCTTTTATACCTCCAGACGTAGGTGGGGTTTTATTCATACAAATATGTATGCAGGAATCACAAGACAAGATATTAGAATTAAAGTAATTATGGAGCAGATAAAAATTTTCTTGGTCCTTTGTTGTTTCAGTGGTCAACAAAATAACTGTCCTGTGATTTCTTCTTTATAGACAAATCTACTGAAAGCTAAAAGCTGGGGTTTACCACTGACATCAGGATATTCATCCAGCTGAATTGCAAACCTGTTTACTTCTTTGAGGTGAGACATTACTTGGAATTCTATGTTATCAGATAAATCCTTAACACACCAAGAAATGGTATTATCTGAAAACAAAATTTTTAAAATTTCCTTTCTAAATGTTTACAGTTGCACAGCAGGCCAGTAAAATACCGGATCCTGCAATTGTACGAGATTTCCTTTTCCTAGCTACAATTTCTGCAACTGAGTAACTCGGTTCTTCTGCTTTATCTGATATCATTGCATATTTGGTCCATAGCTTTGCTTGTTCAGTATTACTGAGTGCAAGTCGTTTGAAATATCCCGCCACTTTTCAGACAAGTAGGAAGGTCTGCACTGTACATGTCTCTTTAATTTGCTAGGCACCATAGCTTCATTTGCTGATGTTTCACCACAATTTATTCATGTGGGAAATGGTATAATTCTTTACTACCTGTGAATCTGAGTGTTAAATACTGTTCATTATATTTACGACTATTTTAGTTCAGTTGCTGATGCACTGGATGAAGCAGTATTGGACACACTAACATCATCTTCTAATGTTTGTTTCCTTACTAAAAACTTTTTCATTTCACTTGAACAGTATGTAATAAGAATAAAAAAATGCCAAATCAAAACTAATAAAAATAAGTTAACTCCTAGTTTTTAGAAAGAAATACAGGTATTAATTAAACACGTTTGGAATATTTTCAGAACTAGGATTTGCAAGGTAATTATGTCCAGCTACTTCACTATTTCAAATCTAGACAGCACTGTACCACACATGTTCAGTACCATCTACCCCTCCTTACTACTTTGAGCACAAGGAGGGATTGGTGAGTCACACAGCTTCATTCGCTTCAGATCCCGGTCAAATCGCACCATCTAAGGACATATCTCAAATCTTATTTTTCAAGGTTATACCCCATGCACTTTAGAAATAAGCCAGTGTTTATTTATTACAACAATAAAATATGTATTGATTATAACAATGATATACTTGTATAATCAGTTTAAAGAAGTTTTAATTTTGATATATACACTTACTGTGGTGTTTTTTAACTTCTTTCAGAAACAATTTAATTAATGATCTTTAAAAATTTTCCAGCACACCTAAGATCCCATCAGAGCACACCAGTTGAAAATCTCTGGTCTAAGGGCTCATGTTTTGTCCTATGCATTCCTTCTTCCTGATTGGCTCTTTCTATATGCAAATTGAGGATTCTCTATTGTACCAAGCAAGACACTTGCTTCTGACCTACATGATATAAGAATGCATGGTTTCTAGTTGACCCCTCACTCATTGCCACTGCTCCTTAAAGTTTATAGAGTAAGGTTATTTTAAACTTTCCATTTCCCCTCCCAGGGACTGTGGCATGCTGATGGCACAAGTTGTGAACTACAGGAGGCTGTGTTACCCCCCCACCCCGTTGTTCCATATTACTCGTGGCCATTTTCCAGTTCCCCATTCTTGCTTGCCCTGCACAAGTTCCCCTTTAACCCTTTATTAAAATTGTAATACTCAAGTCATGTTTGACTTCTGCAATTACAAGAGATAGACGACACAATATCCGTGAACTATTTGATGGAACTAAATGATAGAATTAAAATACTGTAGAAGAGGAGATCATATCAAGCAATATCTAAGACAATGAACAATTCCCATAGACAAGAAACAGAAATGAAGAAAGAGGATATAATTGTACAAAGGACACAATGGGGTGGAGGGAGTACATAGCCTCCTCCTGTAGTTCACAATGTGTGCCATCAGCATTGCTCCCCATCTCCTGCCCTGCACCGGGCCACTTAGGAAAACAGTGTTCTATATATGTTTGAAAAGAAAACTTCTTATTACCTTAGTCATGTCAGCAAGTCTGCCTCAAAACATTTTATTTTCTGAAAAAAACAAAAAAGTAGCCATCATGTTGCCACACGAGTTTATAAGACAAGAAGTTTTTGGCTTCTTTTACAAATGGAATTTTTTGTTGAAATTTTTATTCTTCCAAAAACTTTAAGTTTTTGGTCCTCTGACCCAATTGTCACACTAGGCATTTGTGGTGACCCAGGAATGATATAAGCTAAAATTTTTTTGAATTTATGTTAACTCAAAACACATTGTTTTTGATATTGTCATTCAAGTGACTTTATTCTGCGGAGAAGAAAAAGAAAATAGAATAAAATTCCTTTTTATTCAAGGAATATGAGCCACTATAAATTATTAATCCCACAGAAAGAATGTCATGAAAGCAAAGTCCTTTCACTGTCACTTAAGCTGAATAGTCATCTCCTGAGGGCATTTGCAATGTGGGCTCTAGACTAACTGATGCTAGAAGCCATACAATGCCACACACTGGATGTTATAACTCACACCCTACAGTTCAACACCAGACCAGTCATTAATGTTATCTTTGTAAATCATGAGAATTTTGAGGACAGCTTCTGATGAGCCCACTGGTCTTTCCCTTTGCCTTTAAAAACCTATTTGTAACAAAGTTTGACTGTGTATCACCCAAGGCTACTTGGAAATGTGTATAATGCGGGTATCCTCACTTTGGCTCAAATAAACATTTTACATTTTCTGGTGACTCAGACTCTTCCTTAAGGGTTGACAGGCCAAAAAGAAAAAAGAAATATGTCTTAAAATTTCAGTATTTTCTTTTAGTCTATTTAACTTGGACTCTTACTAATTTCTAATTCTTCATGCTGTAAAAGATATGTACGTATGTTCATATAAATATTTGTAGCAGCTTTTCTTTGAGAGATTTAAATTTTCTCTCTTGACCTTATTTGTGAGCTTTAAAGTATCTATAATAAACCTGTATTATAATAAAAATATCTAAAAGTTGTTTAAAAATGTCCGTAAAAAATAAAATATTAAGTGAATTTTCTTTTGTTGACTATACAACTTTGTTATTTATCTTTATAATATCTTTATAAACTAGGAGATACTACTTGAGTTTCTCCTTTTATTAATGAACCTTATTGTTTATCCAATCACATTTATTGTATAGAGAAATATTTATAATTTATGAATATTTTTATATAACATTAATGAATATCACATGTCTATAGATCAGATCTCTAAAATATGTTGATTGCTTTTTAGGATGTACTCTTTAAAAAGGAGAACTGGAACAAGTGTATGTATTTTTCAAAGAAGTTTAAGATGTCTGTGTTATGGTTTATCTTCTCAAAGATTTTGTCTTTAAATTTTCTCTTCCTTTAGTACTTCCTAAGTTTGACCAGTACCCAAAGAACTCGATGACACTGGACACTGCCATTGTTTCTACTTTTGTCAATTTAAAATGAAAAGACACTACTATTACTTCAGGTTGTTTCTTTGATTAATAATAAATTTAACTTTGAGATATCACCTAACTCCAGTAAGATTAGCCCATATCACAAAATCCCAAAACCAGAGATGTTTGGGGGGATGTGGAGAAAAGGGAACACTTCTACACTGCTGGTGGGAATGCAGACTAATTCGTTCCTTTTGGAAAGACATCTGGAGAACACTCAGAGAAGTAAAACTAGACCTGCCATTTGATCTTACAATTCCTTTATTAGG
>NW_003852635.1:1501571-1512112 GCF_000181295.1 Otolemur garnettii | reverse complement strand
GAAGGCTACATTAAACAGTTTGATGAGAGTATTTCAAATTGTATATGAAAACACCACACTGTACCCCATGATTGCATTAATGTACACAGCTATGATTTAATTAAAAAAAGGAAAAAATAAATTTAAACATAGCATATGCTTATAGATTTTTTATTTAACAATACCTAACTTCTTTGAGACATTTGCACAATAAAAACTTGATATGATCATTTTGCAATTAATGTTTAAGATTCATTTTTAAACTGAAAGAAGCATCCCTACTAGTATATGTGATAAACATTTTTTCTCATATCGTTTCCTTTATAATCTGTAGGAAGATATTTGTTTTACATAGAAGTTAGTTTTATGTTAGTCTATTTTAATGTATCATGATATTTTTCTGATTTATATCTCATATTTCAATATTTCATATGCCTATAATTACATTTGTGTAAAATACAAAGTGGTTGTCTAACTTACCTTTTACAAAATTCAATCTAGTTTTAATATTTATTTTTTAAAAGTTTCATTAAAGCCTAGTTATCCATCTGTGTTTGCTATGATAATTAATAATTATGATATTCATAATAGAAAGGCCTCCTGTATTATAACACATTTGTTTCAAAGTTTCCCAATTTATTTTTCCTTGTAGGTGTTTCTATTTATAGGCCAATTTTATTAAGGTCTCCAAAAATATATTGGGGCTAGTAATTTTGAAATAACTATACATATTAATTTGTGGAGAATTATGAATACTACCTTAGATTCATTTAATTTTAATTGGTTCATATTTCTATATCCATATTCATAAGTAAAATTAGTCTAGGTTTTATTTATTTAAAAAATTGACATCAAATTGTATGTATTTGCTGTGTACAACATGACTTGAAGTCTGTAGTCTATATTTGTGTTGTATTGGTTCAACATTTATATCTGTATACCAGTGTTTGTTGTAAGTACTGAATACATTTCAAAAATTATACTGTTTCTCTCTTAGCTCAGAAAGATTTAAACAGAGTAGAAATTATTTCTTAACTATATTTGGTAAATTTGAGGGGCTTTGAGCTTTGCTAAGGATATACTATTTAAGAGACAGCATGATATAGAAAAAGGCAGTTAAGTGTGATGAGAAAAAGTAATAGAGATCAGACTTTAAATTCAGAATTTCCTAGGATTCACATTATTAGCTAAGTAAATATTGTGAAACATCTGATATGTCTTTAATTGAACATAATAACATTGCTTGACTTATGTGGGTAGTTCAGAGCCCTGAATATATCTGATATGAATTAAAGTTTTCTCATTATCATTATCTTTTGAAATATTTTGTGGAAAACCCAAATAATAACAGACTAATATCATAAGTGACTTATTACAAAAATATAAGGCTTAAAAATACTAGTAATTTAATTTATACAATCAATGACATCAATTAAAAAAGAAGAAATTATTATAACCTTGATGGAAAAAAATTATTTTGGAAATATAAATTTAAGCCCAATTAGGATTATAAATATGCTTTCTTTGTATAATGAAGAAAAGCTATTTTAAACAACTACCAAAATTATTTAAAGTAGCAACTAAAATGCTATAAAACACTCAAGGGAAATTTTCATCTCATGGCCAATTTCAGAACAATAATATTTTCTCACACCAGCAATAAGCAGGTAGAAAATATAATTTAAAATTAATGAATCTTTAAAAGAGCAATAAAAATTTCAAATGCAAAAATACGAGTGCAAAAATGAAAAAAATTATAGCAAAACGTATTAAATTTTAGTGAGGGGAATAACATTTTGAATAAATGAGAAGACAATAGTCTTAAAGACTTTATTTTATCCGAAGTGATTTTTAAACTAAAAGCAATGTTACTCAGAATCCCAACAATGGAAAATGATAATGTATTCCCTGTCCCCAGCCTCTTCTCAATGAAATTGCCACATTCACAGCTCCTTTAATGGGGTAACCTATTGGAAGAAAAAGGCCATGTGATGGAGTGGAGAAGGGAAACTACAGAAAGACAATAACTGAAGGGTGAAAACGCTCTTTTCCATGGGTTACTGGAAGAGAAAAAAATGAGACAACATATACACACACATAAACACACACAGAGGTAAGAGTAATAGAGTGATAAGTTACACCACATCATGTCAGGGCATTCAAGCTATGCTGCAAATTATCACTACCAAAGGACTCCTGCATAAACCCAGCTCTGAGGTCCTAATATAATTCAAGTAAATTACGTGGGTTTCCTTGGATCTCCTGTTTTTCTTATTTCTATAAAAATGTTTACAAGAAATTCACCCTAATTTATTAAGCAATCTCTATTCTTTACAGATAAAACTTCCTAAAACCTTACAGAAACTAGGTGTGAAACAAAAGAGAAAGTTTATTTTATTTAATACTGCATGAAGAATATTTATTTGTATGTGGAGAGAGAGAGAGAGGGAGAGAGAGAAAGAGAGGGAAAGAGATGGAGAAATCTGTCTATATATCTATGCATGTAACCCCTGAAGGCCCTTTGGAAAGTTCACCTGGTGCTCCCTTCACTAAAATTCTCTATGTCCTATTTGATTTGTTTACATTTTACTTCATTCTCTTTCTCTGACTAAAAATACATTTGCACATACACGTGTATATTTGTGTATCTGCATGTTTGTGGTATTTTTGTATCACTTAAAAAACAATTAAAAAACATTGTACTCTGGCTGGGTGACATGGCTCTCACCTGTAATGCTAGCACTCTGGGAAGCCAAGGTGGGTGTATTGCTTGAGCTCAGGAGTTGGAGAACAGCGTGAGCAAGAGTGAGACCTCCCTCTCTACTAAAAATGGGTGTTGTAGTGGGTGTGTGTAGTCCCAACTGCTTGGAAGGCTGAGGCAAAGGATCACTTGAGCCTAGGAATTTAAGATTGCTGTGAGCTGTGATGATGCCAGGACACTCAACCACAGGGTGATAGAGTGAGACTCTTTTTAAAAACAAAACAAAACAAAAATTAATTAAAGAAATAAATGAAATCAGAATGAGACTTGTCTCTAAAAATAGCTGAGTATTGTGGTGAGCACCTGTGATCTTAGCTTCTTGGGAGGCTGAGGCAAGCAAATTACTTTAGCTCAAAAGTTTCAGGTTGCTGTGAGCTGTGATGCTACAGTACTTTACCAAGGGCAGCAAAGTGAGACTCTGTCTCAAAAAAAAAAAAAAGAAAGAAAGAAAGAATTAAAAACATTATACTCCTGGCTCGGTGCCCATAGCACAGTGGTTACGGGCCAGCCCGAGGGTGGTGGGTTCAAACCCGGCCCAGGCCAGCTAAGCAACTGCAACAAAAATATAGCTGGGCATTGTGGCAGCCTGTAGTCCCAGCTACTTAGGAGGCTGAAGCAAGAGACTAACTTAAGCCCAAGAGTTTGAGGTTGCTGTGAGCTGTGATGAGACAGCACTCTTCTGAGGGGGACATAGGGAGACTGTCTCAAACAAACAAACAAACAGAAACAAAAATAAATTATACTCCTATGTCTCTAACTAAGGTAATATTTTTTATCCCAAGAGTAAAAATAATGTTAAATCACTATAGTACATTCGTCAAAATGAGCAAATATATATACATGATCCCTACCAATCCATACTTCAAATTTCTTCAATTGCACTAATAATGACTTTAATGACTATTATTTCCCAGACAGGGTGCATCTTGCATTTACTTATCATGCTTCTTTATTCTGCTTTAATCTGGAACAGACCCTGAGCCTTTACATCTGTCTTTTTACCTTGCATTTTTTGAGGCATTCAGGCCAGTTATGATACTGAATGCCCTTCCATCTGGGTCTGTTGGGTGTTTATCCAGAAGTTACCGGGTTTCTACGCACACAGCTGAAATGATGTGCTCATTTTAGTGCATTCTGTCAGAGGCACACGATGGAGCTTTCCTCAATGTGAGTCATATTAGTCTCATGATTTAATTAACATAGTATCCTCCGAGTGTCTTCACTATAGAACAGCTTCCCATTAACAACTCAGCGATTTTTAGACAGACACCCTGAAACCAATTTGAGCACTCGTTGTTTTCTACCTTTCACCATGACTTTTACATGCACTAGTTCTATCTTAAGAAAGAGATTTCTCTTCCGTTGTCAATTTTTTTTGCAGTTTTTTTTTTTTTTTTTTTTTTTTTTGCCGGGGCTGGTTTCGAACCCGCCACCTCTGGCATATGGGGCCGGTGCCCTACTCCTTTGAGCCACAGGTGCTGCCCCCATTATCAATTTTTTTAAAACCTTGAAAATTTCAAAACTATGCAAATCAATACAAAATAATGTGCTGGGACTAATAATGTGTTGTGTTCCAGTCACACAACAGTATGACATAACTGAAACTGATGACAGGGTGCATGGCCAGAACTAGAGTAAGGGCCCCCAAAACTCTGCAGTGGAGCAGGCTTAGTGAAAATAATGATAGTAATCTGCCTGTATCCCCTTATTTGCTTGATAATAGTTAGCCACTGTCTCCTTGTTTGCTTCTCTGTAATTGCGGCTCTGGAGTCACACAGCTGTTCGCCATAAAGATTCTTAACTCTCTCCTTGCTGGCTGTGAAGACCCTTAACTTTTCTTCATAGATAAATCACTGTTCTGAACTCTAAAGGTAGCTTCTAAGATAATTTTTAGGCTCTGCCTTACAGTGGATTAGCTAACCTGCCTAGGCCAGGGACCCACACCAAAGCAACAAACTCCACTGAAATCACAGCCCCAGGAGATGGTGCAAAACAAAAACATTAGTTCTGGACCCTCCACACCTATAATTTTGCTCCACACTTAGCCAATTTGTAAATGTAATTACCTAATCCCCTACCTGTCAAACTAGCCTTAAAAACCCTATCTCCCACATTCTCAGGGAGGCTGGTTTGAGAAATTTCTCCTGTTTCCCCACTTAGAGCTCTGTGGGATAGGCTTCTTCTCCTCTGTAACCCCCAGTGGTCTGAGGGCATCTGCGCTTCTCTGTGCAGCAGGTAGTACAGCCCAGTCGGGCAGCAACATAACTACTGAAATCAGAAAATGTAAGAAATAAATGATATTTATTCTTTTTTATTTGTACAAAATCTGCATTGCTATCCATTTTTACTTGAGATGCAAATGCATGCATTCTATCTTTAATTTTATGACCTTAAGTAAAATAATTTCCTTAAGTTATATTTTTAGAATGTAGAGCTCTCTCTTTATGTTCCGTGCAGAATTTATCTGCTGAAGTGCGATGTTTATATTCATTTTTTAAAAACTTTAAAACTATAAAGAGATCAAGCAGTCAATCAATTTTTTGAGTGTCAAGTGTGTAGAGGATGCAAAATAGTTGGAAAATTTTAATTTTTTTCTTGTTATCCTAAGTAGAAACTGCTACAGTCATATCAGTGCTTTTCTAGGGCCATCTGGTATGTATCTTCTGTCACTTTTCCTTCATTTTTTACCTTCAGAAGCTGGCATAGAAGCCTGCAGGTAGGAAGTATTTCATTATTTTTTTAAGTTGTTAACAAAATTTCTAACCCTGCTGAAAGCTGTAGCTGAAGACAAGACAACACTCCCCAAATGTAAATAATGGCTATATAAAATACTTCATTCAGAAAACCATAACTTATCATTAGACTCTAAACAAGGCATCCTCAAACTACAGCCCGCAGGCCACATGCAGCCCACCTAGGACATTTATCTGGCCTGCTGGGTGTTTTTGCCACCGCTGCCTGTCCTGCTCAGCAGCTGACTCGTTCCAGGGCTCGCAGTCCGGCCCTCCAACAGTCTGAGGGACAGTGAACTGGCCCCCTGTTTAAAAAGTTTGAGTACCCCTGCTTGTCAGACCTCAGTAAAGTCACTTAATATTGCTCTACATATACTGAACAGTTAAATTCTACAGAGAGAAGAAATTTACATTAACACCAAATTTTCCCTCTAAATTTCATAGGCAAGTAGACCTTCTCCCATTTCTATCACCTGCCACAGGTCACACGGAACTGAAGAGTATTCCGTAGTCTTACTATCCTCCTATGAAAGCCCTTTCTAATCTCAAAGGAGACGCATTCTGAAAGAATTTTCATATCTTGTTTGGAGCTGGTGTGGGCTGTTGGAACAAGATACAAAGAAAAGCAGAATATTTTTCCCCCTTTTAATCTATGAAATGAATGCTATCTAAGATTTTTGTTATAATGTTTCTGGATGCTACATAATCTTCAATACGCATATATTTCAGAGACTGTGGATGTTTAAAGTATTAAAATCCAATTTATTTGGCATAGTAGTAGCTCCTGAGACATATAGGAATCTAGTAAAGAGATTAGATTAGCATATCTGAGATGGTAACACCTAAGCCTTAAATGTTTTTTTTTGTTTGTTTTGTTTTTTTCTCTAGGTGATTTGGTTATTGTAATATTGTAACTACTGTGGTAGAAAGACTAGCAGTCCCAGAAAAAGTTAGTACAATTCACCATCCATATTCACGGGCTTGACATCTTTAAATGTCACCAATCACAGGTTTAAAGTATTTAAAAAAAAGTTGTATCTCTACTGAACATGTACAGTCTTGTAATTATTTCCTGGAAAATATAACAACTATTTACATAGTATTATGCTATGTTAAGTATTAGTAATTTAGAGATAATTCAAAGTAGAAAAGAGGATGTGTGTGAGTTATACGTAAATACTGTACTATTTGCCATCAAGGACTTGAGCTTTCGTGCATTCTATGTTTGGAGGGGGATATCAGGGAGCCCTTCCTCCACAGATACCAAAGGCCTACTGCACCCTGGTAGCAGCGTCCTGGGAAGCAAATGTAAAATGCGTTTCAGCCTCACTCATGGTGTCACCTGCCATCCTATAGCCAGTTTCTTTCTCTCCCTCTCCTTCTTGCTCTTTCTTTCCTTTCTTTCTTCTTCATCTTCCCAATCCCACCCCTAAGGTCAACTGGACTTCAAGTTTTAGAACACAATTCTCCAGATTACTAAGTCTGTCCAAGACTTCATATCCTCAACTTCCAGAAGGGTTTAGAGAGATGATTTTCCAAAGTTAGAAAGTCTTCCACAAGACTACTGTCATTTCTGATACCAGCTCAAAGTATGTAGTTTCTCTAAATCACATTCAAGTTCAATAAATCTCTAAACAGACTCACAGCATGCATCATGAGCTATTATACTCATGGAAAATTATACTTATAGTTATACTTATTACAGAGAAAGGGTATAAATTAGAACCAGCCAAGGGAAGAGACTGACAGGGAGGAACATAGAACAGTTTCAAGTCTGAAACATCCATGTCCTCAGGACGTGTTGCTGTCTCATACCCATGTGTGACAATATGCCTTGGCTATGTAGGCTTCAGTGTTCAGTTTTATGGTGATTTTATTATGTATTATTGGAATGATTGATAAATTGTCCATGTGGTTGAACAGGTGAAACTTCCTGAACAACCCCACCTTAAATCATGATTGTCTTTCTGGAATGGTCAGCCTATCATGTGGGTTGTTCAAACGCTGAGTCATCTCATTAGGATAAACTATCCTTGGTGGTCAAATGAGTCCACCGTGAATAAAAAAGAACCAGCACCAACAATGTCACCTGGAAACTACACTGTAGCCTCCACAGTTGACCACTTGCCTATATCGACCATCTACTGAAGCAGGCCTAGTTCCTTGTGTTGACCACCTCCGTATATTGACAAGTTTGTTATAATCCCTTAATATATTAAGGGGGGTCAATTTACAGAGGTTCTACTAAAGTAGGAGATGAAAATTCTTGAGCCTCGCCTAGGCCTCTTGCGTCAGAAAACTGTGAAAGGGGCTAGGATTAATACACAGCTTCCAGGTGATTCTCATTCATACTGAGGGTTGCATTCCATTTTTCTAATTCTGAGATCCTTAATCTTCATGTGATAAGGAAGAAAAATGAGTAGAATTTAGGAGTCTTTCCACTGGAGTAATATGTACATTATTTAAAAAAAAAAGTGTTTGAATACACAGATTGTTATTCATTTGCTTCTTAAATTTTAAATCACATTCTCCATCTTTATATCAAAGGAAATTTATAAGACACACCTCATTTGTCTTTCTTTAGGCTCTCTATTTGCTTAATTGTTAAAATAATTACTTATTTAGGTTGGCAGTTTTCATCAAAGAATTGTGCAGATATGTTTTTAATAAAATATAAGTCATACCTTCATTGACAATGGTAGGTTTGTATTAAGTGGTTTTGTTTTCCCAATTGAAAACAAAGCTCATTCTCTCAAAATTGGAGAACTTGTATCATATTCTGAAAGATGGAATAATTTCTAAATAGCTCAGCTATGAACCATTCAACTTGGGGTCCATAATATGAAGGCCCTTGGTTTATAATGTAGAGTTTAATTAAATTGGGCACAGCTATAATTAAAGGTTTTGAGTTATTAATGCATCACTCTGGAAAACATTTCATTTGTATCTCTCTGGTGAAACTCTTATTAAGACAGAATATTAGCACAGTTAAATAGAATTGCTGCAGAAATGGTTTGGATTTTTAGATGTAATTCAGCAACACACACTGCAGTGATTGTTTTCATTTAAAATTAAAAAAAAATAGTAAGAGGACTTTTGGAACCTCAAGAAAATGACTACGGTCTAAGATAAGACAGTAATTCCATTAAAAAAAAATCTTATGTAACTAACTTAGGCAAGGAATTGCTCCAAATGTTCAGCCTTGAAAATCTGTCTATGATCCCTCCAAACCATCCTGGCATTTGGGGCTCTCAAAATTGAGTCTGAAGTCTAGGTTATTTCGATGTCACATACTATTTTAGAAAATATTTGACATATTTCATTTGCATCTACAAAAGGCAAAAGGTCACATGCATCCTTAACCTGAAACCCAATTTCTTCTCAGAGGTAATATAAATTAAAAGCATCATCTTTATTTATTCATCATGGATGCTTGATGATTCTTCTAAGCAGACATATTTTTCTTAGCCAGAATCCTAGTGCAGATTCAGTTATATTATCCCTTCACTGATAATTACAATCTAAAATTGAGAGTGCAGAATCACAAAGTCCAGAATTTAATGGGGAGAATTCTAGGGAAAATTAGTTCCAGAATTGAGTCTGCCACAAAACAAATGCAAGCTTAAATAAAATTGTCAAAAATTGCATTCTTTACCCCCTCTGCAAGATTCAAGGTATGTAATAGCATATTACAAATTATAAGGAGTACTTTGGTTAGGAAATGTGTAATTTTTTTATTTCCATATTAATCAAACTTAACTAACCAGAGAGTCTCTTCCTCCTTCCCCTATAACACTATTCCACAGAACACAAATTGCAAAATGTTGTTGAAACAAGGGTTAGTTTAGGCATTAAGAAACTCCAAATCAATCTTGCTTCCATTGTTTGCAAACAGTGTGAGTTTAGAGAAATTAATTAAATGCTTGAAGATCAGTTTCTCATCTCTAAAATAAGGTGGTAACTAAGCTACAGGATTGCTGTGAAGACTGAACTAACACAGAGGCTCAGAAACTTAACAGGCTTTAAAGTGCAATTAAGAGATTATTTTAATTTCTTTATCTGCTCAACCTGATAATCAAAAGGGTCAGAATCTAGTTCAAGGGAGAGTCTATTAAAGTGCAACTTAAGGGCTGGCTCAAAGAATGAAAGTTTCCAAAGAAGGAAAGTCAGTTTTCTGATGTGTAGAAGTTTGGATTGCTAATGGTCTTTGTCGCGCTGTAAAGGAATAGTGAGGAGGCCGGGCAGTTGTAAAGAAAGAGGTTCATTTGGTTCACGGTTCTCCAGACTGCACAAGAAGCCTGGCGTCAGCATCTGCTGCCAGTGACAGGCTCAGAAAACCTCCATTCCTGACTTGTTGTGTGACAACTGAATGAGCCAGAGAGCAGGTGCAATTCTTTTTTAAAAAAATCAGTGCTTGTGTGAACTATCAGACTTAAACACTCCTTACCCGCATTGCCATGAGTATAGCGCCAAGCCATTCACGAGGGATCCACCACCCCGACACGAGCCCCTCCCACGAGGCCCCGACTTTAACATCTAGGACCAAATTTCAACATGATATTTGGAAGGGACATATGTCTAAACTATATCACTTGTGTAGATAAAGTTTAGGGAAGCTTTATAGTATTTCAACGTATTTTTACGTAAGGCTGAATTTATAGTTAACAACAACCTGGCGGGCTTTTTCTTTTGGAAAGCTATACTTACCGCCCCACACTAAAGGTATAGCAGTCTAGGGACTTGGATGACATCTAATTTGAGTTAGATACAAGACAATAAAAAAGGCAGTTAATCTGTAACACCCGACAATGATGACAAGGGGGAGCGGATCTGGTCTCTCTTAGTCATTTCCAGAGCAAGGAGGAAGGAAGTGAATCTATAAGAAGAATTACAAAAATACTACATGGCTTCGTCTCCAGGGGCTATCTTCCCTCCTGTCATAATGAATTTGGAGGGTCCTGAGATTTATTTTTCCTTCACAATGTCTGATTTATTTCTAAACTTGTCATTAATCCTGTGAGTTTTCTCTACCCCTTTTCTCCCTTCCTTCATCTTGTGTATTCCATTTG
>NW_003852635.1:1500673-1501350 GCF_000181295.1 Otolemur garnettii | reverse complement strand
GGAAGAGTGTATTTGTCTCAGTCCATTTTGTACTTCTATAGCATGATACTAAAGGCTGGGTAATTTACAGCAATAACAGCAACAACAACAACAAACATTTTTACAGTTCTAAAGGCTAGAAAGTCTGATAACAAGGCGTCAGCATCTGACAAGGACCTTTCGGCCTTGAAATGCTATGCAGAAAATGGAAGGGTAAGAGAGAGAGAAGAGAAAGGGGCTGCACTCATTCTTTATTGAGAATCCACTCCTTCAATATCTAACCCACTCTGGCAATCACATTAATCTATTCATGAAAGCAGTGCACTCAGGACCTCATCACTTCCTTAAAGTCCCACTTCTTAAGACTGTTGCACTAGGAATTTAGTTTCTACCCATGAAATATGGGGAACACATTCAAACCATAGCAATATTAAGTATAATGACGGGGCAAAGATCCACACCCATGTAAGTTTCTACTTACTACAATTTTGTAAGAAAAAGGAATGGAGATATGTAGACAGATGACAGCCTGACAGGTGAATAGATAGGTAAATGATAGATGATAGATAGATAAAAAAAGTAAAGTCTAAGTTATTAGCATAGGTTCATTACTTGTCCCCAAGGCCACACCAGTGAGGATGAAGAAGGATTAGTGGTTTGAGGCAAGGGAAAGAGAAGTTTATTGATTTTCTGGCAAA
>NW_003852635.1:1497341-1500155 GCF_000181295.1 Otolemur garnettii | reverse complement strand
CCTAGTGTTTACTAGCCGTGGGAAGGAATACAGGCTTTAATTCCCCCAAAGTGTGGGAAATTTAGAAGAGACCACTCATAAAACATTTTTTGCCCTTTTTCAAACCTTTACCTCTGTTACTTAAATCAGACATGTAATGTGAATTAATCCTTTGTGATTTTATTTCATAAGGAAAACTTATAGTATGGATATTTGTGAAGAGAAAATAGCTGAAAGATAATTTTTGTCTAAAAAATGAAGGCTTTTCTTATGACCAGTTAGAAAAAGAATTGAGAAGAAAAGATTTTACAGTAAGCCTATGATTGTTTTCTTGGTGATGAGAATTTTCCCTGAGAAGACTGAATAAAAGTGATGAGCCTCCAATAAACTTTCTCATAAACAAACATAGTCTGTCCTGTAAAGACCTTTTCTCAATTTGCTAAGGCTAAAGAATAGAGTCTCTATCTTTTTAAATGAATTATTTCAAAAGCTTCTATGTTGTTATGTAGATAGATTGTAATAAATAAATCTGGAATTATAGATTTGTAGAGCATAGCTGTCTAAAGAATGGGAGGTCTTCCAGGAGGCACTTTGCATTCATATAACTAACAGAGTATAAAACTGCAAAGCTCCCACATTAACACAGCTTCTTTTGTAAACTATGGTTTTTGAATACATCATTCAGAAGCTTATCCATTAGTCAAATAACAAAGAGTCCTAATGTAACAGAAAGAAAATTTCTTGGGAACTATGATTGATAATTGCCTGCTCCTCCAGAGGGAAATTATTTGTGCATGGTTCTCATTTGAATCTGTGCAGTATTTGTGTCAACAAAGGGTTCACAAAAGGCAATGAACATCTTTGTTATTTTAGCCTTATCCATTTCCATGATCTATTATTATACCACCCACAGTTGATGACATGCCTAGTGTTTACTGGAATACTCTTTCAATGTCCCACCCATATCAGAATCAGAATCTATAGATTTTAATTTTTTTATAAGCTTTCATGGAATTATTAAGGGTCATAAAATTTTTGAACCCTTGTCATAGCTTCATTTTTTTTTTTGCAGTTTTTTTGGCTGGGGCTGGGTTTGAACCCACCACCCTCAGCATATGGTGCCAGCACCTTACTCCTTGAGCCACAGGTGCTGCCTATAAGCTTCATTTTTTTAATCAACTTTAATTAAATAGCAGTAGTTTCACCGAAAATGTAACTTCTACCCTAAGATTTATCTTTCAGATACTATAGTGTAATGGGCCCATTAAGAGAGAAATTCTTCTATTTTATACCCCAGGAGGTGACTGACAATAAATGATTTCAGTATAAGATAGTTATATCTAGGAGTTAACTGATTTAGCAGAAAGAAGAATCTTGTCATAACACCTAAAGTTTCACCTTAAACTTTTAAATACTTTAAATATTGAAAATGACTCTGTTATTTATAAAGACCTAGTACAGATCAAAATTCCTGAATAAAGAGATTATACATGTTTAAATTTGTTAGCTGGGGAAATACTCTTTTTCACTCCTTGCCTTCCTTCTAGAAAATCTGTGATAGTGGCAGTATTTATCAACCTTATAAAAATCACATATTTTAAACATCTAGTGCAGTATCTTAGTTGAATAGTCTCTATTTAAATGCAAATTTAGGTTCCTTCTGTCATAAAAGGAATTTTTCAATAAAAAAAGAGGTGTATGTTTTTTAATGCTAAAGGCCTATTTATCCTACTACATGACTTGGCATTAATAGCCATGCACAGGAGGCTGGCCTTTAGGAAAGGATAAAAAAGATAGATGCACACAGAAAATACATAAATCTTCAGGGGGGAGGCTTTCACTAATGGAATATGAAACAGTTTTTAAAGATGAATTTTGAAAATGGTCTCTCCTAGGAACAAAATATAAACTAAAATAATCTTAGTCACTGCACTTTCCTGTACGGAAAGGATTTGCAGTTTTGTAAATCTTACTACAGTGTAAAGAGATATGGTTGGGTCTATTGCATTCTAAATTTAAACTAGGTATTTTCTTTGTCTTAATAGCTTATATTTTTAAAGTGAACAAACATGTATTGAAGAGACAGCTATTGACAAGGGACTCTGATAGTCAATCTGACGGGATGGTCACATTCTATGTTGCTTTTGGAGTTTTATTCAGCTGAGTAAATAAATGTCTCTTATTTTTAGTAATTATCCTAATTCCTGCATTGATTCTAACTGAGCTGGTAATTGGGGCAGTACTTCCACCTCCAACCTTTCAATCTGAGAGATAGAATATAAATATGATTACTGCTAATGCAAGACAAGACATTATAAGGAAATGCAATGAATACACAGAACAAGAAAGGTAAAAAATAAAATGTGTCAGATCCAAGATACCAGTATCATTTAACCATTCAAAGAGAATAAAGGTATATAGGAAGAAATTGTAGACAAAGTATATTTTCCATCTAGAAAAGTTTAATACATGAAAAGACACAAATTGAATTTTAGCAAGATCTTTTTTTTGTACAGTAATTTTAAGGTAATACAAAATAATTAAAAAGAACAAATAAATTTAATTAGGGTCAAATTGTGAGAAGGCCTTGAATGAATGAATTTAATTATAATTTGGGGGATAAAAGGAGCAAAACTATGAAAACTTCTAAAGAGGAGGTGTAGATATCAGAGAAATTTCACCTGGCCGGGCCTGGTGTCTTGCACCTGTCATCCTGCCACTTGTGAAGGACAAGGCAGCGGATTGCTGGAGCTCAGGAGTTGAAGACCAGCCTCGGCAAGAATAAGAGCCTGTCTCTACTAAAAATAGAAAAACTACACAGATGTTGATGGGGGG
>NW_003852635.1:1495954-1496435 GCF_000181295.1 Otolemur garnettii | reverse complement strand
AAAAAAAAAAAAAAAAACTAATTTTATTCCCAACTACACTTTTGTCAGTTATCTTTAGATTAAAAACCAAACAAACAAACAAACAAACCTGGCATTGTATTAGCAGAGAATTTGGAAATAAAATCGGATGGCAGGAATTATGTCTGGGACTGGGAGAGCTATTGAGAGCAAGTTACATTTCAGAAAAAGTCAGGAGGTTCAAGATTTTCCTTTATACCCTATTTCGCCACCTCTTCATCTTCACCAGGAAATGGTCTGTTTTCTAGAGGCAGAGAAAAGGCAACTGACAATAGAACTGATTTTATGGTGAGGTTTTATGATATTACTTAAACATGATTTTTAATAAAGTTATTGTTTCACATGGGCATTCACATTTCAATTGTGGCTACAGTGGCTTTGTGTGTTTATTAGTCTGGGTTTTTTCCTTCTGCTTGTATAGTTCTGTGCTCTTTTTAGGGAGATCTGGAGGAGGTTTAGCGAG
>NW_003852635.1:1494229-1495827 GCF_000181295.1 Otolemur garnettii | reverse complement strand
TATGTTTTTTATTTAGAAAAAGAAAAAAATTCTAAAATTGAAACCAGAGCCAAAATTTTGAGGAAACACGGATGAAAGTTCAGAAGTGGAGAGATTCATAGAGTCATCTGAGGACTTCTTAAAGCTACTTCTTCTGACATAGGAGTAAAAACTTATATGCCTAAGAGGAGGTAAAAATTGCACTTATTAGAGTCCCTGGTAAAGACAGAAACAGGCAGAAAGATGTTACTGATACTCTTAATTAAGTCACCATTGCAGACCACTGCACTCACATAATTCAGTTTTAAATATGAAGTACATCCTTCAGCTCTTAAATTAATAACACCAATCCTGAAAACTAGAAGATTAAAAAAAGGCAGTGTGCTTAACAGACGTTGCTGACAAGAATTCTGCAGTATCTATGTTGGGTAGTAAAAATTAGTTTTTAACAATGCATCAATCTAACGAAAATAGCCTTTCAGGCCATCAGTTAAAGGACTTTTATCCAAGTCAGATAAGAATGAATTTTCTGGAAGAGATTGATGTGAGCCTACTACCCATTCACTTTACTGACAAGATGCATGTAAACTAAATTAGGAGCAATGGTACTGTTCTCTTATAATTTTAGCTGCTACAGACTGTGTGAAGGAAATTGAAAATAGTATAATTTCAATGGAATGAAGTCAGTTGTGCCTTTAAAGGATGCACCCAGACTCTAATGATTCTTGGTTTATTTTGCCACCTCTACTGATGGAGGGAAGAGAGAACAAAATAGTTAATTTCATTTCTTCATTTATGAAAATTCATGCACAGTATAATTAGTGAGTTATACTATTCTCTTGATATCCTCAAAGGGTATATTTCTGTAGGAAAAAAAAATCTAGAAGTACTCCTAATAATTATTTTCATGACCATTATTTGTATATATTGTATTCAGATGTCTTAGACTACTCTTAGACTTTCCTCATTTACTTTTGCTTATTTATCTCTATTGTGCTGAGGTTATACTGTGATTTTTTTCCATTGAAATTTACATTTACCTTAAATGATTGGCCTTTACATCTATTTTATAAATTCACTCAGAAGGAATTTGTCCCATACTGTTCTCACCTTCTACATAAATCAACTGTAACATCTCCTCAACTTCCTATTCACACAAATAAAATATGTGTGAAGCACAATATTTAGGGATTATAGAGGGGGATACTTTTATTTTCCACAACATTTGGAGAACTGTATGAAGGAAATTATTCAGATAAAAAAGTATACTCGTAGAATTAATTTCATGACACTAGTGCTCTATTTTAATTTGATAACACTCTGATTTTGTAACAGAAAAGGTTAATCTGTACAATTCTAAAAACGAATGTAAAAATTTAAGAGAGAACAAAACAGCTCTCAAATTATCGTGTGCATCAAGTTAATGTGTTTCCTACTGAAGAAAATTCTAAGCAAAATTGCTCAATGGCTCCATAAAGGGAAATAAAAATCTGTTCAGCATCTTATTCTTTCTTTTAAAAGAAATTTCTCATTAAAATAACAGTAAAATCTTTCCTTTCTTATGCATTGAAATAAAATAATCAATATATTCTTTAAATTGTAATAAGTAACAATTTTTT
>NW_003852635.1:1491035-1493658 GCF_000181295.1 Otolemur garnettii | reverse complement strand
GACTATTACAGGGAACTAGGAACTTCACTGGAGATATTTTACGGAAGGGTGTCCAATCCATGGCCCACAGGTTGCATGCAGCCCAGGATGACTATGAATGCCACAGAGTCATTAACTTACTTAAAATATTATGAGACTTTTTTGTGATTTTTCTTTTGTGGAGTTCAACTGAAGCATGGACTTTGTAGATGACAACATCATGTCATTATTTCAAGCATAAACTTTGTAGATGA
Source organism: Otolemur garnettii (assembly GCF_000181295.1). Lineage (NCBI taxonomy): Eukaryota > Metazoa > Chordata > Mammalia > Primates > Galagidae > Otolemur > Otolemur garnettii. The sequence continues at coordinate 1,493,425 of NW_003852635.1, read as the reverse complement.
CAACATCATGTCTCAATGTCACGTAAAACAAACTTAACATACACTCTTGCTATTTATGTGCATATGTGGCTTCAGTTTTATGATGGTGTGAGGTTTCCAGTGTGTTATCTCCTTTAAAAACACAACTAAATCAAGAGAGTTATGCAAAGCAGTGATAAGTATTTTAAAGCATTTTTTTTGTCCATTGTGAACATATCTGATATAAATTACTGATGGTGCCCGAGCAATGGTAGGTAAAAGACAGAGACTCATAAAATCAATAGAAGACAATGCAATTGACACTCAAAACTCATGTTTGATGAAATATCATTGCTTGGTACCTGAAGAAATTTATGCACAAAAGCTTTAAAAATGGATAACATCATGTTAATCATCACCAAGACTGTGAATTTTATAAAGACAAGGGATTGAATCCTTGCCAATTCCAGGAATTCCTTAAAAGTATTGATGCTAATTATGGCAATGTCATTAACTTTCTGAAGTAGGAGGGCTAAGTCAAGGACAAATGTTGAAAAAAATTTATGATTTGCCACGTTTTCAAGTTAAAAAGCAAATTAGATATCCATGCTTGTGGATTGGAAGAATCAATATTTTAAAAAACGTCTCATTGTATGTCTGTATCAAAATATCACATGTACCCTATGAAGATTTACAACTATTAGGTACCCATAATAATTAAAAATAAAAAGGAAAACAATGCCCATATGACCCAAAGCAATCTACATATTCAATGCCATCTTTATCAAAATACCAATGACATTTCACACAGAAATGGAAAAGATAATCCTATAATTAGTAGGGAATCACAAAAAACCCAGAATAGACAAACATATCCTGAACAAAAGGAACAAAATTAAAGGAATGACATTACCTGACTTCAAATTATACTGCAGATTTGTGGTGACCTAAGAGCACTGCACTTGCATAAAAACAGACACACAGACCAAAGGAATAAAAAAGAAAACCCAGAATTAAATCCACATATTTATAGTGAACTTATCTTTGACAAAGGTGTCAAGAGCATACAGTGGGTAAAGGACAGAAGGACAGTGTCTTCAATTAATGGTGCTGGGAAAACTGGATATTCATATGCGGAAGAATAAAACTAGATGCTTCTCTCTCACCATATACAAAAATCAAATAAAAGTGAGTTAAAGACTTAAATCTAAGACCCCAAACTATGAAACTACTGAAAAAAAACATTGGGAAATTCTTTAGGACACTGACATAGGCAAGGACTCCTTGAACACAGGCAACCAAGAAAAAAAATGAAACAATGGGATCATATCAAGTTAAAAACTTCTGCACAGAAAAGGAAATGATGAACCAAGGGAAGAGACAACCCACAGATTGGGAAAAAGATTTACAAACTGCCTGACATACTCAAAAATATTTGAAGAAATCAATAGGGCTGAGTTCAGTTCATAGATTGAATTCATCATATCATGGAGATTTTTCTTTTAAGTTAATTTATAAATTCATTAAAATTTCAATAAAAATACCAACAAAGCATTGGTTATAGGTAGACTTGCATAAAATTTTATTTGGAAGAAACATACAGGCAAGAATAGCTAAGGTATTAATGAAAAAGATAAACCACAAGGAGTGACTAGCCCTACCAGTCATGAAAACATACTATTAAATATAAAACTTCTATAATTAAAAATATAGAAATAGAATACAAAAAGAGATAGTAAACAGAATAGTAAGTCACGGTTAATACTTAAATAACTTTTGGAGAAAGAAGTTACTAAAAGGAAAGAGATTGGCTGAAATGAACCTAATGGTATTGAATTGGAAACTAATGTATTATTCTCAACTCATCACTCTTAAAATAGATGAATGGCTAGATAGAAATGAGATCAAATCTAAAAACCCAAAACAGCCTGAAGAATCTCCACTGGCTAAAGCATGAACAAGTTGAGGAAGGGAGGAATGATAATGTTAGAATACAACCACAGAATAAAATATTCATGTGCCCACACTAATGCCAATCGATAATTGATTAAATAAACAGAAAAGAAGGAATTGGTCTTTTTTTTAAATGTAAACTACAAGGCAAGATAGAAAATCTCCATTTGGAAAACACCTCTTTAATAATTAGTGAAGGTGGCATCTATTTAATGAAGACAGTTATTAAAATTAGCAAGCACAAATTTGAGGATAAGTACAATCGCATGATCTGAACGAATGTACAAAAGATTTTTATTAATGACAAAAGGAATAAGAGTAACCTCAGAGTATAGAAATCTGGAGAAACTAACTTGAGCAAGTGATCAAGGCCAACTTCATCATTAATAAGATATATCAATATCATTAATTCTGTGTTATAAGGCATCTGGGCTCCGTGCCTGTGGCTCAAGTGGCTAAGGCGCCAGTCACATACACCT
>NW_003852635.1:1482437-1490828 GCF_000181295.1 Otolemur garnettii | reverse complement strand
AAAAAAAAAAAAAGGCATCTGAAGGATATACTGTTATTTCAACAGTTTTCTTGCCAGGAAAGCATAATTCAGATGATTCATAAGAAAAGATCAGACAAATTTGAACTAAGGCATATTTTAAAAAAATAACTGATTGATGCTCTGCAAAGATGTTAAGGTCATAAAAGACAAAGGAAAAAGGAGGAAATTTTATAGACTGTAGGAGACTAAGGAGATTGAAAAAATATATGTGATGTGGAAATAAATGGTCTACTGGCATAGAAATAAAATAATATTTAGTCAATAAAAACTGGTGACATTTGAATAAGCTCTTTAGTTAGAACTATTTTGCTGGTGTTAATTTTCTGGTATTGATAATCATAGAGTGGTTATGTAAACTGTTGACATTTGGAGAACAATGTGAGAGGTATATAGAAACTCTTTACGATCTCAGCAACTTCCTATAAGTCTAAAATGAGTTTCTAATTTTTTTATTAAATCAAAAAAGAAGATAGTGTTATTCTAATGAACAGATAATATATAGCTTCTGGCTATTGCCTTGTATAGATAAAGACCTGACATTAAGTCTTATGCAGAAAAAAAATGTTCAGATCAAAAGGGCATTGAAGTGCACCCAAATGTCAAAAAATAATAACAAAAAGTGGTTCTATATGCCTTTGTCTACTATGCCCAATAATTATGACTTTCCTTTGAAAAAATGTATCCTTTAAAAAAATCTGCCTTTTTTTTTTTTTGAAATCTGACTTTTGATAATAGCCATGCCCAATTTTTAAATTGGGTTATTTGATATTTGCTGTGAAAATGCTTGAATTCCTTATATATTCTGCATATTAATCCTTTGTTAGGTGAATTGTTTGCATGGATTTTCTCTCATTCTGTGGGTTGTTTTCCGCTTTGTTGATTGCCTCTTTTGCTGTGCAGCTCGTTGAAGAGATATCTGTACTTCCAACTATGTTGCCACCCTGTTCACAATTGCCAAGACATGGAATCAACAACAGATGGACAGATAAAGAAAATATGTATATATACACAATGGAATACTATTCAGCTGAAATAGGATATTATTTAGTCATAAAAAAAATAAAACCCTATCATCAAGGCAACATGATAGAACTGGTAGATAGTGTATTAAGACAAGCCAAAGACAGAAAGTTGAACACCACATGTTTCCAGGATGGGAAAATGGAAGAAAAGTTGATACTGAAAAAACATAAAAAATGGAACAGAGAGAGGACACTAGAAACTGGAAAGGCTGAAGGGAAAGAGGGTATTGGAGAGATTTGTTAAAGGAAATACAATTATAAGAATCCAGCTAGATAGGAGGAATAAAACATTTCAAAATTACATCTAGCGAGGAGGAATAAGTCCCAGTGGTCCTCACACTATAGGCTGACCATAAAAGAAAAGTTAAGAATATGAAGATGTATTTTCAATAAGGGAGGTAAAAAGTAAGAGAATAATACTGTATAGAAGGATCTCATAGGGAAGATCATTGTCTTAAAGTAACAGATGGTTGATAGGAGGGAAAATTTGGGGCAAAACCAAAATGTCCAAGTAAGTCATTGATGGTCTGTGTAAGTCAAGAGAAGTTTCATGAAAGATAATTAGAAAGAATTTTATATGTGATTAGGTTGACTATATTGAAGAGAGGAATTTCTGATGGGAAAATGTAGTATTTTTCTTCTTTCTCCCTATTTTAAAGCTGAAGTTTCTCAATTATTGTCAGAAAAAAAGGAGGCGGGATCTCAACATATTCTCCTGCTGAATTAGCACACAGCCCTTCCACTGTGGTTCGCTGTAAAGGCCAGGATAGGTTGCGAGACCGTTTGAGCTGGGGGTTATGCAGAAGTGAATGATACAGGGTGCTGTTCAGAGACAAGTGAGCACTAGGCTCAGGAAGAAGAGGGCAGATGAACATGACAGGCAGGTACTCGTGCCCAGTAAGGGTGACTTGTGCTATCTCTGGCCTCCAAAATCTACGTGCTTTTGAGGGAAATATGGGTCTAGAATCTCTAGCTTTTGAGGGAAATATGAGTCTAGAATCTCTAGCTGTGTGAGATGGTACATGGTATCTCCACAGGAAATCCTTCACTGCTCATGGGAGAGACACCTACATGAATGGTGCCAGGCCAATCTGAACAGATGCCCTTTACCTACAAGTTATCTGCCCCTCTTTTCTATTCCCATAGAAAACTATAGGACATGGAGCTCTGAATCCCATGAATTCACCCTTGGGGTGAAAATTGCAAAGCCTTTGAAAAAGGAAAGCTATATATACTCTTTTGCAACATAGCCTGACCCCAATACCAACTGCCAGTGGACACATCTGACGTGTGAGTGGGAACCTTAACTACAATACAGTTTTAGAGTTATATTTCTTTTGTAGAAGAGCAGGGGGAGTGGTCAAAGCTTCCCTATGTTCAAGTTTTTATTCATCTGAGGCATCATCCCCAATATTGTAAATCTTGTGTGGATAAGTGTCTGCTCAGAAAGATAGAAAAAAGTCTGAGTGTCTCTTTGACTCTGGACAAACTTCGACATTTAGGAGAGAAATCAGGTGAAGATGAGGGGACTGTGGCTGTTGCATCAGCCCCAGAGAAGGGTCAAACATACGATTCGACCTCTCTTCTTTATCCTGCCCTTCTAAACACTATCTGGCCACCATGTGTCCTCTGCACTAAATACCAGGTCCCAAAGGACAGCCTGTGACAGTCCATGTTCTAGTCTCAATGGGGGAGTTCTCTTTAAAGGAAAACTCAGGAAGTTTTTCTTCCTGTAATGGAAAGAAAAATCTGTAAAGGAAACTTAGGAAGTTTTTCTGCTGACCCCACGTAGTTCATTGAGGAATATACACAACTAATAACTATTTTCAGTTTGACCTGGAAGGATGTATGGGTTGTGCTTTCTCATTATTGCACTCTGAATGAGAAAAGTGGCCAGACAGATCTATAGGCAGATCTATAGGGATCAACATCATGCTCTAAGTCTCATTTGCCCCCTGGAAATCTAGCTACTCTACAGAAGGATCTGAAATGTAATTACAAATCAGGAGGTATAGGATCCCAATGGTGCGATCATACGTGGTAAGACACGTATTAAGTTCACCAACTCATCCTAGAAAAAGTGCTACATACCTCATTGCTAAATATCAGTATGTCATTTTTCAAGTATCCCCCTTGGGAAGCTATGTTGCAATCAATGCCAGGCCTAGTCTACCCTTCAGTGCAATTTTGAAACTCTATTTCTGGAATGTCCATCAGAGCTGTTGTCATATGAGATCTGACAATTTATTTTGCAAGCTCATCCTAAAACTAGTGTTACATGCCTTATTGGTAAATATCAGTACAGTCACCTTTGAAGTATCCCCTCCCCTGGCCATCTGGTGACTAGAGGAATATTCAACACTTTTTCTAGGATGAGTTGGTGAACTTAATTGTCAGACCTTGTGTACTAGTGTGCATTGTGGAGGGCATGAAAGTTGTCCAAGTGAAACCAGTTTTCCCAAGCTAGGTGAGGTAGTTTAGGGACAGAAGGAGAGCCCAGCAGTATATAGAATCTTAGGACACTCACTAACATGGAATCCAGCTTGGCAGAGGCAGTAATAGTGATAGCTATCCACTTGTTAACAATTCTTGCTCTGACATTGTCAGGAAACTCCAGAAGTTGGCACTGGACCCCAGAAACATACTCCCCAGCTGCTGTCAGTGGCCTTAACTGTATACAACAAACTGGGATCTGTAACACACAGGCACTGCCAAAAGGCCAAATTGTTAGGAGCAGCCACTGCTGCACAGCTCACCCAGCTATTTGGGGAACCCAAGCAATGGTGATCAGGTCAGTTATCGGTGTGGAAGACCCAGACACGACTGGAGGGAATGCTGAGCTGCCTCCAGAGGGATCAGAAGTAGGGCAGGGAAAGTTGGGAAGCCCAGGAAGCCCTGTTCAAATGTGGACAACCAGGCCATTCTGTACGGAACTATTCCTTGACCATGGATGGATGACAGGGAGTTCTGCCCTGTAGCCGTAGTCACAGATGACTAAGTTTCAGTGGGGCCTCCGTTCAACACAGGCTCTTCTTTTTACCATCCCGATCACACAAGAACACTCCAGGTAAATCTGTATGTGGCTTGTAAACAAATATACCTTCGATGGGCCTCTGTCATCCTCCTCCTGTGTGGCTGGGGGCACAGGTGGATGCCCCACCAAAAGGTATTACACTTTTTCTTTATTATGTAGTTGGGAAGTAATATTAATAACTCACTAATTTTGATTATCTCTGAAGTTCCAATCTCCTTTTAGTCAGGCTGTGTCTTCAGTTACAACTATATATCTGTATCATAACATGGATGGGTAACTCTTAAAACAGTTTTAATGGGGAACAAAACAAGCTTCAAGCCTGTGGATGGAGAGCCTGTGGTCTTTTTGCAGAAGGGAAACCCAGGAAGATTGTGAGGGTTCCTCCAATTAAGGAGACCCTTAACCAAAGAATTTATTTTCTCTATAAGGGACAATATCCATTATTCCCAGAGTAGTGGTGAGGAATTGCCCCAATACTACAGCAGTTGCTGGAGGCTGGGATGTTGCCGGAATGTACAGCTCTGTGTTATACTCCTTTCTCAGCAGTAAATAAACCCAATGGAAAATGGAGGCTTGTCTGGGATTTAAGTATCATTAGTGAGGCATTAATTCCTTTGGATGTACCCAGTGTTCCCAATGCATCTTAAATAATACTTGGGGGGGGGTGGCAGGTTGTGTTAAATGTGGATAGATGAATACTGTTTTCAAAATAGAGACAGTGACCATTTCTGATTCCTACATGTAGGTAATAAATGGTGTGACCCGGCCACTGATGACCATCAGTAAAAATGGGCAAGTTAGCTCTAATAGCAATAGGGATCCTGGCAGGAGGGTCCCTTTGGCCTCATTTACTAACATCTATGTCCCTCAGGCACTACTCACCAAACTGTCTGAAACAGGCCAGAATATACAAACTGGTCCATCCATTATAGCAGTGCAAAGGTCCTGAGATTTTTTAGCAATGTTGTCTTTGATCGCCACCAGCTCTGGGCTTCATCTTACTAGAAAAAGAAGGTGTCTGTGAGAGTAAGGGTATCACTTGTTGCATGGATATAAATTATTTCGGGTAAATAGGGATAAGAACAGAGATAATCTTAGATCAAGCTACTTGGTTAACTAAAAATGTATCTCTGATTTCTGTAGCAATTTGGTACCAGATAAAGGACTACCTTCCTTCTCTCTCATAGTTCCTTTCTTTTGTGGGACCCTTAATTATAAGAATTCTTCTACGTTTAAACTGTGTCTTTTTAACCTCCTGGGCAAGTTTGTGTCTTATAGACTCCAAGAGTTCCATGTGAAGCTTATGTTAGCCTGAGAGTTCCATCCTATTCCTGGACAAACCCTCTTCAGGTCTGTCCCTCTGATGCCCCTTGAGCTACGGGTCCTTGCTGCAGGCACCTTTCATCTGTGGCCTCACCCCAGAGATCACGGAGGCTGAGGAATGCTGCTTCCCTGTTCAGCTTGAAGCAGCTACAGAAGAGAAACCATCACCCTTAATAACCCCAAAATTTCAGGCTCCATCTCTCAGCAGGGAATGCTATGTCTGGCAAAGAATGAACAGGTGGCAAGGAAGTGGCTAAGGGCAGACAGCAGGAAGTAAATTCCGTCTGGGAACCGAACTGCAGATAGGAACTGTGCCCTTGTAGAAACATACACAGTAAGAAGTTCCTAGTGACCTGAAACTGACCTGAAGGTCATCACCATCTAGTTAGCACAGTGTGGGTGGAGTTTTGGTGAAGGATTCTGGGGAAGACATGCCTTAAAAGGGAAACTGTTATATTAACAACTTGTTATGTTACATGTTAGGTAATCTGTTATAGAACCCCAACCTGTCAATCACCCTAAAGGGCAGAAATGATACCCAGTCCTGCCAGGATAGAGGTGGGACAAAGTACAGAGCATCTAAACGGTGCTCAGACTTCAGGTCTTTCTCCACTCTTGGAGATGGGCCTGTTCCTCTGTCTCGGGTACGTATTTTCATGGTGTGTCATTTATGAAGCTTCCTTCTTCGGTTTCACTTTGGACAGCCTCTTTCTTTTTCCTGTAACAAACTGCACAGGGCCGCTCTGCACCTGTAACAAACTGCACGGGACGGCTCTGCGCCCAGAACAAACTGCACGGGACGGCTCTGCGCCCGGAACAAACTGCACGGGACGGCTCTGCGCCCGTTTTCACTCCATCATCAGCTCAACTTGGTACCCGGACTCATTCTTGACATCAGGAACCAGGAAACCAGGGAACATCCAGGCAGACCTAACAATAACTCTAATTTAATTGTATTGACATTGCTGTACTTATTCTCCTTTTTCTTCCCTCAATCGTGAATTTCTAAATTAGCATGAAGCCCAGCACAAAGCAGGCACGATTTGTGTACTTTAATAAGTAAAAATAATGTATTAGTCATTTCAGATGTTTCTTCATAGAGTTCCTATTTTCTGAATTTATTCTTTCAGAAAAAAGTACTGATTTTTTTTCATTTAAAGATATGTAGAGTATATTCTTTGTGATAATAAGGAAAATTTAAATAGTCAAGTCTAAAAACAGCTAGAGATAACTATTAATACTACAAATATTTGTGGAATAGACTTTTAGTGGATAATTGTGGGTAAATAAACCTCTGTTTATATGTATTACCTATCTATCTATCTATCTATCTATACACATTGGGTATACTGAAATTGGCTATTGCTTTTGCATGCATATCCTGAATATTCTTCCTGTCATTAAATATTTTTCTGTGATGTTACTTAATTATTAGTGCACAACACTCCAGTTGAAGGAGTTACCACATTCCAACACATGTATTTGATTATTTACATTACTGTTAATATTTGGCTATAATATATAATTGTGTAATAAATATTCTTGAAGCTAACAAACAAAAAATTATACTTACATATTTTAAATGCATCCCACAAAGAATTTCTCATTTCAATGAAGGATAGAGTGTAAGATTTAACGATTTATTGTCAGGTTTTTCTGCAGAAATATACATTACCACCAACATGGATGAGAGTGTCCATTCCTCAATAAAATGTATACTTCAATTTGGTTTGGGATAAATTATTTCAATCCAAGCTAATATAAAAATTAATTATATTAAGTGATGTAATAGTGGAAGACTATGGAATACTATTAACTTTTTAAAGAATTAAGAACAAACTTGAAAGGCTAGGAAGACTGTAACTGATTGATAAAGCTCTCTTGCCTTGTATACGCCAGTGTTTGAACAGTCACCGCATATTCTTAGTAACAGAAGTCTGTACTATATTCATCTGTCGTCCTTGTAGTAAAAAATGAGTTTAATATCTATACAACTGCCATGAAATTAAAAAACACATATCAAAGCTCCAAAAACAAACAAAAAGATTGATACTTCAAGAAAATTTAAAACTGTTACTTCAAAATAATTCAGTAACTATATTACTTTCCAACTTGCTTAGCTATGGACACAGAAGCTTAGTTTAAGGGAGGTAGTCATGGGAAGCAGAAATAGTTGCAACTTTCAATGTGTAAGTACAAAACTCTTCCCCTGGAGTGCAAATCTACCAGTGCCCCTTTCAATGCAAAAAGAGACTGGTTGATACCAAAGAATCTCAATTTTATAACACACACACACACACACACAATATATATGTATGCAATATATACATAAATTCTAAGAAAGTTACCTATGAATTGTAAAACTTGTCAATGTTTTATTAAAGCTATCCATATAATATGTAAATGAACTAAAAGACACACACACACAAACATATTTGGGAACACTTCGGGAACCACCATAAATGTTACTAATGGGAAATGCTTATATACTTTCTAGAGCACCTTTCTTAACTTTCTAATCACAACCTTCCTTAATCTCAATCAGACCATATTCAATATTGGTGTAAATCCTTGTCAGTGTGCAGGAAGGATTTCTGAACAGTTCCTTCGCCTCTAAAATTCAGAGGATTGAAGCTCATTTCTTTATAGTGTTCAATCTTCTTTGAACATGTCTTATATTTTTGGATGCAGATTAAAATTCTGAAAAATGGATATAGCAATGTAGAAATGATGATGCTTTTCCTTCTCTGTCACTGACAGGACCAATGTTTTTGAAAACTACATCCCAATCATCTTTTCTCCTTTATTAATGTATTAACGTTTTTCTTTAAAATAGTTTATTTTTGGAATGAATTCTAAGTACTTGTTACATATATGAAGTTCTTTTTTACAGTGAAAAGAATGTATAGAACATTTTATGAAGAAGATTAAAATGTATTAGGGGATTTAAAATATAAATGGTTAATAATACAGTAAGTTTACATTTTAAAA
>NW_003852635.1:1464276-1469279 GCF_000181295.1 Otolemur garnettii | reverse complement strand
CTATTAATCCAGAGTCATAAAAAATAACAATGTATATTCACTCTATTTTCCATTGTCGGTGATGGTTTTATTTTTTCCACTTTAGTGTTTTCATATTCTTGCCCTTTCCGGCTCCCTTGTGATAATTTATGCAAGAAATTGTACCAATATAATAGCTTACTCTTAATTACATATGTTAAGTTATAAAATAAATAGGAAATGGAATCTCTGGTTATACTATTCCAAATAGGGCACACTGCCTAAGTATATTTTTGAAAATTGTCCATACAACATTAAGAATATTCATGAGTAAGTACATATACTTACTCTAAGCCTCCTTTTTTTTTACCATGAATGTTTACATGTTCATTTTTTCATAACTATATATTATGCATCTTTCCATGTTGTTACGAATTTGTTAGTTAATAAGAATTTTTGTTAGTTAATAAGAATTTGCCACACTCTCCGAAACAGGTGCATGGTATGAAATCTGTGGATATAATATTGTAGCTACTTAATCAATACATGATTGGTAATGTATTGAGAATTTTAAAATATAAATATATAAATAATATACATGTAACGTGCACATGTAACATTAACAAATATATATATATATACACACAATACCAAACTTTCTTTGTAACAATTTTATCAAGCCTATGTTTATACACATACACTTTGAAGATGGGTGAGCTATTTTTATAGGCTACATTTATAACTATTAAATAAATTGAGGAAAAACATACTTTTGAGACTCTAGCAAAATTTGCAAAATTGATCTTCAGGAAGATTGACCTTCAGGTTAAATGTCATTTACTGCCTATAGTAAGAAATTTTAGTATTTTGGTACTTGTGTAAATTCATTTAATAACAATTTATAGATTGATTACTAAGACTTAAGCATTTTTTTTTGGATCCCAGGTGTTAGTTAATAAAATAAGCACTGAATATCTACTTTAGGGTAAGGTAATCTTTGAAAAATCTCAAAAACTTTGATTAAAAATTGCAATGAAAAATATAAGTTGCTGTTGAGCTGGGATAAGAGTTCTATAAAAAATAGTTTGAAGTGGACTTGAGAGAATCCAATTTAAGTACTCCATTAACGTGCTATGTTTTGTTAACATTTTTGTTTATTTCATGTGAAGCTCTCCTTGAAGTCATGTTCAACATGCTGAAATACCCTGAAGTAATATTCAAATAGTGTGGGAAAATTATTTTAATAAAATATCTAAAACTTTATAATTTCAGACTCCAAAACATCAGCAGCAATGCTTTTCAGTAAATCAATGAAATAGCACAGTAAAGTCAAAGACTAAGTAAGCTGACCTGGGTATCTGTCACAGTCAGAAAAGTGAATTTCACGTTCTATCTTTTCTGATTGCAGTTTTTCTTCACGTTGCAATATCATTTACAATTGCTGTCCCTATAGCGATGAAAATTCATCCCAATAAGAGGTAGATGAAGATAATCTGAAGCAATGGCAAATAAGTCCACACCATAACTTTTGCTCCAGGGTAGAAGTACCTTATCCTCACTGGTCTCATATGATCCACCGTTAAAATCAATAGTTGGTACAAAAACAGTGGGTAGAGTAAAATGAACAGATGCCTCTTCATCAGTAGTTTCACATTCGAGGCAAAGAATCATGCAAATATGCTTGTCAGATATTTGAAAACTACTTACATGGAATCACATGAAAATTTAGTGATAGTCCTTAGCAAGACCTGCTTATACAAATCACAAGCGTCTGTGATTCTGCAATCATTTTAACTTCTGTATTTTGTTATTACAATTAGACTGATATTTAAAACTACTTTTGGGGGGTCAGAAAGTTTTCAAAATCTTGGTCATAGGGGCAATGGTCGAAACTTACCAAAGTTTATTATCAATATACTTGACTGTGTAGCCCAAATCTAGTCAATGTGAGAAAGGTGAATACTTTCAGTCCTTCAGTCACACGAAAGCACAGCATGATGGGAGAGCAAAAAGTCACAGTTTGTCATTGATAGCATTAGCAATCATAATAGTATAATAACAACTCATATTTATTTACAACCTCAGTGGTCCAGAGATTACAGGAAATGTTGTTTGAGTCAGGTAAGAAGAGGTTGCTGTTACATTAGGACCGCACACGGACAGGCGCACACACATGTACACTAATACATGAGTTTGTTTCTCGCTTACACTATATCCTCTGAAGGTCTGGTGACGCTGGAAAGCACCTGACCTTCATGGAGCTGTTCAGTGGTCTGACTTGCCACAGTTCTGTGGTGCTGACATGACCACACACTGCTGTAAAGGGGAAGAGAGATAGAGAATAAAGGACTATTACCCCCCTTAGATACTTTCACCTGGAGGGCACTCTGAGATTCTGTTCTCAGCCCATTGGCTACATCACTCTGCCGTTTCTACAAGAGAAAGGAAGAAAAGCAGGGACCATCCGAGGGGCTGGATGGTCTCACCCGTAAGCCTCTGTGAACAATGACATTTACTGTTCACAATAGCCCCGCACAGGAGAGGAAAGCTATTCACACTGGCCGGGAAGACTCATGTTTATAGACACCCAATTTCAGATTTTTATCCTCTGTTAATGTCAACTTGAAAATGAGACCACCTGCTCAGATAAGCCATTCTAAGAGGTATAAAGCAAAATCTCTTTTTAAAAAATTATAATGTAAAAGCATTTAATATGTACAGCAAATCATGGTTTAGATTAAATGATATTTCATACAGAAAATATATAATTAAATAAAATAATATTAGCAATAATAAATGAAAACTAATAGTTGAACGCCAGTTTACAAAGAACTTTTAAACCACACTTTCATTTGATGAAAAGCAGCTGAGCACAATGATTAATAGCATAAGTCCTGGAGGCCGATTGCCTGGGGTGCATCTGGCAAATACTTAGCTCTGTGCTTCTTTATGCTGTCTGTAAAACATCAGTGAAAATATGAGCTGGTTCCTAAGGCCATGTGCAAATTAAGTGAATGAATACTTATGATGTTCTTAGAACTATGCCTGGAAAACAGCATATACACCAAAAAATGCTGTTTTTATAACTGTTATATAAATCCCACAGATGCTCATAGGGTCAATACTGTAACACTGACTCTCGCAGTAATGAAGACATCCAGGCTTAGAAAGTGAAGGATCGTGTCCCAATATCCCATGATGAAGAAGAAGCAGAACAATAACTAAAACTTAAGGGCTGTTTTGGCTTTATGTGCAGCTTTCCAATACTTTCTCTATCTGAGTCATAAAAGTGAGTAAAATTTCCAGGCTTTCTTTTAGTGCTTAGGTAATGATCATCTGGGGCTTGTGATTTCCTACAAAAAGTTCATCAACAAATGAAAACTAGTTGTCCATTTTCCTACTGTCTTTCAGGAGCTTATTCGTGCATTAAATTTATAAACTGTGAGTTGACAAGAAAATGTGTCTCAGCATAAAAATACTCATTCACTTTTTTTTTTGTTGTTGTTATATTTATCCTCTGAATTCAACTAAATGAGTGGAGTGTGAGGAAAGGCAATGGTATGTTTTCATAAAAATATAAATTTTTTTAGTCACGCAGATCGGGTTGCCAAATATACTTCTATCATTAATCTGCTAAACAACAATAGAAATGTTTGGTTTTGTTATTTTAAATATCAGTTTTCCTCTAATACAGGAATTACAGTAAATTTCCTATATATTATTGTAGAAGTTAAAGGCATTTTAAGTTTCCCTGGGTCAATTTAAAATAATTTGATGTCTCCATTTTCTGTTGAAAATAGATTTTCATGGATTTATGAAATGGAGAAGTAGAAATCAAACTCTAATTACCCATTAAAGGAAATAATCTGCTACTATTATCAAAAATGATGAAATCTTAGGAGTGTTTCATGACTCTGGCATGGCGTGCCCTATGAATGAACCAATCTAAGGTCCGATAAAGGAAAAATAATGTTTGGCTGTCTTTTCTTTTTCAGTTAATGAACATAGGATGCTTAGAACATCAGAGTACATTCAGCCAAAAAACAGCAACTGGCTATTAGCTGATGAAATATGTCCCAAGTGCAAGCTACAATGTCCACAAAGCACCCAAAATTATGGAAATGAGAAAAAAGACTATGAAAACGAAGGCTATGAAATAATTTACGGTTTTGAAGTCTCTACTCACTAAAGGTATACAACACTGAATGGAGGAAAACGTAGGTAGAAACGTAGTTCACGGAGATCATTGAGGGGAAACAAGGAAATAGTCTACATTTCTACCATTTCTACCCTAGATTGGGAGACCCAGGGACACGTGGTTTCTTCCACTACTAACCAGTGAGGTTGATTTCTTTGGGATGCCACTTACCTACCTCTCTTATACATCTCAGAAAACAATTCAATCAGGCAACAAATACAGTAACTGGTGGTAGGCTGAAAACTAAAAGTTAGGGCACATTAACAGTACTGTTTCTGAAATGAGCTCTGGGATACGAAGCTACATTTAATCTATAAAGTATAATTCTGTGCTGACCTGGTAGACCTGGTGTGATTAAATGAAAGGAAAAAATTGGGATCATACATTTAAATTTATCAGACACACAGTCAGCAACAACTTTTGTGTTAGTGAAGACCAGTATTAGTTCATACAGCTGGACCCCTGTTAGGCAGAACTGAAGATATATGGTTATACCACGTTAGATTAGTAGTTTTTATTATCTATTTCTTTGCAGAAGATGGACCGAGAACTAGACGCTCAGTAAACTCTGACCTCAACAGAAATGAACTGAGAGTAGAATTGAGGTAGGTGAAAGCCGATGGAAAGGGCAGCACGTCTCAGTCGTCTTAGAAACAAACACTTCTTCACCTCCACTGTCTACATAACACACTAGAGAGTGTCCACGTGATATATGCACTGTCTGCGTGTTTGTACTCCACATTCTCTCTTAATTAAAAGAACACATTAACTATGCTCTTCTAGCTTTAGAAGATCAAGCCCTCCCTTGTGATCTAAATTCCTCTCCCTTTCCTCTATTAAAGGGAAC
>NW_003852635.1:1462096-1462945 GCF_000181295.1 Otolemur garnettii | reverse complement strand
ACAGATTCCCACTCTGTTGGCCAGGGTGGAGTGCTGTGGTATTGCCTAGGTCACAACAATCTCAAATTCCTAAGTATAAGCAATCCACCTTCTTCAGCCTCCCAAGTAGGTGGGACTACAGGTGATGACACAATGCCAGATACACTTTCTTAAATAAAATACTTCCGGAAAAAAAATTTTGATATCTAATTAAATACTTTGATATTTTGTGCTGTGTGTATTTTTGTTGTTTAAATTAGAGACAATGATATGTTTCACAGGGTTTTATAAAGTTTCAAAAATATAACATTTGAGAACAGTTAAATTGCCTGGCAAATAATAGGTTATAAATGAATATAAGCTCTGGTTGGAAATACCACAATCTCCTATCACATTTAAAATACCATGTAGAGGGCTGTTTCCTAGTGTGTATGCGCACGCGATTGTGCATGTACGTGGTGTGTGTTTATTCATTTCCAGTCTGCTTTAGCAAAACATCGGCTCTGGTGTTCTAGAATCATTTAATACTTCCACTGGGATTATTCTCTGTTACTCTTTGTTTATTCATTCTTATAGAAGGAGACGTGTCTTTTCACAATGATTTACTCTAAGTTTTATTAGAGACTGCTTGTTCCTAAGCAAATCTTTATTCAAAGAAGGAGAAAGGGTTAAGTTTACATTTTCTTTGATATTATTTTCAGAAATTGTGGTTCTGATTGACTTTGAGAAATCAGGAGGGAGTACATGCAAAGGTCACCTGGCAGCAGAGAAATGTCCTCTGTGCTTAGAGAAGCTTAGAGATTAATTTTTTTCTTTTCTTTTGACTTTTTTTTTTTTTTTTTTTTTGGCAAACAACCCTTGCACGTAACC
>NW_003852635.1:1460664-1461906 GCF_000181295.1 Otolemur garnettii | reverse complement strand
GAACTAAGCCAGTTATATTTGAAATGGCACTGTTATTCACATACTTTGAATCAAAAGTTCCCTTCTAAGATACAAAATTTCTGTAGTATATAATTCTGGAATACAGTATTGTTTTGGTCTGTGATGACATCTTTCTCTGTTCTTCAGAAATGATTCAAATATCATTTTTCTCTTTGGTCAATCTGATAGCATTTGAAAGTGCAGATATTTAAAAATTTTGGATTAAAATGAGTATCTTGAAAACAAAGCAATTGGTTTAGATGTTTGTACTCTTTACAAGAAACATTTATCAGTAAAATAACATAACTCTTTTAAAATTAAAACACTGTCTTAGTCTCTTTTCCAAAAACTATTTCCCCGATACCACAGATTTATATATCAACTAAAAAGTGTGAAAATACACAAAAGATTTCCTAGTTTTTGCAATTCTTGCTCTTTGAGGAAAATATTGTTATCTTTTTCAGATGAATGAAAGTGCTGTAATTTTCAAGAAGCATAATCACATTTTTAAGTTAAAGGTATGCCTTTTTATAACTTTTGACCTTTCTAATAGTTAAGGCAAGATATGTAATTGATACTTATTCTCTAATGGATCTAAACGAGTGGGTAAAAGTGACCTTTTGATAGCAACTCTGCTCCGTGAATGTGCCAAGGCTGCAATTGGCATAATACAATTGGCAAAGTTGGGCCCAGGTATGTGAGTGTGTATGAATCTGTGTGTTCTTTAAATATCCATAATAAAATTGAAACACTAACTCAACAGAGGCTTTCTGCCAGCTGGCCCTAGACAAGTAACATTCAGCTCTTTTATGGTTCACCTTCAGGTGACAGATATATAGATTGGAAGTTTTGGGGTTTTGTTTTCTTATTTTTACTCAGCCACTGCATCTAACCTGGCAGTACAATGAGCTAAAATTTAAGAAATAAAATCAATCGCATGTGTTGCTCCGTTTATAAACACTTTGCATTTATTATGCCATTTATTTATTTCAATACAGAAGAAATTCTGTGTATTCATACAAGCTTTTGTCACATAGAAAATAAAAGAGGCTAACTCAACATAGAGATGGATTTTAAGCCCAAATGTTATGTTTATATACTTTGTTTTCTTTACATTACAACATTTATCTTTACAAATAGATGCAAGAATTTTGTTATATTTTCTAAAACACCTATTCTCCAAGGAAATAAATAAAAAACTTTCAGAGACACTTATATAGTTTGCCTGAATCACAAAATTAC
>NW_003852635.1:1444742-1459351 GCF_000181295.1 Otolemur garnettii | reverse complement strand
TAGCTTTTAGAAGGAAGAGTGGATTTAATTAATTAACTGGAGTGAAAAAAGTTGTTTTAGACAGACTTGAAAAGTACTAAGAATAAAATAAAATAGATTTCTGGAACTCTTCTTATCAAAAGAATAGCTCAGTCTTGGACCTGGAAAAAATATTAACAACATATATATTTGACAAAATCCTTTTCTCCAGAATATATGAAAAACACCTACATTTAATTATTTTTATACAGCCAAAAATATTTGGAAAGAAACTCTACAGAAGATACACAAATGGCTAACAAGGAGCTGAAAAGATGCCCAATAACGGTAGTCATTAGTGAATGGGACTTAAACCAAAGTGAGGAATGACTGGAAACCTGTAATGGGAACTTTAAAATAACTAAACTAGGGCAGCACCCATAGCTCAGTCAGCTCAGCCACATATACTTAGGGTGGCAGGTTTGAATCAGGCCTGATGCCACGGTACTCTACCCAGGGTGACAGCTTGAGATTCTGTCTCAAAAACAAATAAATAAAACAAAATAATTAAACTAAATAAAGAAGATACATAGCAACTGAAATATTGCTAGTCCAAAATTCATTGGTTGTTTAATGAAAATACAACATACAGCTTGCACATGACCCACTAATTTAATACCTTTTGGGATCTCTATAGAACTATAACTCAAACACTGATTTTGCCATGAGGAAGATGATAAATTGCTGTACAGGAGCATTAATAATATTTGAAGTTTGTTTGCACATGTATATATATTTGTCAATAATCAAACTTTCACGCTGGACCATTGTAGTTTACAGTATTTAAATATATCTCAGTTGTTTAATGTATTAGAATTTCTTAATAAAGATAAAATATCAACTTTAATCCTTAGAGTTAAAACTTACTGTTTTATGTGCATTTTTCCTGAAGTTTTCTTATGCGTTTTAATGTTGAGCTCATAATTAGATATAAAGTTGCCAAGCAGTCCTCTCAATTAATATTCAAATAGTACTTTTTTCCTTGACAGTTCAATGCTAACGGATTTTACTTTATTCTGTCATTTACTTACTTATAATTCACTTTACTGTAAATGTATATAATTCTACTCCTCTTAACTATAGTTTCATAGAAGCAGAATTACTGAATGAAAAATGAGTATTTTGAAATCTAAAAATGTCAGCAAATGTACACAATAGAGTAGCAGCATCCAGTAAGCAACTTTTATTTTAATTAACTCTTCAGAATTTACTCCCAAAACTCTTGTTAAGTATATAAAAAGATACATTTATTTGTGTACTCATGTGCTACATAGTAATGGTTCTGTCATTGAATAACTGGATATATGACAGTGGTCCCAAAAGACTATAATACTGTACCTTGTCTGTGTTTACATATGTTTCAACACACAAATACTTGACATTGCGCTATAATTGCCTACAGTATTCAGTACAATAACTTTCTCCACAGTTTGGTCTATATACGGTGGCCTATATCATATAGTTTTCTGTAAGTGCCCTCTATGACGCTCACACAACAACAAAATTCCACGAGGAAGCTTTTCTCAAAATGTATCTCATTTATTAATGTACACACAAGGTAAGTTCACCTTATGTGTGTTGCTTTTCCAATAAGTATTTAAGACAGAGCACCATCATATACATGAACTAATGCAAAGCTAATGTTCACAGGGAAATCAGAATTCTAATGGAAGCATTCGTTTACTTTAAATACTAAAGGATAATTTTATCATTTAGATATGTTCTTTGTTCTGAGGAACTGAAATATAATGAAGATGTGTAAGTGAACCCGAGAATGGATTTAGCAAGGAAAATGTGGAATTAAAGTGCATAAAAGGCTTGAAGTCATGTATAATAATGAATTCACCATTGAATGTTCAAAGTATTAATATTTACTGCAGCTGCTCCCTGTTATCTTCTGTTAGGTGTCCACATCCCGAGATTCCTTATTTTCTCCCCTGCTTGTATCTCCTTGTGGTGTGTATGTATGTGTATGTGTGAATATGTAAACATGGGTTTATGATTATCTGTGTGCATTTGAGCTCCCATACGTCTATTATCCCTCTATTAAAATATAAGCTTTTTGAGGTCAGAGACTTTGTCCTCTTTACATGTCACTTCAGGGACAAGGACTTTCTGTAAGTTTGTGTTTGTTAGTTTTGTTATTTGTTTTTGACTGCATATGTATGTTTAACTTTTATCATATGAATTGAAAGCATGGCAAATTCATGCTTCCAAATTGTTTCACTGTGAAAATTCTATGTTTTAACATCTTTTGTATGTAAGTGCAACGTAAAAGGGACCAGGTACTCTGTCCTTAATTTGTCTATTAACTACATGTAATAAGATATTTTCATGTACTAATATCTATTCTCCCATTTTTCTCTCTTATCGTATCTTTTTACTTCAGGGCTTTGTATGTATTTTAATTGTGGAAATTAGACTATTGGTCATGTTTTCATAGTAAGGATATGGAAATACTCTTTAGGAACAAACAAAACATTCTTCAGATTTGATTTTTATCCCATATTTTAAAGGCTGGATATCTTTATTTTTATTAATTTAGTTTTACAGCTATCAGATAACATCATATATTGAATTTTCATAGTTATTGCAACTTAATGTTTCCTTTGGATGCTTATAATATGTCACTGAATAATTTCGAGGTTAATGTTGGTGGCATTTTATTTTATATGGCATATATTTATCATTAAATCAGATGTCCATACCAGTTAATAGATTTTTCTCAGTCCCATTGCATATTCTTAAAAAAATGTTGCTTATATGGCTACATTTTCATTTATTCCTTTATCTGAATTTGAAATATATTTACTTTATGTGATAGAAGGATTATTAAAAATTAAAAAAATGCATTTTTACTGGTCCCTGTACTTTATATGTAGATTATATTAATTGCAGCTGACTAATATATACTAAGACTCACACATTGCCCCTTCTCTTCTAAATATAAGTATAATTTATTAGTGGAACTATACTGAAATATCTTTTCAATGAATAAATCAAAGAAATTAACATTAATATATGTAAGTAAGATGCAGAGTTTTGGCAGTTTTCAGGGTTTCATGAAAGCATGCTATCCACATAAACACATTAACATGTTTTGTTTTCATTTAAAATCAATCTGTTACTGTCAATTTGAGAATCATCTGTTGAGTGAAAATTCTTTTAATATGAAGAATTTGCTCTTGCATTTGATTCTTGAAGTTCCATAGAACATCGCTCTAGACTAACATTAGGTTGGAAATCTTTTTTCTGATTATTATAGTTTTTATTGGCCAGAGTCTATGTTATAGTTGTTTAACTCAAGTAGCAAAAATGTCGCTATAGATAATACAAAAATAAATGTAGATAGCTATGTTCCAATAAAAATTTATTTTCAAAAACAAGTGGAGAGCTACATTTTTCCCACTGTAGTTTATGGACTCCTGCTTTAAAACATGCAATAAACAATCCATGCAACCTAAAACATTGGTATCCCCTTAATATTTTGAAATAAAAGTAACAATTCACAAAAAGTAATAATAAAATAAAACAATTATAATGATCAAAAATTTAAAAAAAAGTTTAGGACTTTTTTGAATTATGCCAATGTTAATTTTCTAGTAACATAAATTCATTAAAACAATGTATGATTTATACTATATGCCCAGGATTTGCACAAATGGAGATATTAATTTTGACAATGGGCATAAATGTATGAGTTATGTTACTGAAATAGTACTTCAGGGCTCTAATTTATGTTTTACTATCACTATCCTTTTACATTTGCTCTGTGTGAATGATTTTTAGCTGCCTGTTGGTAAAAATTAGGATAAGCTCCACGAGATTTTGAGACACTATCATATAAAATAGCAATCTCAATTGACACATAAAATACCTAGACCAATATAACCATAAAACCTTTAGAATTCACTCAAAGTTGTAGCTGCCCCCTCCTGAGTGTGGACTGAAACTAAGTGGGGCTTCTACAGTGACAGAGGGACGCAGAATCACCACGTTTGTCCCTCAGCCAGCTGACTCATCATAATTTATAAAACATCCAGGTGTGCTCAACAGAGAAAGGTGAAAAAAAGGGCAAAAAGTTCTCGCTTCTCCAATATTCTCAACAGGTAGCACTAAGTTCTTTGAGTATAAGAGGTATTTAATAATATTATTGTTCTTTTTCCTGTGAGACCCTTTGTGTGAAAGGAATAGAGATTTAACTGCTTCTCAAAGTTGGAGTTCCTGTGAAGCATGGGAAGGAATATTGTTTAGGCAGTTGTTGATTACCCTTTTATAAGTTTAATTGCCTATTTGATAGTTCTTCATTCACTTTTTTTTTCTGAAATACTATGAGAGACCAGGTCTATTTCAACATATCCTCTTCTCCTTGGCCTCATATTTAAGGCAGACTGACCAACTTTCCCATTGTAGACTCTATATAAAATCAAATAGTCTAGTTTCACCTCATACGTGTAGAGATCATTTGTAAAATTCTTCAAGTAGGAGGAGATCTTGACTTCTTCCTTTGAAAGTGAAGGGAAAGCATCAACAATTTTAATAGTATTAAAATATTCTGTTCAGTTCCCAACATCTTTCAACTCATAGTTTTCTTGTGAGTGAAGATTCAAGAGTTCTGCATTGGCTCATTTCCATTCTTTGTCCATGGTAAGTCCTACGCCATGACTTCTCCACTCACCCTGGAAGGTGGCCTCTATTGCTATCATGACTCAGCACACGCCGAGCCTCTGTCAGGAGGAGCAATTTCCTCACAATAACACTTTGGAATCTGTGTGAATGGCACTCAGTGGGGCTGCTACACATGGCAGCATTTATCTGCCAAAAATGAGATTGGAAAAGTCATGCTATAACATCCAATTGCACATGTAACATTTTCCATAATCATGAGTATAAAGAATTCCAGTGTTTTATTTATATATTCAGTCACCATTGAAATCTGATGTATTTTAGAAGTAGTTATCTTTCCTAAGTCATTCCATACTATCAATTCTTCCCTTCTTTTTGAAAAACTATTATTTCTATAACTTCATGGCATGTGGCTTCTCTGATACTCCAAGTTTCTTGGTTTCTTGCCAGTTCTCTATAATCAAATATTGGAGTTCACCATAACTCATTCCTGGACATTATCTACTATTTTTTCTTACAGTGTACATTGTCTTTACACAATATCATACAATTAATTGGATGACCATTGATATACCAATATGTTCAAGATCATCATAATTTTAGGCCTACATTTCCTTTATAGCTTTAACTGCCTATCCAATGTCTTTCTTGAGTATCTTAAAGGCACTTCTAATTTGGCATGTCAATAACAGAAACCATGGCTGACACCTGCACAGCCCCATCTTCTTCATGTCTTAACTTAGTAGTTACCTTTATTCATTCACAACATTCTACTCAAGTAACATACAAAAAGGAAATTTAATTGTTATCATCCTAAAGCTCCTCAGCACATTCCCCTCGCTCATTAGGGAAGCTCAATGAATGCCATGGTCTATCATCCTCTCTCTTTTATTAAATTCTCTAACCTGTTGCCTGATAGTCTTATCCTTGTTATAGGTACTCATTCAAGAACCTGGCATTTGTTTGTTTCTGTGAGTTCACGATGTTACAAAGATTATACAGAACCTCCACATGATTTTACATCTATCAAAAGCCATTATCCTCAATCTCCTATACCTAGTTATAGAAGAATTACTTATTAAAACCAGATCTCAGTTAAAACAGTACATCCTTGAGAAAATATTTCTTAGGTTTCCTAACCAAGATCATATTTCTTTTTGTGTACACTTTGTATAGCTTCTGATTTTTTTTTCCTCATGACACCTACAAAATGCTTTCAGCTGATTTTTACCATAAGTTTTGTTACCTTTGGTCTTATAAAGATGGAGACTTTCACTTTTTAATTCACCATTGAAACCTAATCTATTGCTTGGTAAATAATGGCAAACTTTTTTTTAATGAATGAATAAATGTTTCTATAGTACACAGTGAAATTTATGAAAAATGTATAAAATGTGATTTTTGTAGTTTTATTCTCAAGGCAAATTATGTAAAAATAATAAACAGTGACTTGGAAAAGTGAGGGTAATTAATCTTTTCTAGCAAAGAGTAAAAATATTCAATATACTTAGGCAATAAAAAAAGAAAAACAAAAAAGCAATTAAAAGTATGTTTCTAAATAGTGAATACATATAAAATGTCACTTTGTAAACATGAAAAGTTTAAGAACTTATTTCTAAAATGCTAGAGAATTCATTGATTAAACTTATTTACAACATAGACTTTAAAATTAATTATTTCTATTTCTCAAATATTTGTTTCTGTGTAATTAAAACCTATTTAATATAAAAGATATAAGGAATAATAAAATCCTTAGGTAGGCTATAAATAAATATGGAAATAAATATTTCTTCTTCATTGTAGTATTTACAAATTTATTTCCTTTATTGTCTTCCCACTCTGCAAGCATTACCAGTATCATATTAAATATAGACAGAAATAGTAAAACTGTTTCTAGGATTTATTACAAAGATATTGTGTCTAGTGTATGTATATTAGACATGATGCTTGCTGTGAGTTTTTGACATATATATTTTATTAAGACAAGGAAAAGCATCTCTATGCCTAGAATGATAATAATGTTAGCATAAATAGATTTTTGAATTTCATCAAGTGCTTCTTTCTGAACAGAAATAGCTATAGTCTTTTTTCTCTTAAATATTTTTAATTTATAAATTGCAGTCAGTGGTGTTCTAATAATAAATCATCCTTTTATTCCTAGAACATACTCAGCTTCAACATGTCATACCACATGAATGCCTATGTGTGTATACATTCAAAACATGCAATTATTTAAATATTTGTGTGTGCATATGAGGTCTGACAATTAAGCTTGTGAACTTGCCTCCATGTGCTTATGTTGGCAGCACTGTACAAACAACTCAGTAAGGCTTTATAACCTTGGTAAATCAGTGTCTCACAATTGTGTGTGTGTTGACATTTGACAATGTTTTGTGGAGTGGTGTTCCCTATTGTTGCTGCATGTTTTTTGTGCCCTGAAGAGAATGTTGGAGCTTGAATTAGAATAACAACAAACATTCGTAAATGCCTTGTTAAACTTGTCAAGAGTGAAAGCGAAATCAGGAACATGTTAGTACAAGTTTATGAGAATAATGCAATGAAGAAAACAGCAGTGTGTAAATATTAAATGTTTTATTTAGGGGAGAGAAGTCATCACTGATGAAGAGAGGTTAGGGCAGTCAGTAAAGAGCAGAGTTGATTAAAAAAATGCAAAAATTCAGAAAATTAGGGCAGCACTCATAGATCAGTGCGTAGTGCACCTGCCACATTCACCGAGGCTGGCGTGTTCAAACCTGGCCCAAACCAGCTAAAATCAACAATGACAACTGCAACTACAAAAAAAAAAAAAATTGCTAGGCATTGTGGCAGGCACCTGTAGTCCCAGCTACTTGGGAGGGTGGGGCAAGAGAATCACTTAAGCACAAGATTTTGAGGTTGCCTTGAGGTATGAAGCCACAACACTCTACCAAGGGTGACATAGTGAGACTCTGTCTCAAAAAAAAAAAAAAAATTCATCAAATTGTGTACTAAAATCATCTGCGGACTGTAAGAAGCATAGCATACCAAGTAAAATAATCAATAAAGACATGGTAAGGGAAATCTTAACTGAAAATCTTGGCATGATAAAAATGTGGTTCTTATATCAAAAAATGTAGCAGCTCACATAATGTGTCTGTGAGGGAGTTTTTAGCCAGTAAACAAATAACTGTATTGGGACATCCTCCCTACTCACCTGATCTTGTCCCCAATGATGTTTTTCTTCACCTGAAGGTGAAAGAAATATTGAAAGAAAGACATTTTGATGATATTCAAAACATTAAAGGTAATATGAGGAAGCTTTGATGGTCATTCCAGAAAGAGTTCCAAAATAGCTTTGAAAGGTGCAGTAGGTGCTGGTGTTGGTGCATAGCTTCTTAAGGGGAGTATTTTAAAGGTGACTATAGTGATGTTCAGCTATGAAGTATGTAGCATTTTTCTAGGATGAGTTCATAAACTTAATTTGACACTGCCCGACCGGCAGGCGATGTCGGGGAGTTCGTGATCGGTGTATGAGAGGGAGAGGGATAGGGAAAGGGTGGACACAATCACACAACCACTCATACAGTATAGGGAGAAGGCTGAGCCGAAGCTGTTTATTTGGGATCAGTACAATCTTATATAGGGTTAGTTGAGGGGGCGTGGTTACTTCATGAAGCTGAATCTATATAAGGCTAGGAATGTAGTCTTTGGCCTATGATAGGTTTAAAATGTGAGGGGAGGGCGGAGGGGTTATGCTATCCTGAGGGGAGGGGCCCTGCGCTGTGCTCTGCGTTTCCGTCTAAGTCTTGTACAATGTAGCTAGTTCTATCCGGTTTTCTTACCAGTACTGGTCTCTTTATCCGGCCTTTTCATGTGGGGGTTGAATTAGGCTAGCACTTCCTCTTACAATGTAGTTTAATATTTCTGTTAACCCTTACATAATTGTCCAACAGGGTATATATACTCATTAATAGATGGATTTTATAAGTATGGCACATTTGCATACTATATATACTTACATGTATATGTAGACATGTATGCAAAATCTGATTGTATAGACTAACTCTATGTGTTAGCATATTGTATACAGTTTCCTAATACCACATAATGCTTAAGAAATTTATGATTCATACTAACCAAGTAAGTAAATGGTGTAATTTACTTTTCTTAAACTCTCCTTCCCAGTTCTGATATCTGTTATGTAAGACTTATAAAATAATGTGGATATGTTTTTCCCCTAATATCTTATAAAGTTTATACAAGATTAAAGTGGCAGTTTCCTAGAACGGACTGCAAGAATCTTCTGAACGAAACAGGTATATGTGTTTTTATAAGGAATTTTTTAAAATACAGATTTAAGTTTATATATAGGAATATGAAGATTTTCTGTATTTAGGAGGTAGATTTTTAAGACATGGAAAAATATATTTCTATATTGGAATTATATGGAAAACATATCCTGCTTTACAGAAATACAGGGTTATTAGATATTATATAGAATATATATATAATATATAGATATTATACAGGTTATTATATATTAATAGAAATTAAATAGCAACAGTAATAAGGAAGTAAACATTCTTATTCCCAAGTATAGTCTCTATCTCTGGATATTTTTATGTTTTGTACATGACATTGCTGTTAGCTTAAAAGAGATGCCTGGTACAGAAAGAAAACCAAACCAAACCAAATTAAATTACATAATGCTAGAGATTTATTTATCAGACATTTATATTTTTATTAATAGTATGGTACCTGAGTTCAAATTTATGCTATTTACATTTATTTAAATGACTGTTTAGGATCAGGAAGAAAATTGTTTTTAATAAATAAAATTGGCCTGCAGAAATAAATTTCTCCACTTTACTTCTGCCTAATGCAGAGTCAAAGTTGTGTTTTATTTTGTCATCACATCTCTCATACATATTTGATCTTATTCTACATTCATTCTTTTGCAAGTTTCAATACCAGACACTTAGAGAGTCCCTAATTTGATTACTGCAATCCCTAATTTGATAAATTTATCCTCATCCCAAATTGTACTATGAGAGTAGACTACTCTGAAATAATCAGTCATCCTTCTGTTACATGAGTACACAGAATATTTCAGATCTATAAAACCATGAAAATAATATTTTAGCACTGTCTTATTTTTTATTACTCAAACAAACTAGATATCATTATTATTGTTTTAACAATAAATTTAATTGTTAATTTAAACACTATGAAGTTAGTATTTAAATTTACCACCTGTTTCTCAACATTTTTATTTGGTATTCCTTTGTACATCTTCAGCTTTTTTTCTGAAGTATTTTTTTCTTGCCAGATTCTTTCCTTTAGAAATTGATGGGAAATTCTCATATTTTTGTTTTTCTAAAATTGTCTTTACTTGATTGATTTTTTAGGTGTAAAATTTGAGATTGACTATTGTTTACTTTCTTCAATTTGAATGTAGTCTACTGTTTCTGTTTTTTTGTGTGTGTGTCTATGGAGAAATTCTCTTTCAGGTTAATTATTTTCTTTCTATGTATAGTATGTGTGTGTGTGATTGTATGATATGATATAGGCAAAGTTACACCATTACTAGGGAATCATCTTTTAATTATCACTTTGAATTTAAAAGCCTCATGATGTTGAACATTCCCTCTCCTATTTTTGCTTTCTTTAATTTTGTTTTTTTGTTCTGAAACTCTTGGTAAACAATGACTACATTTCTCATTTTGTGACATATATCTTCAAATTTCTCTGAGAAAACTAATAAATAAATAGACCTGCATCTGGAAAGTATAATGCCATCCAGAAAAAGCAAAGTATATGCACAAAAGCAAGATAAAAAGTAACATGAATTGCAAGAATTGAAGTACCGAAGGGCATTCAAAATGACACAAGCAGTGTTTTATGAGACCTAACAAATGTAATCTACAAATTATGCAAGTACACATGACTGGGAAGGCTAGATTTAGTTGCCTAGATGCTTAAGTGTAAGAAGTAGCTAAAAGTAGAGAAAAAAAAATATGAAAATGTGATAAAAAGAGACTTAGAAGTATAATCCAGGGGACTTAGTGCATATATATTAATAAATATGAAAGAAAGTAATAGAACAGAGGAAATTATGCAAAAGGAAAGAGCTATAAAAATCCCAGAACTCCTAGCCTGAAATGCCTCACAAAAGCCAGGAAAAATTATGAGAAAAGACATGAATCTCAGTATCATCTGTAAAATCACTTATGTCTAGTGAAAATTAAAAGTTCTGCCTGCCTTTTGAGAGAAGGATGCATGATTTCCATAGATAAAGCATTAGCTGCTTTGGATTTATTTACAAACTGAGATGCCCAAAGACTATGGAATAAATGACACCAACGCCCATGAAAGAGCCTAGTGACCACAGATTCAAAGTAAGTTAGAAGTAGACATGTAGGGTTATGCAAGAATCCAAAAAGCACATTATCCAGATATCAGATTTTAAAGACATTCTAAAAATTACAATTTTTTTGAAAGAACAGGGGCATGACATAAATACAGGAAAAACTGAAGAGGAAGCAGTGGAATCAATAAGCATAACAAAAGACTCATGAAATAGTGGAGATGTCTATGGAACTTCGTTAGACAACCAGCACCAAAATATAGTATGTTGTGAGAGGTTGGGAGGAAAAATCAAAAGCATTCTAAAGGGCTGCTGAGGCATAAATGAGGAGATGGAGGGCAGGAGTAGAGAAAACATCACAGGCGGGCCATTGTATTGCTTATATCAGAATACTTGAATTGGATAATTTGTAAAGAAAATAAATTTATTTCTCACAGTTACAAAAGTGAGGAAGTCCAAGGTTAAGGGTACCATCTTGTGGAAGGCTTCTTGCTGGTAGGAACTCTGCAGAAGTCCTGAGGTTGCCCAGGTATTGCATGGTGAAGGGGCTGATCCTGCATACTATCTTAGGTCTCTGTTCTGCTTAAAAAGCCACTGGTCCCCCTCCATTGGTAACCCTTTAATTCACTAATTGAGAGCCCTCATCCTCCAACATTTCTTAAAGTCCCATCTTTCAGTACTGCCATACTGGGGATTATGTTGCAAAATTCATTTTGGAGGGGTCATTCAAATGATAGCAGTCATCCTATTGGGATTGACTAGAAGAGAAATAATATGTCATCATAAGAAAGGCAAAATTTGTGTTCTTTTCTAAATAGCAGTAGAAAATATTTTTTGTTCTATTTCTGAGTTTTGATTGCTAAGAAAATATGTAACTTGTGTTTTTCTGGGAGGTAATCTGTCACTATTTATGTAATTTAGAAACACTCGATTTGGCAATTTCATCTCCCGAGTCTTATAATAAAATTCACAAATAAATGTCTACCGGATAGTCCTCGAAGAAATTTTAAGCCACCATAGAGGTTTAGTGAAAAGAATGGTGAAATAATTATAGTGCATTATAATAATATAGTATGATGATTTAAAAACCCATTCCAACGATAATACATCTTCTAGTATAGTATTATCCCTTTCCTGCAATAATCTATGTATAAACTGAAAAATGTTTAGAAAAATTGATGATACAATATTACCAAAAGTCTTTTGTTTATTCTATTTCTGGTCAGTTTTTCTATGTTTCTATATCATATTAACAAATCATAATGTACTTCCATAGTTCAAAAATTTAAAACAATTTTAAATTTAGAAGTTAATGGGAAAATGTTATGATATAAAAATTACTAATATATGATGCAAGTAGTATAGTGTATGTTATTAGTAACTGTCATCAATTGGTTAATAGGTATCCAGCAATAGTATTTCATTAATCCACACTGCAAATTTGAAAACTGTGTTTTAGAAAGAAGCTGAGTATACTCTTTACTCTTTTTCTTTATAAGAAATTTTCTAAATTTTTAGAAAATAAAGAGAAAAAAATGTTCAAGTCAGAAATAAAATAGGGGGAATTATTGCTGACTTAGAAATAATTTTTAAAAATAGAGTCCTATAAAAAATAAATGGTACATTTTTTAAAAATTAGATGAAATAAGTTCCTAAAAAAACACCAACTGCAAAACTGACTCAAGAAGAAATAGAAAATCTGAATCTATGTAAAGGAAGTAAAGAGATTAAATTAATAATTAATTCTTTAAAATATATGGCAAAATTATTTATCAGTGCTGCTATCTGGCCTTGGACCTTTTTCTTTTTCTTTATTTTTTTTTGGGGGGGGCATTGTTTTTAATGACATTATTAATATTAAATTTTCTTCAGTGAATATATATTGTTTTACTAATATGATAGAGCCAGTAGCAAGAAATTAAAACTCAATTGACACGTGAACAAAAGTATAAGAAATGTCGAGTACATCATATTTCTAAACAGAACTCCTTACTACACAAAGTATCTTCATGTATTTGTGAGAAAAAGGAACCTGAAGAGAAATAGCTGAGAAAGAACTGGAGAAGGTAAGGAGAGAAATGCCAGTCTCATAATATAATTCCAGGTAGAAATATTACATGCTACAGCCATTCTTGAAGACAAATGTTTGATCTAGAAATCTCTTTCTCATAATGTATCAGTGATTTAATAGTATTGTTCTTGACCAGTTGAGAACACTTACTGTTCTTTCCAGTGTTCTTGCATGCTTTCATAGTGGGGATCTTAACTGGGGAGAGTTATTTGTCAACGTTAACATTACTGTCTTTTTTTTCTTTTTTTGAGACAGACTCCCACTTTGTCACCCTTGATGGAGTGCCATGGCGTCACAGCTTACAGCAACCTCAAACTCTTGGGCTTTAATGATTGTCTTGCCTCAGCCTCCCAAGTAGCTGGGACTACAGGCTTCTGCCATGATGTCCAGCTATTTTTTTAGCGACAAGGTCTTGCTCTGGCTCAGGCTGATCTCAAACTCATGAGTTCAGGCAATCCACCAGACTCGGCCTCCCAGAGTGCTAGGATTACAAGCGTGAGACTCCAGGCCCTGCCAACATTACTGTCTTACCCTGAGTCTCATCTGATTTACTTTATATGGAAAATATAATATATAGGTTGTTGTAAGACACAGGCCAAAAACTGTACAGTGGCTCACCTGGGACAGAATTTTTTTTTCACTCATACCAGAATCCAAATAAATGTTTCTAATTTATGTTTGTTTAAGTAATAGTGGTAGCTGTATCCAGGCCCCATTTTGGCTTCTATGACAGAGGACTTCTAAGCTTCCAGGTATCACTGCCATCAAGCAAGTGAAAAAACTGCAGAGAGTTTGGAGGAAAACATATGGAAGACTTTATGGGCAGACTTGGAAGTAAAGTACATCCCTTCTGATCACTTTTGTTACCTAAATCTCGGTCATATAGCCCCCCTCCCTCATAACCACATGGTAGTCTGGTAAATGCTAACTAGTTTCCTATGAGAGATAATAGAGGGTCTTGAGGAATAACTTGTATGTTTCTCCCACAGGGTAACAGAAATTATACTCCTGGGGAAATGGGAAATGTTTAAAACAACATGTATTAGTATTTTTCTCTGAGTGTTATGAATTTAAATTTTTGCTATGTAGCTACTACATATTAATTCACTCGAAAATCTAAAAATTCAAATTATTCACGCTTGATCTAAAGTTTTCCATTTCTTTGCTGCACTTTATCCTGCTTCTGCTCTGTAACAGACATCCACTTTGAAAAATGCAACCTTATTTTACCTATTCCCTCTTCACTTCTTTCAGTTTCACCAGAAGTATTTTACCTCATTACTGCTTTACCTTTTGACTCTTTTCTATCATCCAAATGTCCTGTTATGTAAGGTGTATAAAAAGAGCTTATTATTTCCCTAATAATATGTCTAGTTCAAATAATTAACTCACTCAAGTATTTGTAATCTGAAAAAATATGTATGATTTTATGAATGATCAACAAAGGCCAGCTGCAAATAACGGAAACAATTGGCAAACTACCTAATGTTTGTATTTTTTACACCACTTTATCTCTGAATCCCTATTACTTACTTTCAATTTACTTCT
>NW_003852635.1:1439988-1444121 GCF_000181295.1 Otolemur garnettii | reverse complement strand
ATGGAACTCTACCCAGGGCAACAGATTGAGACTCTGTCTCAAACAAACAAACAAAAATAAAACTTGTCCATTATATCTACCCCAAATTCCAATTCTAAGAGTTAACCCCTTAAAATTCTTGATTTGTTTCTTCTTGTAGTTAATTCTTTTTTATTTTTTTCTCAATGCGCTTAATATTATTCCTTTACTGCAAATAATCAAATAGATCTGTCATTGTACTTATCAAAATGTTTGCCAAAGGTAAACCCACTAACCATATAGCTGCTGTAACCTCCCTGTCTCCACCCCATCCATGTATGGAGATCTCCTTATAAGGTTTAATCCTCCAATGTATCAGTGAACTTGTCACTGTCCTGGGCTATTGTGCCAGTTGTGAGTTTGAGAATTCCTTTTGCCTCTCTCTTGTTTTCAATACTCCAATTTTCAACAGAAACTCAGTCTATTCTTCTAAAGTGGCTTATGCTCTTGCATCTGGAGTATCTCACAATCAAGTTACTCACAAAACAAATTTTACACTCTAGCAATGTAGAAAATAGGTATTGCTGGATGGCTCCCAGAGGGAAAGAGGATTTGGAAAGGTTAACTGCTTTATACTCAGATTTTTGACAAATTTGTCCAATCATACTTCTGCAGGATATAATTCCACCAACTAATAAAACTTTAGGGGGCTTTGTAAGCAAAGTGGCTCTTAGTTCATTGGCCTTTCATGCTGCAGTCACTCAGGGAGTAACTTTGCTTCCTGAACCAGTTACCACTCCTCTCCTTTCTTTGTTGTCTTTGAATTTTGTTAAAATTGAAGATCCACAATTTCCTTTTCTCCACTGTTCTTTGTCCTTGGAAATATAACCTCTTTTATTTTATGCTTGGATTCAGAAGATATAAACATATATTGTCACCCTTTAATAATTCATTGAATTTCCTTCTAATTAAGTTTTTAGGATGATAGCAGAGAAGCTATCATATAGGCCTGAAATGTTGATTTTTAGCCATTTTTTATTCAAAAATACGTGTTTTAATCCTTGACAGATCTAGGTTTATCAGTAACAAGTATTGAGGAATACTTCTAACTCTAAAGCCTGGGCCAAAGCTGGACGTACGAAATTTTCCGTGCTTTCTTTCCCCTAAGAACCACCTTGTTCTCCACTTACGCTCACACATCATAGGGGGCCACACTGCGTTGTAGAACACAAATGCAGTTTAGTTCCCTTTATCACTTCAGGGATCATAAAGAGAAGAGGAAGAAGATGCTAAGGAAAAGGGGGAAAAAGTATTCCAAAAGAAAAGGTCTTTGTAGTTAGTCTACTTTGTTGTTGTTGTGACAGAATCTCACTCTGTCACCTTCAGTAGAGTCCTGTGGCTTCATAGCTGAAAGCAACCTTGAACTCTTGGTTTCAAGAGATTTCTCTTGCCTCAGCCTCCCAAGTAGCTAGAACTACAGGTCCCTGTCATAATGCCAGTCTATGTTTTCTACTTTTAGTAGAGACAACGTTCTTGTTCTTGCTCAGGCTGGTCTCAAACTCCTGAGTTCAAGGAATCCACCCTCCTTGGCCTCCCGCAGTGCTAGGATTGCAGGCATGAACCACTGCACCTGGTTTATTTAAACTATTTTTAACCTCCCAAAATTGTACTATACTTTCCCCAATATTTTTCTGTCTTTATATTAAATATCTCATTAAATACCCTCAGCATGTATATAAAGCTATGAATTCATTTAAACCTCATTATATAGGCATATTTCCCTATAAGTCAGAGATTGAGATGAAATTATTTATCTCTTATAACAAATGTGTTGCAAAATGTCTATTAACATCCAAAATGGTTAATATTTTTCTTTAATGGCAAATAGTAAATTGTTGAAGAGTATTATAGGTTGACTTCATTTCTAAAACGTAAATGATAAATTCAATAGAAAGTAGAATACCAACAGAAAACTATCTGGAAAGTAACATATTCAACCATTTGTAAATGATTACTTTTTAAGAATGAGAATAGACTTTCCCATTAGAAAATGGACTTTACCAATAGAAAGTAGACTTTCTAAGTCTTATCCATCTTTAATGTTTGTGGTTTTTCTTTTACAAGAAAAGAAAAAGTTTTTTAATGATTAAAAAAATGATGCCATATTAGTTAAATATATGTCATTTTCCTAGTGTAATGCCAGGGATCAAAAAGGATCGAAGACATATACAGGGCTAATTCTAATCTTAAATTCTATTATCCAGACAATATATATGTCATAATATAATTTTAGAAAAAAGTATGTAAATAATTTTTAAAATTAGGTGTTCTGTTTTAGTTCAATGAGATAAAAAGTTTTATTGGGATAAAATAGGAAAATGGTTGGCCTTGAAATGCGTATTAGTGGAGAAATTCTGTATATGTAAGCTGACCAGAGTTGTAGAGTATATTACAGGCAGGCATTTTACAGGCAACAAATATCCAGGTATTTAAAGAGAGAAATTTATATTAGCAAATCCTTTTAATGGCCCTTGTTCTTAGCCTGAAAATGTTCATGTTTGTGAATCAGATAGTGTTACGATTTACACAGAAAGAAACATGTAGGTAGAGGAAAACAAGTTCTCACCCAGTAAAATCTGAGGGTTACATGAGGACATTTTATTCCCACCCCCATGCTGCTTGGGGTAGAGTTTAGCTCCTATTAAGTATTTTTATTATTTAAGATACTGGCAAAGCAGCTTAGAGAGACCAAAAGTAACTGTGGATTATGTAAACTACAAGTTTATTTTTATTTTTTTAAAAGGCCATTTTCCAGGCGTATGATCCATGTGCAGTATGCATAATGCAGTAATGTTTAAGGACTTAGTTTCTTTCCATTTTAGGCTCTGCAATTTCTCAGTATGTATCTTCTAATATTTGATCCAGTATTTATGCTCCAGCTTCAACTGTCATAATTGTTGTTCAGCTATCATGTATATGAGATGCAGGGAGGAAGAAGAGTATGCTGAACCATTATCAAGGAAAATCAAAAAGCAAATCAAGTAGCAGAACTCAACCTTGAAAGCCCCTTGTAATCTCCTGGCCCCTCACTGGGACCACTCATTCAGTCCCTTTGGGAAACCACCAAAGAGTAATCTCAGAAACATCATGGGCAATGCCATGTGTGCAGCCAACACAGATACTGATGAACTTAGTGAACACAGATCACTGGGAGGATGGGGACGCTCAACAGAAAGAATAGGAAGTCCCCTCTGAAGTAGAGATTCTAAATAATCCACATGGGAAGTTTAAGTGTAAGGAATAAGTAAAAGGTTTTAAAGAGATTAAAGTAACAATAAAATATTTTCAGGCACTTTAATCTAGAAGTTTGAATTTTCACATTTGATAGACTAAGTAGAAGTGAGATGATCTCCATTAAGAAACAATTTAATCTTCTGGAGTTTCAAGTGGAACAAATGTCTTAATATTCATAGCCAAATGAAAGATAAAAAATTGAGCAAAAAGAATTAATGTCCACGTACATTAATTGCAGCATGTGGCACATACCCTTCCATAAAACAGAATATTAAAGAGATAGACTGATTTAGTACCAAAAAAAAGCTTTATTTTTAAATAAGTAATTAACTCTACAGCCTGAAGGGATTCTATAAACCCCAGAAAAAACTTAAAAAAAAAAAAAAAGGTCGGGGGACAAAAGTAAATCAGTGTTAAATAGTAGAATATGGACTGCAAGATAAAAAATTTATTATAAACATCAATGATTATAGATAGCAAAATTCTTGACATTCAAGAGGGAGAAAATGATCTTAAAAGTTGAGGACAAATGTTTTAATAGAGAGAGAACATTTACTTTATTCTATGCAAGTAATGGAGACTAAAGGTGAACAGCAGTGAATAGACACTTGAAAGTAAGGAACCCAAGAATTCTATCCTCAGTTGAAATATTATTCATATGTCAGAGAAAAGAAAAGAATTCATAGTTTCTAGTTATTCAAGAATTCAAAGAGGGAAGCATCCATATAATTAATATAAGAAACATCTTTGAAAAGTGTCATAACCAACAAGTAAAAAGATTTTTAAAAAAATCAGGCAATATGATGGGGACAGCAAACAGCAGAAAATTATTAAGAATACATGTATTATTGAATTTAACTTTATAAAATAACTTTTTTTTT
>NW_003852635.1:1435612-1439464 GCF_000181295.1 Otolemur garnettii | reverse complement strand
AAAATATAAATGTATAAATAAGTAGGAAAAAACATACAGGGTTATAGAATGTATAGGGAGCATACAGAGCAGAGCTTCTAGAATGACAGCAGAAGGGGCTCTGTGGATATCTCCTTAGTGAAACAATTGTAACTGGTAAAAGACATATATCAGTTGTTGTGTGTTGTATTTGTATATGCAGTGAACGTATATAAAAGTCTTTGGAAATTATCCCAAGGGCATACATCTAATAAAGTAACATTTAATTAAGAAAATCTACTCAAACTCAGTAAGAAGGGTGCAAGTCAGTGCCACTTGAGTCATACCCTTTCCTGCCTTCCTACTCTTGGGTCAGAATGACTAAGGCATCACTGTGCATGGGGATAGCTAAAAAAATGTGGCTCCCTCATCTCCCTTTTTTCTAGTCAGGGGCTGTGGAGTTTCCCTGGAAGAGGCAAGCCACCAGCCGTTCTCATTCTCCCAAACTCCTTGTTACAGGGGCTAAATTGTGAGCGCAGCCCAGCGCTAGGAGCTCCTTCCCTATATCCAAGAATACTGGAGGACTTATCTTCCTCTCCCCAACTCACAGGAACATTTTTCCAAACCAGGAAAGGCAGGTCGCAAAGACCAGGACTACTGCCTCTGCCCAGCACCTGTAATATCAGTGGCCTCCCAGTGCAGGTTTTTCCAGATTCTTGGTGATCATGGGGAAAAATAATTTTTGGACACACTATGTGAGCCAAGCAAGTACCAATAGCTTTTGTTTAAATGAAAGTACAAAAGGGAGAGAGAAAGAGAAGAAAGGGATGAAGGAGGAGGGGGAAGAGAAGGAAAAGAGAGGCGGGAGAAGGCTGGGAAAGAGCAGCGGCTGCAGGGGAGGCAGTGGGCCTTTTGAAGTCTTACTAATTGAGAGGAGAAATATTCACAGTTAAAGGATCAGCTTTAACCAGGAACTTGGGTAGTAATTTCTAAAATTGGGTTTCCTCCATTTTCATACTCTATATGGTTGTCTTGGAACTGCCATGGTCATTCCAAAGGTGTAGAAATTTTAAATCCACAAGGTAATTGGTATTATATGTAATTAGCCAAAGTTCGTGTAAGGAGACCGAGATCACTGACAAGCAGGTTCTTGCCTAAGATTGTCAGCACCCTCCCCCCTATTTAACTTCTGCTTAAGAGTTGTTTACTTGAACCCCTGCACCCTGTCTTCAAGCACCTGCATCCTGTCTCAGCTCTGCCACCTGGGCTTCTACTCTACCATAAAAGCATGGATATTATCTGAGGAAAAGCAAGCTACTCTCACTGAATTTTATATGACAATTAGGATCCTGAAAATCTATAAAGATACGCATCACAGCATTATTTATAATTTAAACATAAACTGGAAACAAACTTCAAGAAATTTCAATTTTTTAAGAAAAAATATGTTTTTAAATGTGTGTCATGTCCTTATGACATAAGATAGAATAATCAAGGAAATCCTTGAGGAAAAGAAAAAAATAGGAAAAGTAGCAAAGAATAAACTATGAAAAAAGGTGGAAGAGGGAGGATTATGAACAGAACTAAATTTAATTATGAAAGATTAAGAAATTAACAAAGTCAGTAACAAAAATCATCACAAAAAGAGAAAGTAGATACCCAGCCCATGAAAGGAATTAAAATAAAGACTATTCTCCTAGATCCTGAAGATATTAAAGGGATAAAAAAGCACATCATGAAAACACTTTATGCCAATACAACTGAAAATGTGAGTGGATAGCAATATCCTAGAAAAAGAAAAACTTACTAATTCTAATAAATTAATAAAATATGAATGAGCTTCACAAGCACAACTCTGCTGAAAAGAATACAGAAACAGAAATAATACATATAGTTTAATTCCATTTTTGTGTGTTTCAGAAAACCTGGAAAAGATAAGCCACTATTTAGAGAGTGTGTTTATTTGGTAAAACTCTAATGGAGGGCAGCGCCTGTGGCTCAAAGGAGTAGGGCGCCTGCCCCATATGCCGGAGGTGGCTGGGTTCGAACAAGCCCCAGCCCAGCCCCGGCCAAAAACTGCAAAGACAACAACAACAACAACAAAAAACCTCTAAAGGAAAATGGACAAGTTTTTTAAATTTTGTTTTGTTTTGGTTTTTACCATAATGATCAGGCTAGTAGTTCCCTTTTAGCAGGTCAGCAAGTATGTAATTCCAAGTGACATGAGGAGAAGTCTCTCTGGTGGTAACAGATTCTACTTCTGAATTCAGGTTACAAGTGTGTCATTATGTTATAATCACCGACTGTACAACTTTTTTTAATTCCAACTTTCTCAAGTGTGTTCAATTTAACATTTAGAAAGAGACATAAGTTAAATCTTCACTATAGAGTATAATTAGGCTAGAAAAAAAAATTTGAACAGTCTTAATAAATCTAGTGCAGGTGAAAGAGATTAAAATTCCTTAAAATCCTTCCCTTCTTTTTATTTAACAAGA
The DNA here is from genome assembly GCF_000181295.1 of Otolemur garnettii. Classification (NCBI taxonomy): domain Eukaryota; kingdom Metazoa; phylum Chordata; class Mammalia; order Primates; family Galagidae; genus Otolemur; species Otolemur garnettii. The sequence continues at coordinate 1,437,011 of NW_003852635.1, read as the reverse complement.
TGGAGCAACAGAAGTACCTTTATGAAGGATGAGTAAGCCACATACATGAGTCTATGTCTTGAATCTCTATTCTGTTCTCTTGATCACCTTTATCAAACTTGACATGGTACCACATCATCCACTTTATAATAATTCTGGAAATCACGTACTGTTAGCCCCTCCACTCTGTTCTGCATTCTCAAAGTTGTTTTCATTGTTCTAGGACCTTGTACTGCCATATGAACTTTTAAATTTGTCAATTCTTTAAAAATGGCTGCCAGAATTTTGATTGAAATTATACTGAATTTATATAAATCTTTGAAGAAAAGAAACAGCTTCAAATATTAAATATTCTGACCTGTGAACACAATATCTCTTTATATTTAGTTTAATATTCCTTAATTATTTCAACGTCATCCTTCCATCCATGTTACCACTAATGACAGGGTCTCATTCTTTTCTGTGGCTGAGCAGTATTCCGTTTGGGGTGTGTGTGTGTGGGGGGGGGTGGGCGTACTTATTCATCTGCTTTTGGACACCTAGGTTGATTCCGTATCTTGACAATTGTGAATAGTCTGAATAGTCAGATGAAATAAACAAGGATAGAGCTGTCTGTTGATATCATGAATTCCTTCACTTTGGGTAAATTTGCTGGATTGCTGGATTATATGGTAATCTCATTTGTAGTTTCTGGAGGAAGCTCCATACCATTCTCCATAATGACGATACTCGTTTGCATTCCCACAAACGTGTTTACGAGTTTGCTTTGCTCCACATCCTTGCCAGCATTTGTTACTTTTTTAATTTTTGACAACAGGGCTGAGACAACACCTCACTGTGGTTTTGATTTGCATTTCCCTGACGACTAGTGATGTCGAGCTTTCTATTGATTTTTTGTTTGTTTTCTGTTTCACTGATTTTCCCTTTCATCTTTTTTTCCCTTCCCCTATTTACTTTGGATTTTATTTTTGTTTGCTTGTTGTTATGTTTTATATTAAGGTGGATGCTCATTTTGATATTGATTTTCTGCACTATAAATCCCACGTTAGTATTGCTCTGCTGGCATGTCAAAATTTAGATATGTGTTTTATTTTCATTGGTTTCCAGAGAGTTTCTAATTTCCATTTTTATTTCTTCTTTTATTCATGGGTTATCTGAAGTATATTATTTAATTTTCAAATAGTTGGGGATTTTCCAGTAATCCTTCTATTTTTGATTTCCAATTCTATTTCATTTTCCCAGAGAATATAATTTGTATAATATGACTTCTTTTAAATATGAAAAATGTTCACTGGTCCAGAATAGGGTTCATCTTAGTGAATGATCCATATAATTTTGAAAAGAATGTGTATTCCATTTTTATTGGATATAGTATTCTCTTAGAAAATAGGGCACACTGGTAGACAGTATTGTTCAGGTT
>NW_003852635.1:1431470-1432374 GCF_000181295.1 Otolemur garnettii | reverse complement strand
GAAATGAATTATGATTATGTCAGGGATCTTAATTGTTGATCATTTTATTCTAGTCATTACTAATAGGACTCACAAGTAGTGGCTTCTCAATAGCATATTTACCTAATGAGGATACCAGAACAACATGAGCACACACAAAAAGAAACATACAAATGAAACAACAACAAAAAAGGTTTTTTCCTTTTTTTATTTATTTGTTTATTTGCAAAAACATTCCACATTTCTTAACACTGTTTAAAAATCCAATTTTCTGTAATATTCAATACGTGGAGCAATCTTTAGAGTAGCATAATACTCTCTTATGGCCCTAGGTTTTCTTGCCATAGAAGAAAAAATTTACACCACACTACAAAGTGAGCTGGTATTGTCAAGACATTTATATATGCAAACATTCAGGAGAAAACACACACACACTGAAAAACATTACCTGTGACCAATTTGGGAAAGTATCATATAAAAAACAATCTCTGGCACTGACAGAGGCTAAGTAGCTCTGACTTTTTAATAACCTTGAAATTGAAGATAATTACTACTTACAGGCTTTCTGAATAGCTTTCCCACATTCTTAGTTTTTAAAATTAGATTGATAAATAGGGAAACTAAATAGTGTGAAATTAATTGTATCTAATTAATTTAACCACTAACTTGAATTTGGACCTCTTGCAACCTAATTAGGGATTACTGTAATAATTTCCACATTTGTAGTTCTTTTAATTTTCTAAGTGTTTCTATAACTATGATTCAACTTGATTCTCATAGCAGACTAATAAGAAGACACCACTGATTCTTATTTATAGATTAAATTAAGAAAACTGGGTTGATTTTCCTAAGTCACTGTAATTAAGTGAATCAACATGTCAAATCAATGTCTCCTTCCCCTTCTTATTAAAAGATCTTTTTTTGC
>NW_003852635.1:1426900-1431110 GCF_000181295.1 Otolemur garnettii | reverse complement strand
GTCTCCATAAGTCGAACAGTTTGATAGTAATTAACTAATTTGCCTTCTCTCTTTACCCTTTAATATATTAAGTTGGTATGAGTATGAACAATTCTACTTTACATTTTTTAAAAAAGAAATCATATTAGTTTTCTTTAAATAGATTTATCTCAAATTATTTTATTATAAAACTTACTTTCACATAGCACCTATACCATAAGAATAGAACTTTAAACCAAAAACTTAGGGAATTCTGAGTTATTTTCTATTTCAGAAGACTTTGTCCCTTGGTGTTGTAAACCATTTCTAAATATCAGGAAAAAAAATCCTGTCTAGATACTTATTCTTATACTATAATATGCTTACTTTCATAACTATTTTGTATAGTCTAACATGAGCCCATTTAATGCAGCATTTTACTCTAAATTTAACTGTAGTCTTGTAATCACTGGTGGAAAATAAATTAGCACATATTCTCATTTATCTTCATCATTTATTTATTCAGCTTTTAATTTTTTTTTTTAATCTTGTGCCAAGTCCTTTTGGAAGCACTGGGAGATGAATGTCGAAAAAAATACACATAGACCATGTACTTCAGAGCTGTAAAAATAGTATAAGAAAAAACATGTTTTGTTCATAATTATCCAATGCTTATTAAGAACTGATGAGCATTAAATATACTTTATTTAATTTTTCTACCTAATCACGTTCTACTTTTACTTTCTATTTAAAAAAAGACCTCAAGGTTAAATAATTTGTCCAAGGTCACACAAACAGATAATGACAGAACTAATATTTGAGACTAGAATCTCTTGTGGAATGTTAAAAAGAAAAAAGAAAAGCTACAAATAAATAAACATTTTAGAATTTTAGGTCCTGATCTTACAGGTCAAAATCTAGTTAAACAATTTCTATTTGATAGCTTTTATTCATAACATAGCAAGAGGGTCTCTGCAGAGTAAAAAAGAGTTTTATGGTAGTTCTGTCTCAATGAGAAAGAATTGTAAATTCTGCTTACGGTTCTGTTTTTATAACATTGATGACACTGGTGTCATCCTGTGGCACTAAAATAGTAATAAAAGTTGTAATACACTAGAAATAAAAAATGGTTATAAACACTTACAAGTGTGATAAAGGAAGGAATAGGGTGCTCTGACAGTTCGTAATAGGGGTCAGCTAATTCTCCCATGGACTGTGTCGCTAGAGCTGCAATCTGATATATTAGTAAGGTTTAGCTGGGTCTAGAGATGGGGGCAAACATTCCAGGAAGAAGGATTGCATCAGCAAACTTCTGAGACAGGATGGAACATGAAGTCGTTCAAGGGAAAAAAAGAAAAATTAGTTTGAAATGAGTATTGGGAATGTCAACTAAATTACAAACCGAGCCTGTGTAAAAGAAAAATCATTTTTATTTTTTTTCAATTCTTTTCTTTTGGGATTAATTATTGAGGGAGGTTAATTTTTTTTAATTAAAAATGAGAAGGATTATAAAAATATTTTGAAATAATTATCCTTGGCTACAAAGATCAACAGCAAAGGTGGAACCAGTCTGGAGTTGGACAAGCTGTTGCTGGGCATGTGTCCTTGCAGAAGTGTTTTGCTCTGTGCAGGTTGTGATAGCCTTTCTACAAGGCTGCAGTTTTCATAAAGTCTTCTGTTAACAGTACTTGTTACCAGGTGTTCATGTATGAGAACCCTTCCATGCATGGCTTTCCCCAGCTCCATTTGTCTGGGTGTTTAGTATAGAGCAGGTGATCCCATTTTAATTCTCATAACTTTGCCAAGAGTAATAAGGGATCTTCACCAGCTGAGCCTTTTTGGCCAGCTGTTTATCAATTATCCGAAATGGAATGAGATGTTATTGCAGAGTTTGAAGTCATGTGACATGATCAGCTACATTTCATAAAAGTTTATCCTGGCTGCTATGTAGAGAACCCACAGGAGTAGGGAAGCCAAGGCAGGAAGCACAGCCCAGTCAGCTGGCAACAGCAGAAATTTAGAGGAAAGACCCCACTGACCAGTGAGGAGAGAGATGATGCAGTGAACTAGTCTCCCGGATGTTGATTTTGATGTTGGAGAATGAAGGAAAACGATGTGTCGATATTTCTAGTATTTTTACCAGGTGTGAGGAGTAGAATGTACTCTGCGACATAACAATGAGGAAACAAAATTGTTTTGAGATAAGAGAATACAAAAAAATAATTTTGAATTTGTGAAGTTTGAGAAGAATGTGTAACTTACGTAGGAAGATGTCGATAACGCATTTGAATATATGCACTTTAGAGAAGAGGTCAGAGCTTGATGTGAAATTGGAGAAACATCCGATTTGGTTCTTTTTGCAGAGTTGGGAGTCAATTAGATCATCTACGGACCCCTCTCGTGCAGAGCAGCAAGGCCCAGAGAAGAATCTGTGGACTATCAACTTAGTTTCAAATAGGCATTGATAAAGTGAAGACAAAAATTTAAAAGAAAAGTCAGGAAAATAATAGATTAAAAGCTGGTAAGAGATACAATCGTGTCCACTATATTTAACAATAAGTAGCTTGCTTGTGACTTTCTGTGAAGACATTTTGTCAAGTGTCATAATGATTTTAATGCCACATGAAGAGAACATTTATTGGTGGAGAAAGATTGAAAGAGAAATGAAATAACTCTCAGATTTACTAAGAACCTTGTCTACTGTGAGGTGGTAGGAGAACACACCTGGGGTGACTTGAAGTTCAAGAAATAGTACTGGGGTTTTGGGGGTTTGGGGGTTTTGTGCTTTAAGTCTTAATTAGTGTTTATTACTTTGAACATAACGAGAAGAATGAGAAAATATAATCTATGTCTAAATGCCTGATATCAGAACCTTAAAATTTGCTTCAAATCAATTTTCCATAAACAAGTAAATATATATAGAGATAGATAGATTGATTGATACACACACTGTAAACACACAGAGGATGCCAAAAAATAGATACAAATTTTAAGAAAAGAAAAAACTGTATTGAAATTATAATAATATATACCAATAACAAAAGATGGATACAAGTTACTATTAGCACCTCTTATATCAGTAATTGCAAAAGTCAAATGTGACTCACGAATTACAAATTTAGTATCTGTTTTTTCTTTCTTACAATATGTATACATTTTGGGGGGGCATCTTCTATATATATTTCACTAGATCTCCACTCTGCCTCATACTTCCCCTTCTTTTATCCAGTAAGGTAGCACCTAACATTAAGTTTATGAATCATTCTAATCCAAATTTTGCATTTTTATTTCACATCAATTTGTGAATAAGTCAATATGTGTTTCGTTGGGTGCTTTAGTACTTACAAAACCTGTCTTATTCTCATGCTATTTTATACTTCAGCAATGAGCTTTTTTAAGGTTGAGCTGTGTCTTTGACATTAATGCATGGATACATGTAGATAAAGCTCATTTTAATTATATTATTCCATGTTAGAATTAATTTCTTCACTTTGGGAGGACACTTAGGGTTTCACTGTTTTTTTGTTTTTTGTTTTTTGTTTTTTTGCTGTTGTTGTTATTTGTTCGTTTTTTTTTTTGTTTGGTTTTTGTTTGTTTGTTTGTTTTTACAAACAGAGATACAATAAAGTTTCTTATATACCTCCTTTGATACATGAAATATTCTCTAGGGTAAACATTTAAAAGTAGAATTTATGGGTTGCAAATTATATAAATTTTCTTCTTTGGTAGGTAATTTCAGATTACTTTTAGCATGCAACCCTAATTTTACTAATATTACTCTTTCCAAAATATATTAACCTTTATTTTCCCAAATCTTAATGTTATTAGACACTAGTTTTCTTATTCGTTTGTCCATCCAGAAGCTATTATATTACACTTCTTAACGATTATTAGTGGAATTGAGCATGTATTTATTTTGTCATGGGTGATGGGTTCTTAGATCTCATAGAGGGAGAAATCATTTGTTGAGTTTTTCTTTTTGAGTTGTAGGGATCCAAGATGCTTGAACAACAGAAGACCCTGGGATATGTAAAGGCAACACTGTAATCATCTTGGGGCTGTTACGTAAATCTAAAACTCTTCAAGAGTGGAGAAAGATTATTACATATTAATGTAATGATTATTATTGTGAAGAGTGGAGAGAGTGAGGGGGCTGCGTCTGGCTCCCACTTTCACAGCCATTGCAGTACATTAAGCTTCCAAGGGACAGTGCTGGGGCAAGTGAGAGCTGGAGGAACACTGGGTGACTCTG
>NW_003852635.1:1424191-1426150 GCF_000181295.1 Otolemur garnettii | reverse complement strand
GGAGAACATCCCAGACTATCCCCTGGTGCTGTTGCAGAGAAGCTGGGAGAGATGTAGAATGACACTGCTGCAGGTGACAAGCAGCCTTATGAAAAGAAGGCTGCAAAGCTGAAGGAAAAATATGAAAAGGACATTGCTGCATACTAAGCTAAAGGAAAGCCTGCTGCAGCAAAAAAGGGAGTCGTCAAGACTGAAAAAAGCAAGAAAAGGAAAGAAGAGGAGGAATATGAAGAGATGAAGAGGAGGAGGACATTGAGTAACATGAAGAAGAAGATGATGTTGATGAATAAGTTGGTTTTAGCACAGTTTTTTTCATGTTGATAAAGCATTTATCCCACCCACCCCCATGCCGGTAAATGACTCATTCCTTTAAAAGAAAAAAAATTTGAAATGTACGGCTGTGTAAGATTTGTTTTTGAAGTGTCCAATATCTTTATTTGTATAGTTAATACACTACCAAATGTGTCTCTGACCCTGTCCTGGTGGTATTTTCAATAGCCACTAACCTTGCCTAGTACAGTATAGAGGTTAGAAATTGGCATGGAAATTTAAAGCAGGTTCTTTTGGGTACACAGCACAAATGAGTTACATATGGGAATGGTAGATTTTCATCTTCAGTCTTCTCTGGTGCAATTATATGAAATAATTGTTCTGTTAACTGAACACCACTCTGTAATTGCAAAAAAAAAAATGCAGCTGTTTTATTGACATTCTAATGTCTCTAAATACAAATTTTTATTAAAAATAAATAAAATAATGATGACGTTGATAAAATTCTAAGGACAGCAAATAGAATATGGACTTCAGTAAGTGATCCCATATGAATAGGTGCCTTACAGGTTTGAAGTGAAAATAGAAAGTTTGAATTATTGAAAGACCTAATAAAATGCAAAAGATGAGAAGCTGGAGGACAATAAGAAGTGGAAAAACAGAAAATCTGTATAAACCACAAATTGATGTGAAATAAAAATGCAAAATTTGCATTAGAATGATTCATAAACTTTATGTTAGGTGCTACCTCACTGGATAAAAGAAGGGGAAATATGAGGCAGAGTGGAGATCTAGCCACAGTAAGAAGTGGAAAAACAGAAAATCTGTATAAACCATGTTTGCAGAAGAATATACATATATTCATCCCTCTATAGCCATAGGAAATGGTTCCAGGAAAGTCTTTCCCTACTCCCTACAGATAACAAAAATCCATGAATATGTAAGCCTTTGTATAAAATGGAGGAAGTCATCTCTAGATCACTTGTTTCATCTAATATCAGGTAAATACTATGTCAATTATTGTATTGTTTGGTGAATAATACCAAGAAAAATAGACTTCACAGGTTCAGCACATATGCAGCCATCATAGACATAACTACATTTTCTTTTGAGCCACAGGCGCTGCCCTACATAACTGCATTTTCAACCCTGGTTGGTTGAATCCAAGGGCGTGGAAATGGAGGCTATGCAGATCCAATTGTGTACATATAAGCACATATGTATACATATTATATCTACATTTATGTAATCCATATGCATTAAGGCTTAATTTATTAATGAAAGTCACATACATATGCTTGATACTTAAATAGCACTGTAGGTCCTCTTACACATGGACTTATTTTCCATGTATGCAGTCAGCCCCCTGTATCACAGGTTCTATATCTGCAAACAGATGCTGATCAAAAATATAGTATTAGCAGGGTTTGAAACCTGCCTACCTACATGCAGGGACTTTTATACACATGAGTTCTGTGGGGCTGACTACAGGCCTTGAGTATACCCAGATTTGGAGATATGCTGGGGTCCTAGAACAGATCCCTCACAGAACAGAGGGATGACTATATGTGGATTATTTATGCCTTTCCCCAGTGTGTATTTTAATTTTTTTAAATTTGTTTTTAAATAATAAATGTACTGATATTAAATTATCACCACCTTTATCATCATCACACAGTACTAACCATA
>NW_003852635.1:1402257-1423475 GCF_000181295.1 Otolemur garnettii | reverse complement strand
TTTTTTTTTTTCTTCCTCCATCTTACTAAAGAGCTTCAGCTGAGTCGTTGCATGCTTCGATGTATAAATGAGGAACTTAAATTAGTTTTTCCCAGTATATCTGTGGTCTTTTTCTACCAAGGAAACTTGAAACTTTGCTGGGATGTTCCAAAAAATCTTAACAGAAAGAAACAAGAGGATAACATAAGAATGTTGGTTTTTATTTAAAGAAAATAATTACCATTTTTCCACCACTTTAAAAAACTTTCTAAAGCATTATTCCAATTTAGAAAATGCATGACAAACAACCTGTCTCCTGTGTAATGAAGAGAAGTAACACTATCCAAAAGGCAAGTATTTTAAAATTTAATTTAAATTTAGTTTTAATTCAACGCCCATGTATTCACTCCTACCTGAAGCTTAAATGGGAGGTCTAACGTAAGAAGGGCGTTGCAAAGGCTGTCCCTGTTTTTGCTGTTTAAGAACAATAATGTTGAGAGTGTTTAGAAGCCTGAGAGACGCTTTAAGAAATAGCATGAATAATAGCAATAAAATGACAATATTAACAGCAGAGCTTACACTCTAAAGAGGTTTTCTGCATTATCTCACTTCTATAATAGAAACATGAAGACATAGAAGCATATTTTACCATTGATAGAAACTGTAAAAATCTTAGTCTGGAAAGTAGTCAGTTCAATCACTGAAGGATGCACCTCAATCAAGTTCAGTGAATGGGGAAAATACATAAACTTAAATTCCATCAGTAAAGTTTGTTTCTTGAGTTGTTGTTGAGTAATCTAAAATTATGAGTAAATCAGTCATCTATGAACTTATGGAACACTTTAATCAATTATGTCCTGAAATGCTTTGATAAGAAAGCAGTCAAATCAGTAAAATCTGCAACTCATTCGTAGGATAATGCATATTGATTACTGCTTTATGGTATTCGATTACCAATGAATAACTACATGTTGAAATTCAATGTATTTACTTTTAACTTTATAACTACTTGAAATTATAACAAACCAACATGCCAATAAATTAAATATGTTATTATCTTTTCACAAATCTCGTGTATCTCAGAGTTTGTCATTTACTACCTCTGAGATCCTGGTAATACAAGAAAAGATATGCAAGTAAATACTAAGTTTGAATGCAGCCTTGAGTTCTGCAAACGTTCTCTAAGTCGAGAGAAAAGTCAATTTATTCTGCATTTTGCAGCTGTGCAAACTATACACAATTTTCAGATCTTATTCTTAGGCTTAATCTACACTTGACATTTCCATGACTTCATGACCCCACCAATTTGCAAGGAGGTTCAATGTTGTTCAAGTTCCTTGTATTTTACTTTCCTGTCTTTGTTTCTTTTTGTTGTTGTTGTTAAGTTTGGGAAAGATGAACCGCTTCATTTTAATTTTTACATGAAGCTCTTCAGGAACACTAGGCTGCTTCTTGTAGTGCAAAGTCAATCATTTTATCTAATTAATTAGAGACTTGATAATAGAATAATTATAAATGTGAAAGGAAAAAGCACTATTCCTTCTTCAGGACATCTTGACACTTATTGTTCTTCCATCCTAGATAACTTTCTGTTATCACTGTTCCTTTTTTTCCAATTCTTCACATTTCTAGTTTAGTTGATAATCGCCGATTTCTCTCCCATACCTATGATTCATTACACAAGTACATCATTTATAAATATATAAACCCACATGTATAAACACACACTTTACATGGTGGATTAACTTCCAAAAATGTGAACAATATGATTAGATCTGTGAATCACAAGGCCTTTAATTTTAATATAATATACTTTGTAGGCTGTCTTTAGGTGTCAAACCACCCACAGGCCTTAATTCAAAAAGTATAAAAACAAGGTAGAAATATAAAAGACATAAGAGCACAATGATATAATAAGAACAAAGTGTGAGAATGTGGGAGTGGGGTAAGGGAAAATAAATAAAAATGTGTAAAACAATACCTGAAACACTTTATACAGTGTGTAGACCCCCAAATTTGTCAGCTTCTGAATATCTACTTAGATCTTGGCTTCCTAAATGATATAGCAGTAAAACTTCCTGGTATTAGTTGTCAAATTAACCTGAACTTTAAAGGGTGGCCCCATGCCTTGAAGCAAGTCAGTACTCTGGATATATATTAAAATGAAGCATCACTTCACCTATTTTAAAATATTGAAAGTGGAATGGGAAGGTGCAGGTTGCAAAGAAGGTAATACAATGACTTTCCTGGGTTTCCTGAATAAAAGTTACCATTCTCTTTAATAGTGAGTCCTGAAAATGTTAGGTGTTTTGAAATAGACATAGCATATAAAACAAATAGGTGCCTACTCTCATGTATGCTGTCTGTTAGCATGTGGATTTGCAATGAGTGATCCAATATAGCACACTAGGCAGAGAAACATATCTATGAGCAAAGATAAAAAGTGTGATTGGGTACTTGAGAGAGAGTTGTTACCTTGTGCTGAAGCATTTCAAAGAAATTTAAATCATGAAACATACTTTGACCACACTAATAAAGAGTCTAATTTAGTTCAAGCAAAGTGAATAGCACTTACAGACTCAAATTAGAAAGTTGTTTGGTAAATTGAAGATATAAATATTTGATTAGTGTGAGTGGACATTGATTATAACTAGGAATGTTGCATGGAAGCTGATTATGAAAAATTTTCTAAATCTCTAGTTCATGTTCAGAGGTCCTAAAATTGGGAAGGAAATCATGCATTTAAGATTCTGGGGGGAAAAAGGGCAGGGTGCCTGGAAAAATGTATCTTCAAACACTAGTATTCACATATCAATACCTGCTATAGTGCACAAGCTAATTTCCTGCATTCATTTAAGAAAATGTTTTTTATTAGTCACTTTAGGTAGGTTTTTATCATGAATATGTATCAACTGTAATCAAGCTTTTGTAGGCTGGGTTTTTTTTTTTCCTTTAATGGCTTAATATAGTGAGTTAAATTGATAGATTTCCCAATTTTGGACATTCTATTTTGGGCACAAATCTTAATTGGTCATGATACATTCCTCTTGAGCTCACCTGGACTCAATATTCTAATGTTTTATTTTACATGCTTAGATCTCTATGTTGCAATTTTTCTCTCTAATATCCACTTTCTCATTTTCTGTTTAGTAATAAAACCTAACATTTTAGATGAAGACCTAGCACATTTAGCACCCTTTTATGATAGGAACATTCAACAAAATAGGCATAGACTGAATATACCTCAAAATTATAAAAGCCATATATGACAAATCCACAACCAACATAAGATTGAACAGGGAAAAATTGAAAGCATTCCTGTTTAGATTGGAACTAGGAAAAGTTTCCCATTGTTACCACTTCGATTCAACATAGTGCTAGACATCCTAGCCAGAGCAATCAGACAAGAGAAGAAAATCAAGGTGATCTAAAAATGGGACAGAAGAGGTCAAACTATACCTCTTTGCTGAACAATATAATCTTATATCTAGAAAACCCCCAAGATTCTGCCAAGAGACTTCCGGAATTGATAAATAAATTCAGCCCAGTCTCAGGTTACAAAATCAATGTACACAAATCAATAGCATTGCTATACACCAACATCAGTCAAGCTGAGAAACAAATTAAAGACTCAATAGCTTTCACAATAGCAGCAAAGAAAATAGAATACTTAGGAATTCATTTAACTAAGGAGGTAAATGACCTCTACAGGGACAAGAACTACTTGCTGGAAAGGAAATTGCAGAGGATGTAAATACATGAAAAAATATAGCATGCTCATGGATAGGAAGAATCAACATTGTTGAAGTGATCTACAGATACAACATAATCCTCATTAAAATACCAACTTCATTTTTCACAGATCTAGAAGAAATAATTCTGTACTTCCTTCCTATGTAACCAGAAAAGAGCCCAATTTTCCAAAGCAACTTTAAGCAAAAAGGACAAATCAAGAAGCATCACTTTACCAAACTCCAAGCTGTACGAAAAGATTATAGTAACCAAAACCCCATGGTACTACCACAAGAACAGAGGCATAGACAATGTTCTGATTAATTTTTAAATTGATTTTGAAGAGGAGAGCATTTGGTTTTGTGTGCCTAAAGTAGTGTGGTCTTTGTATGGTTTCTCAGGCATTATAAGGGTCAGTGTTACTTGTAATTTCTTTAGTGGCATAAGGAACAGTTATTTGTTGAGACTGTGGTGTTTTTTTGCTAGAGACTTGAATGCCAGTTGAGACAGTCTTTAGGTCCCAGTGGTTGAAGCAATGGGCTGAGTATGCCTTGTTTTAGGCCCCAGATCAGGTTATACTGGCAGTAGGGTTAATGTGTCTGGAGGGCAAACTTGGGCATTCATGTGACTTGTTCAGAAGCTACTAGTTGAATCAGAGCAGAGGATCAGGTTGGGTAGGTGGGTTCTCAGACACCCAAGTAGTGGTTGCAATTTGGGAAGTAGTAGTAGTGGTGGTCTAGCTATCCACTAGGACCCAAGTAATCCATGTTGGTATTACTAGTAGCTTCAATGGTTCGGGAAAGCTAGTCATCCCCAGTCCCACAGTTGCCCGTCACAGGGTGCTATACTTAGGAGAACATGTCCCTGTCCCTTCATGGCTGGTGTCAACTCAAGTCAGGTTGTCCTTTGAACTCAGCCAGAAGGTAGTGCATAATCAAATGTTAAATTTTCAAAATGTTGTCAGGCATAGGCCTGCAATTGAAGAGGGCAGTAGCCCAATTAGGCAAGAGTTACGTTCTCACCCTTCTAAGCAAGAAGAAGCATGGGCAAGAAGCTGCAGGAGTGTCTCCCATTCATGTGTCCATCTCACAGGAGCCCATAAAGGGTGGTGGGGATTATCCCAGTTGTGTGTAGGTGAGTTTGGGCTCCCCTGTCCCTTCTCTGCTGGGTAGGGCTAAAGCTGACTCATCCAAAACTCAGCCTCAGAGCCAGGCACAGGCTGGTTTTAAATGATCCAAATGAGTTTAAAGCCCACCCCAGAAAGAATGGTTCTTTTTAGGTAAACTGTGCAGACAGAAACTATGGGGAGTGAAATTTGCTCTACATTTGGTCCACAGAAGCTAGCTGCAGGATTATGGATACTGTTCCAATACATGCCGGAAAATCTGGTTTCCCTGCCCCCTCCAGCTAGGTGGAAGTTGCAGCTACTTTACCCAAACTCAGCACAAAGTTGGGGGCACAGCCAGGTGTCAAACTCTCAAAATGTGTCTTCGACTTGTGACCAGAGAGGCAGGCTATGTGGATCAAAAACTATGGAAAATGGCTCAGCACCCATAGCACAGTAGTTACTGCGCTAGCCGCATACACCGAGGGTGGTGGGTTCAAACTGGCCCAGGCTGGCTAAACAACTGCAAGAAAAAGCTGGACATTGTAGCAGGGAGACTGGAGACCTACTTGGGAGACTGAGGCAAGACAATTGCTTAAAGCCAAGGGTTTGAGGTTGCTGTGAGCTTGAGCTGTGACACCATGGCATTCTACCAAGGGCAATATAGTGAGACCCTGTCTCAAAAAAAAAAGGAACTATGGAAAATGCTATCTTCTTGTGTCTTGGCTTTAATAGCAGCTCACAGCAGAGCAGTACGGACCTTCCTATCGGTGTGTCTGAGTAGCTGGTCTCTTATCCCTCCTCAGAAGAATACTCCTGCAGTTCCCCAGTATCAAATCTCTCAGAATGGCACCTACCTCAAGCTTCTGTGGGCTTCCATGCTAGTGGGATTTCACATGGCTTACCTTCTGGAACAAGTCTCTGTATTCTCCAAATCTCTCCCTCTGTTAGGCCTGAGACTGTGGGTCAGCAGATTTTCTCATAGCCAAGTAGTAAACGTTCTTCTTGGCAAGTGGAACTCTAAGGACTCCTTTCTTACTGTTTCTCTGTGTCCAGGAGCTTCTTCTAGTTAACAGCTCTCCTTGGATGCCTTGAACAATCTCCTAACCCACTTTTGGTACTTCCCATTACTTCCTTGGGAATCCTAGTATCTTCTTCTATATGATCTGGTTGAAATGTGTGATCTGCTTACCATTCTGGCTCTTCTCTGTGGAAAAAGAACATACTTACCTGTGTCTAGTTGGCCATCTTAATATTGTTATTCTTTTCATTAGAAAAATATAGACCCTTTTCTTCTTTGAGGACTGAAGAATTTTTCCTTCAGCTCCTAAAAATCTTGACAGATTGTAGGTCACACAACTAAATATCCTTTTCCCTTCCCTACAACTTCACTCCACAATGCTTGGGGTTTGCTGATGGTTGAAGAAAGCCACCTCCACAAAGGTGTCCTCTTTTCCCCTGAGCCATATACATACGGTATACCTTATGCATATGCCCCCTTTCCAATATTTACACAATACAGTAGGACCATCCCAGTCCCAAAGCTTCCTATGGAACTGACTGAGGTACACATTAATCACAGTTTAAATTTTCCTCTGACCAATCTTGTTTCCTTGATGGGTAACTAACAATGATACTCTTCAATCTATATTATTTAATTTGGATGATCAGTAGGCTGAGAGTTACCAGCCATACCACTAAAAATGAATTAAAATCCCTCTCTTGAACTAAATCTTAGACCCCCCACAAAAAAAATATGACTGAAAGATTTATGAATGCACAGTAATAATTTCCTGAGGCCTTCCTCCGAGAGTATTATTCAGGTAACCATACATAAAGGAAAGAGGAATACTTAGACATTCTGAGGACTGTTAAATACAGATTGCATGTTGACATAGATATGTAAGGACCAAAGCATTACTGTAGTTCCCTCATAGAATAGGAGTATATGAAAGACGTAACAAATGGAAATCTGGCCTAGGTGTAGTTAATGTTAGGTTCATAGGATTCACTGGGTCCACAGATCTATCCTAGGTCAATTACTCAGTCTTGAATTATATATTTGAGTAGACATACTTGGTAGTTAACACAAAACCAAGTTGGGTTTTTGGCTAGTAGGGACTGCCACAGTAAGTAAGGCCAAATAGAATCCTCTGACATGATGATGCCTTCCCCACCGCAAGCAATGAAAATAAATCTGAGTCAATAGGACATATGGGGCCAATGACAGAGAATAGGGACAACATTAAAGGTTCCAAAGTATAAAAATCCTGTTCCTCATCATATATTCATTTAGTTCACTATTATGACTCTTGGGGGAAAAAAAGATGGATTGTAGAAGAGAAAATGGACTACTACAAACTCAACTAAGAAGTAATTCCACTAAAACCAACTGTGGCAGGTAGGCATATTTCACCTTTACTAGATCAGATAAGAAAACTAAGAATAAATATGTTCTTAATTATTGTTTAAAATAAAGTCCGTATAGCATAAATCTTTTCCATTTCTTTATCATTGTCCTTCTTAGGCCCATCACTATGTAATGGGGCTACTTTATTGGTATTGATATTTGGTGAAATGGGGTAATCTAATCACTAAATGTCTCAGAAAGACTCATAAATCCATAAGCATACATTTGTCATTTTGGGGGACACCTCTTTCTTTTGGGGAAAGAAATACCCTAAAAGGTGATGGGAATGGAGTTAGAATCTGGCCTCTCTCTCTGTAAAAACCATTGTAGGGTACACTTTCCATCACTTCCCCCACTGAGAATGCAGATCAGAGATTATTGTTGTAACAGAAAAAGCTCCACTGACATGACAGGAAATAGGGATGGCACATGCTTAGAAAATGTATAAATCTAACCAATTCTTCCTATAATGGGATTTGGGCTTGGCTTTCTTCCTTTGGTACCCACATACACCAGATTTCAAATACTTTTGTGTGAGCAACAAACTGCTAAATCTTTCTAAGTTTTTCTCCTTTCTTTCTCTTTCTTCCCTTTCTCTCTCTGTCCTTCCTTCCTTCCCAGCCTTCCTTCCTTCTTCTCTTTGTGCCTAAATTAACTTGAACTGGATTTTATTATCTGTACATAACAAAGACAATTACTTGCTCACTAGGTGAAATAAAGTCCACAATGAAGGAAAGGCTTTTGGAGAGACAAGCCAACTATTATAATAGAACCAACGGGCATGAAAACTCAATGACTCTACATTGGGCTGGGATAATTTTGTAAATACTGACACAGTATCAAAGCCTGACTCAATGTATTTGATGGGCTGTTTCTGTGGTTACTTTCAGAAAATAAAATTTAAAATACTAGTAATTTGATTATAACCTAAGAGAGAAAAAAGCCAGAACATTGGGAATCAGAATGATGTAAATAATTTATCATATTACAACTACCTAGTATAGTAGTATTACCCAAAAGAATAAAGAACAGTATTATCTTCATCAATTTCATGAGAAACACATGTAGGGGGTGAGCTGTAAAGGGTGAGCAACAGACCTCTTAACAGTATTTCAATGACCATTGTCTATATTTGACATTCAAAATAGTCATCACGATTTCCATAAAGACAAATAGCAATGACTGGCATTTAAATGCAAGAGGCAAAGTTAGGTTTAACTAACCACTGGAATACTTTGGTCTGTAGATATAGTTGACAATGGCTAATATAAACTAGAGACAAAAGGGTAGTAATTATTATAAAATGAATAAAAAACATTGCACCACGGGCGGTGCCTGTGTCTCAAAGTAATAGGGTGCCAGCCCCATATACCAGAGGTGGTGGGTTCAAACCCGGCCCTGGCCAAAAAATTGCAAAATAAAGAGAAAGCAAACATTGCATGAGTTAAGTACATGCTTGATTTGAGCCCCATATGCAAATGGCATGAAGGATTTAGGCAAGTTATAAGCCTGGGTCCCATTAGGGCCATCTAAAAGATCCATATGTCTTTTATTCCCTAGAAGCATTTCTAAATAACTGTACAACATTCTGGTCCCACCTGAGCAGTTCTCATCTTAAATGCAGAATTACACAAAGTTTCACTATGATAGTACCCTTCCATAAAAGGGAACATTTGAGTGGTAGGTAGTATGAATGTATTCCATTATTAAATTATTAGTTAGTTTCTGCCAGTATCAGTCTACTAAATTGCTCTGTACTTGTCACATGCCTTGGATGACCCATCGCAACAGATCTCTTGCTTGCTACACCAGGGAAATTAAGAGCATGCTTTCTCTCATTACATGTGCTTGCATTGATTCAATTTTTACTAGTTTCCATTTCTCTTTCTATTCAGAATAAACTTTACATTAGCCCTGATTGCTTAACTCTATCTTATGTCCCTTAACTGAATGACTTTTCCTAATTCAAAATTGAAACAAGACCTATTTCTTTGTGGCAAATACCCTTGTCCTTGATTCTCTGCCTCTTTAACTAAATGTCAATAGAATTTCATTTAGCTAAACTAACTCAGAATAATCACTACCCCTTTCTTAGTGCCAAGCAATCTTGATGTTTTATTATTTGTCTTTGTTTAAAAACATTAGGCTTCCACAATGGTGTTTTCCCTTCACCCTTACCCCTACTTTCCATATTCTCACACTTGGTTTCCTCAGGTGTAAACTGCTTTCTTCTTTGGAGTGTAGTTAGTGGCTCAATGCGTTAATACTCAGGAAAGTGCTTTGTATACCTTAAAGCATGAAAAAGAAGGAATCAATTTATATTGTTATGCCCCACATACACTTCCCATTTTTATATTTATGCAATTTTTAATGCATAAAGGCATTTCTTGAATTTTGCTGCATTATCTTACTCATGGCTCCTACTGTATCATTGATTCGACTTTTCTATATTTCTATTTACCAAGGAAACAAGTAAGTTTTTGGTCTGGGTTAAGAGTAATGATGAAACTAGTAGGAAAGCAGTGGGACAAAGTATTCTCCAGCTCTTGAACACTTTCATGAAGCTATGCTTTACATTTATTTTTGGCTATTCTCTGACACATTTCATGGGAGTCATTTGGCTCCAGTCTAACTGAGTGGTTCATATACTACAAACGTAGTCTAGACTTCCCTGGTTAGATAAATGTGCTCAATAAAAGATTTATCACGTCAACATCACAACATTTTCCATTGCCACCTCCACTCTCAAGTCCATTGCTGATCTGTTTTGCCAAACATGACCATCTTCTTACCAAATTGCTAGGTCTTTTTTCTTAAGACACTGCTCACACTTGGCCCTATATGAGTACCATTGTCAGATCTGTCTTTTCCCAAATTCTGGTAAGTTCTCTGAGGGCAGGGTCTGTACTTGTTTCTGCATTCTCTACAAAGTGTACCATGTTCACAGCAAGAAAAATGACATTTTGAACTGAATAAAATTGAGAAATGACTTACAGGAAAACATCAGAATACACTTTTTAGGAAGAGTATAACGAAGTTTTGTCACTCAGCCAAGAAAACTTGTAAGCCTAAATTATCAAGAGATTGATTGCACCAGGCCTACAGCAAAATTATAACTGACAGTGGACAGATATGAAGAGTTCTGTAGATGACATCAGAGTCAGGAGATATGCTACCACCCGTGGCCACTCTGAAATTGAGATGGCAAGAACATTTGGGTGTAGGCTTACTTCCTTCTACTCACCATGTGACCATGTGCTTACAACTATTTCTCCCGGACATCCACTGTGTAACCAACTATAAATCTATAGATTGCAAGGGCTTTTTTTTTTTCTTCCGGATTTTTTTTTTTTTTTTTTTTAAGAGTAACACCAGAAAGAGTCATTACCAGGAGAGTAATTGGTGGGATGACACCTATGGTGCATCTTCAAGGGAACATGTGAAATTTGCTAGGTGTAGAATATAAATGTCTTAACACAATAATCAAGAAAATGCTGTGAAGGCTATGTTAACCAGTTTGATGAAAACATTTCAAACGGCATATAAATCCAGCACATTGTACCCCATGATTGCATTAATGTAGATAGCTATGATTTAATACCAAAAAAAAAAAAAAAAAAGAATAAGACAGGTGTAGCACCTGTGCCTCAAGGAGTAGGGCACCAGCCCCATATATTGGAGGTGGCAGGTTCAAACCTGGCTCCAGCCAAAAACTGCAAAAAAAAAAGTAACACAGGTAAGGGTAATTACTTTTCCTTTCGATGGTTGCTGTGAAAACCAATTTTATTATACTGATAAAGCAATATTTTTTCAATTTTATCTTTCATTTTAACTTTTTCTTATTTTTTATTAAATCATAAACACATAGATCATGTATACATTAATGCATTTAAGGGGTACAATGTGCTGATTTCATATAGAATTAGGAATGCTTACATCACACTGGTTAATATATACCACATCTTGTTTACTTAATTATTGTGTTAAGACATTTATACTCTATACTAATAGATCCTACATGTACCCTTGCATTATGCACTATAGGTGTGATCCCACCATTAACCCTCTCTCTATCAGCCTCCCCCCTCCCCTCCCACCCCCCTCCTCCCTCCTTCATCTTGGGCCATAGTTGTGACTATTCTTCATATGAATGTTTGACTGATTGTATATTGGTTTCATAATAATACTGAGTACATTGAATAGTTTTTCTTCCATTCTTGAGATACTTTACTAAGTAGGATATGTTCTAGCTCCATCCATGTAAAAGAGGTAAAGTCTCCATCTTTTTAGGGTTGCATAATATTCCATGGTATACATATATCACAATTTATTAATCTATTCATGGGTCATTGGGCACTTGGGCTTCTTCCATGACTTGGCTATTATGAATTGAGCTGCAGTGAACAATCTGGTGGAAATATCTTTTTTATAAAGTGATTTTTGGTCTTTTGAATATACACCTAGGAGAGGAATTGCAGGATCAAATGACAGGTCTACTTTTAGATCCCTGAGTATTCTCCATACTTCTTCCTAAAAGGGACATATTAGCTTGCACTTTCACCAGCAGAGCAGAAGTGTTCCCTTTTCTCCACATCCACACCAACATCCGTAGTTTGGGGATTTTTGTTTTGTGAACCACTCTTATTTTCTAATGGAATTTTCAAATAATTTTCCAGAACTGCCACAAACTTTGTCACTACTGATAGCTAAATATGTCTTTCTGTTTTAAGCTTACCATTGCATTTGCTTTTTAATGTTTTCAATTTTACCAGATCTTAACTAGTTTATGGATCTTAAAAATTACCAAGTTTTGGGTGGCATCTGTGGCTCAAGGAGTAGGGCGCTGGCCCCATATACCAGAGGTGGCAAGTTCAAACCCAGCCCCGTCCAAAAACTGCAACAACAGCAAAAAAAAAAAAAAAAAAAAAATTACCAATTCTTGTACAAAACAGAACCTATGTCAGACTTCCTTTATATTTCCATTATCAAGACTCAGTACTCAACAGTCCTTAGAACCTTTGAAACAAAAGGGATTTTGCTGTCTTTACACAGGTGAAAAGCAAAGATATCATCTCCCTTCCCATATTTCCCCATCCAGATAGAGAGATAGATGAGAAATAAAATATAATCCTCATAACTAACATACTGCAATTCTACAACTTCTACAGAGAGTGATGAGATGAAAAAATTACTAGCATTTAAAATATTTCTGGTAGCTAAGTCCTTGAGAACACTATCTTTATCCTTTGTGAAATAGCTGAGCGTATGAATTTTACATCCCATACCTTGGAACATCCAGAATTACAGAGATAAATTGTTTCATAGCTATGTTTATAATGACCCTCTAATATCTCTTGCCTGGTAGTTTGTCTGTTACATTATTAAAAATCCATACTCATAAACTGCTATGTGGAATGTATATTAGTACAAACTTTTTGGTAAGCAATTTGGTCATGCTTATGATGATGATGATTAAAATAAAGTAGAAATACAAGATCTGCTAAGAACCTATTACAAGAGTGAGGAAAAAAGGGTTTGAAATTACCACAGGGTAGGCATTACTATAGACATTTTTATTTCAAAGGCCAGAACTATGGTTCTGGAGGCAAATATAGACCACTACCTGGTTTGGGAAATAAAGCTTTATTAAACTACAGGTATTCCCATTAATACTCATTTGTTTACTTAGTGTCTAAGGCTGTTTTCATACCATAATAATAAATATGAGTACTTGTTAAAGAGACCATATGGCCAGCACATTCTAAGATATTTATTATCTGGTACATTACAGAAAAAATAAATGCTTACTCCTGTTTTATATCCATTGTTTCTCAACTCACACTGTATAGGATATTCCAGAGAACAGTGTATGGGCCAATATATTCTTAAAAACATAATTTTACTTTTGTAAAGAACATTTCCTGGCATGAAGTTGTTACATAGCCAGTTTAAATTCACAGGTGGAAGAATATGTCAACAGATGCCAAATTTTGACTCCTGCTGTATTTTAGTAAGCTATTTCAACAGTCACTTTTATTTAGTTAAAAATATTTTTATTACAATTCAAGCTCAAATAAGCTCTGTGTCTGTCTGTTATGATACTCTCATTTTCTGGCCTTTCTTCTGAACCCTTTTCTGAATAAAAAGCAGATGGGATTCCAGAACTAGAGAAACTGTATGAATATTTGAGTTACATTTTTTTAAAAAAAAAAAAAGCAAGCAAAAGAGAAAAATTAAATGAACAACCCAGAAATTGAATGCCTTGCTTATACATCTTTTATGATGAAAGTTGTTGACCCAGTGTTGAGTCTGTATATAATATGTATAGTTACAATATATGTGATTAAGCTATGTAAATGCATCCTCTGTCAACAAGCGAATTGTGCGGATATATGACACACAGAAGTGCACCAAAGATAGATCAAACTAACAAAGTGAAGACATAAACTAGAACCAGAGAAGATGTTAAATAATTTATTCATTGCCTACAACATTCTTGTAGATGGGCCACAAAGTTGATTAAGATTTCACGTAGACAACATGAAAAGTTTCCTCAGGTGGAGTTCTTTGTTCATAAGGTGAAAATAGATTCATTGACCTGAAGCACGATGAATAGTTTTATTTATTACAAAACCAGGCAAGAATTTCCTCAGGTAGCTCCATAAAGAGGACAACTGAGTTATTAATAGCCTCCTCTTCCTCACTGATGCAGTAGCAAGAAGAAACTAATAGCATCTTATTATAAGCTAATGAGATCATATTCATACGACAATTCCTTTATTGATTTATTTTAATAAAATAATGTTCTAATGAAGAGACAAGGTATCTGATACTCAAATCTAAGGCAGAAATTAATATTACAATAAGTAAAAGTAAATTAATGGAACATTTTACTGGTCAAAGGAGCTCCTATATATAATATTATGCATATAATATATATCAAAACATAATGTAATATGTATGTTTTAGTGAAAATAGATACACATAATACATGCATATGTATATATGTTTTTATCAAAATTTCTCTATATTATAATGGAAATGACCTCACAAAACTAAAGTAATAACACTGCTAGCAATGGATATCCACTCTGCAGAATTGGTTGATTTGAATTTTTATGTTTTTAATTTTATTTTACTTTAAAAAATACATAGACCTTTTTTAGAACAGTTTTAGGTTCATAAGAGTATTATAGCAGCATCTGCTGTAATTTGGTTTTCTTTTTAATTTCAAAATATTACAGGTATAAAAATGCTTTGGTTATATGACTTGCTTTTGTACAGTTGGAGTCAAAGTTGTAATGCGCCCCTCACTGAGCATTCTGGATGCTGATTTATTTCTTTAACTCTGTTTCCTAGATTCTGTAATGGTCAAGTTTTACTTCTTTAATAAGAAATGCAATATTAAACTGTGATGCCTCTTAATCCGTCCATTCACACAGTCTGTGGAAGTATTGCTTTTTCCTTCATTAAATTTGTTAGATTTTTATAAGATTTTATTTTTCAAACAATCACTTATAATTTCAAAGTGTACAGTCTTGAAGCCACCTTGTGTACTAAAGTTGTAGTGTACTAAAATCAAATGAGCAGGTTTAGGAAATATAATTAACTTCAAATCTGAGAGAGGGCATCTATGATATGATTATGATAAGTGTTTCCACAGTTAATTTAGGGCTAATTATGTGAATAGTTTTCTTTAAAACCCTAAATAATCTAATAAAATACATCAGATGTTTCTTGCAACCTCCATAGTAATCAAAAAAATATAAGTTGAGAAATTCATTAAATGCTGTGTTTGACATATTATATTGAAATATTGCATTTATTTTTTGATGCTAAATTTACCATTGGTAACAGTGCTTAAGAATCCCTAATGCATTCTTTTAAAACTATTATTGAACACAAAACTTTTGTAAAATAGAAGGATTTAGGGGATTTAGTCTAGAACATTGGCTACACAGGTGATGTCAATTGAAGAATTATATGCTTGACAAGAGCAAAAGTCTCTGTGTCCTGGGCTATAGAGACGAAGAAGGTTCAGACCCAGAGACTCAGTAAATTATTTTGTCAGAGTTCTAACCATGGTGGGACTTTTCAGTGGGACCTTGAGCCTCGGAGAAGATGAAGCTAATACTATAGATATAACTCAAGGCAGAGAAGAAAATAGAGGTACCTTCACTCTTTTTTCTATCCTCTAATGTCTCACTAACCATACCAGCCAGAAGACAGCTGTCTTAAGAGCTCATTCAGACAGGTGACAGAGTCTGTTTCCTGAGATACAGAGCAAATCAGGGTCAGAATGGCTAGACAGAAGCCAAACAGGAGAGAACCAGAAAATTAGCAAAACCTGTGAGTAATCTTTAAGTCAACAATTATCCTACAGCCATGTGATAAAGAAGGAATAGTATGCAGTTATAGAATACTGCATATAAAAGATCTTATAAAATGCTCATGATATATTAAAAAAAGTCTTATAAAATATTTGATAATCTATTTTGGAGAATATGATTAAAGTTTCTTAATTTTTATTTTTAACCATCTATTTTACCTCACCTCTCTCTCTCTCTCTCTGTCCTTCTCTTGCTTTCAGTCTGTGTGTGTGCTTCTGTGTGTTTGTGTTTGTGTGTTTGTGTGTGTCTTTATCTCCTAAAACCAGGAAAATAAATGACTGGGTACATATCTTTAAAAAATCCGGTTGTTTTGATTTGGTGTGCTCATAATTATGAGTCATTTAAATGGAACACATACAATATAAAATCATTACAGCATTTAGATTTGACTCTTTTAGTGATAAGAAAAAAATAATCTTCATAAAATTAATGAACATATTAATTCAACATGTTCAAAGCATTAAACATTAGATAATCACATACACTTCAATTTAAATGTGGCAATTTTTTTTTTTAAGAGAGAGTCTCACTTAATAGAGTGCTGTGGCATTACAGCTCACAGCAACCTCCAGCTCTTGGCCTTAAGGTTGATTCTCTTGCCTCAGCCTCCAGAGTAACTGGGACTACAGGCACCCACCACAATGCCCAGCAATTTGGTTGTTGTTGTTGCAGTTTGTCTGGGGCCGGGTTTGAACCCACTACTCTCGGTATAAGGGGCTGGCACCCTACCCACTGAGCCACAGGCGTCACCTGGCAATTTTTTTGTACAGAACTTAGAAGACCCTTTCCAAATATTTGTTATTAGTACATCTTTCAAAGAGCTTTTTACAAGCTTAACTTCCTATTGCTAACTCATCTTTCCTATAGTTGACACATCTTTCCTGCCTGACTGCCAGAAAGCCTTCAACTACCTCCTTTGTTCCTTATACTCCATCCATCCTGAATAAGGTAAAGCCTTCCACAACATTTCTCAAAAGGGTCTCAGGTAATGGTGTGAGCACAGAGAAGCCTATGAATTTATGTAGGAAACATGATATTCCCAGTCACTGATTGATGACTAGTTTCTACCTTTCTTCCTGCAATGCAGGGTTTTCAAAAGATCTTTGAAATTATTTATAAAACATTTTTAATTCTGAGTTTGTGATCTTACTTTTCATACTAGTGAGAGTAAGTAAGCTTGGAGAAGGAGGCAATAAAATAATATTCCCATGTTTTGGTATGTCAAGTTTATTGTTTTAATGAGATATCCAAGGAGAGATGTCTTATTTTAAAATGGGGTTTGAGCTAGATCAAATTTCAAATCTATAGCAATGAAGTTTGATACAATAGTGTCATTATTGAACTGTGTGAAATAATTCAGAATTTCTGATCATTTTTAGAAATAAACTAGATGCTTATTTGCTTTGAGGATTTTATTGAATCTGGATTCAATTGTGGATTGCTTTGGGTAGAATAGACATTTTAGCAATGTTGATTCTTCTCAGACAAGAACATGGTATGTTCTTCCATTTGTTAATATCTGCCGCTATTTCTTTTCTTGGGGTTTCATAATTCTCTTTGTAGAGGTCCTTCACCTATTTTGTTAAGTATATTCCTAGATATTTAATTTTCTTTGAAGCTACTGTGAAGAGAATTGTATCTCAAGCCAAGCTTCTCAACTTGGCTGTTATTAATGTATACAAAAGCTACTCATTTGTGGCATTGATTTTATACTATGAGATGTTACTGCATTTCTTGATCACTTCAGGAGTTTTATGGGTGAGTCTCAGGGGTTTTCTAAGAATGAGATTATATGATTGGTAAAGAGTGAGGGTTTGACCTCCTTTGCCTCCATTTGGATGTCTTTTATATCTTTCTCTTGCCTGATTGCAGTGCCTAGAGCTTCCAGCACTATGTTGATAAATAGTGGTGATAGAGAACATCCTTGTCTGGTTCCAATTATACATGGAAAACCTTTCAGTTTTACTCCATTCAGTATGATATTAGCTGTGGCTTTGTTATAGATGGCTTCAATAATTTTAAGAAATGTGCCACCTATGCCTATATTGTTAAGTGTTCTTGTTAGAAAAGGATGCTGAATTTTATCAAGTGTTTTTTTCTGCATCTATTGAGAGGATCGTAGGGTCTTAGTTTTTGCCTCTATTGATATGATGACTTACCATAATGGATTTGTGTATGGTAAAACAGCCTTGCGTCCTGGGGATACAAGTAGGGAAGCCTACTTGATTATGGTATATAACATTTTTAATGGGTAGCTGTAATCTTTTGGCTAAGATTTTGTTGATTATTTTTGTATCAATGTTCATTAGTGACATTCACCTATAGTTCTTCTTTATAGTTGGGTCCTTTCCTGTTTTTTTGTATAAGGGTGATGTTTGCTTTGTGGAATGTGTTAGGGACAGTTCCTTTCTTCTCAATGTTTTAGAATAAGTTCTGTGGAAGCTTATCTTTGAGGGTTTAATATAATTCTGGTGTGAATGTCCCCACCTTTTATTTTGTTGGAAGCTTTTTTATTGTTTCTTCAATCTCAGTGCTTGATACTGGTCTGTTCAAGAGTTGTTTCTTCCTGGTTAAGTCTAGGGAGATGGTATGATTACAGGTATTGGTTCATTTCCTCCATATTGTCAAATTTCTTGGCATAAAGTTCTTGTAGTAGTCAGAGATAATCTTTTGTATCTCTGTGGCATCTGTTGTTATTTACCCTTTTTCATTTCTGATTAAGGTTATTAGAGATTGTACTTTTCTGTTTCTATTTAATTTGACCAAAGGTTTATTGATTTTATTTATCTTTTTGAAGAAACAACTTTTTGTTTCATTGATTTTCTGAATGATTCTTTTATTTTCAATTTCATTTATTTCTGATTTAGTTTTGGTTGTTTCTTTTATTCTGCTGGGTTTGGGATTGTATTCTCTTCCTTCTCTATTTCATTAAAATGATTCATTAGATTGTTGATATGCTCTCTTTCTGTTTTTTGGATGTAGGTATCTAATGCAACAAATTTCTCTCTGCAGACTGCTTTTGCAATATCCCCCAATTTTGGCAACTTGTAGTTTCATTGTTGTTATGCTTGAGGAATTTTATATTTTCTTCCTTTATCTCTTCCTTGACTCAACTGTCATTCAGCATAAGGTTGTTTAATTTCCATGCATTTGTGTGGGCATGAAAATTTTTGTTGGAGTTCTACTTTTATCGCCTTGTGGTCTGAAAAGATACAAGGTATAATTTCAATTCTTTAAATTTTGTTGAGGTTTGATTTGTGTCCTTTATAGATCTATTTTGAAGTATGTTCCATAGCTGATGAGAAGAACATATATTCCTTAGCTCTGAGATGATGTGTTCTGAAAATGTCTCTTAGGCCCATTTCTTCCAGGGTTGAATTTAAGTCCCTTGGATCTTTGTTTAGTTTCTGTTTGAATTATCTGTCCAGTTCTCTCAGAGGGGAGTTAAAGTTGCTAGCCATTATGGTGTTATAGGATATCATATTGCTCAGACCAATAAAGGTCTGTTTCATAAATCTGGGAGCATTCAGGTTGAGTGCATAAATGTTTAGAATTGAAATGTCCACTTGTTGTATTGTTCCCTTGATCACTATGAAGTAACCATCTTTGTCTTTCTTAACTTTAGTTACTTTAAATCCACTTGTATCCAAAAATAAGATTGAAACCCCTCCTTTCTTCTAATCTCTGTTTGCCTGAAATACTGTTTTCCATCCCCTTTCACTGAGTCTTGATTTGTGCATCAGGGTTAGTTGTGTCTCCTGTGAACAACATATGGATGGTTTATTCTTTTTTATCCAATCAGCCAGCCTATGCCTCATCAGCGGGGAATTCAAGCCATTTACATTTATTGAGATAATTGATAAGTCTGGTGGAGTTCTATTTAATGTGAAAGTCCACTGCTTCATTTTATCTTTTGCTTCATTGTGGAAGCTAAGTTTTGTCCTTTAGTTTCTGAGCGCTACTTTGCTGGTAGTCCATTGTGATGATCATTCTGGAGAACAGGTCTAAGTATTTCTTGTAGAGTTGATTTTTGTTGGGGTAAATTTCCTGAATGTATCTAAATCTCTAAATCATTAAAATATTTTATTTCTCCATCAATTTTGGAGCTTAGTTTAGTAGGATAGAGAATTCTGGAATGAAATTGTTTTGTTTCAGAAAGTTAAAGTTATACGTTTATTTTCTTCTGACTTGGAAAGTTTCAGCTGAAAAATCCACTGTTACCCTGATGAACATCCTGATCTGTTCTATTTTTTCACGTTGCCAGAATTTTTTCTGTTTGTTCCTCTTCATGTCTGCTTTTTCTTGTTCACTACCTTCTCCTGCTTTTTCCTCTCCTTACCTTTTTTGCTTTAAATTACCTTGTCTTTGAGCTTGGGTGTTGAAGTTGCCTTTGGGATAAGGCCAAAAGAAAGAGAGAGGCAAAAAGCAAGAAGGAAGAAAGGAAAGCAAATAATAAGAAGATAGAAAAAGAAATAGGGGTTGAAAGAAAAGAAACAAAGAAAAGGGGAGAAGAAAGACTGAAAGAAAGTAACTAGAGAAATGGTGATGATTGGCAGGATGCTTTGCCCTACCCCCATACTTGTAGGAATTTTATTGCTTAAAACTTATTAAAATTATAAAATATATAGAATTTTTAGAATGGAAACAAAATTTGAATTGGAACCATAATCTAGTAAAAATAGTTTCACTTTTTGAAAAAGCTTACTCTTTTGATATGGGCCAACTTTATTCACTACTAGAATATGACTAGGTTATAGAAAATTATTTCATTTTGCTTTAATGCAACAGAGATACTATAAACCAATATATTATAAAATTTTATGAGCCTTGATACTTCCCTAAAATATTTCAATGTAAAACTAACAGTTATACATTTTACATGTCGATATTGCTACATTTTTCTTTTTGTACTAATTCTATGAAAAAAGCTATTTGTAATTGAAATGATCAATTACCTTTATCAATTACCTTTGGAAAAACATCACAAGGCTTTGCCGTGATCAACAAAGCCCTATATGTCTGGTTCCACTCTACCTTTAAAATCTTATACAACTCTCACATTAACTCACTGTGCTCCAGATTCACTGGCTTCCCTCATAATCTTTTAATTTGCCAGATTCATTCCTATTACTAGGTTCCAATTTACTTTATTAGCAGAAGATATGAATTAATACTTTGTGGTTTAATCTGGCTTCGATGCTAGGATAATAGGAATTATAAATATGTCTTCATTGTTTTAAAATATAGGTATATATAGGCTATATATTGGATACACACAAACACACACACACACTTCAGATTTAATAATGCCTAAGGCCTGCACGAAACTATTGGTAATAAAAAAAAATTATATGCCTAACTCATTGTTTATTAAAAATGTTTTTAAGAAGTTTACAGATAAATAGTTAAAGGAATAGAAAAATATTATATACTAAATTCATATTGTTATTATTAACTTAGGTCAAAATAGTGTTAACATAAAAATATTTTAACTTTATACTTGTATAATCAGCAGAATTCAATTACATTTAGGTTTTATTATATGAGTGAAAGTAATACTTTCTAGGTTTCTTTCTTCTTTCTTTCTTTTCTTCTTCTTCTT
>NW_003852635.1:1397083-1401124 GCF_000181295.1 Otolemur garnettii | reverse complement strand
TCAATTTGATGAGAATAAAAGTAAAAATATTAAGAAAGCAAATTTAAGAAAACATTACACTGAAAGGGATTTGGAATATGATATATCTATCTCAAATACACAGAATGTTAGTAAGTAGGAATAGAATGGTAAAGTTCTTATGCTGAAAATATGAATTATTTTAGAGTATATGACTTGTAGCCTTTACAATTTTTTGTCTTGACAATTTATATTATCTTTTGGAATAATCTCTATTGAACTTTAGCTGTTTTATATCTGATACTATTTTTTCAGTCCTTTTATTTTCAATATTTATTCATTCATTCAATAAATATTTGTTAAGAACCTATCAAAAGCCAATACAATACTTTCATCTAAGATTATCAGTGAGTAAAACAGACAAAAACAAAGTCATCATTAATAACTGAATTGTTAAATGTTAGAGCAATCAGAATCTTGAAAGTAATAAAAGAATGTAGAATTAATCAATTACCATTTAAAACAATCAGGTCAGAATAAGTTCATTGTCATGATGACATTTTAGCAAATATTTAAGGAGGTAAAGAAATTTTTCATGTTGTTGTCTAACAGAAAATTGTACCAGACAGTGGTAATATCCAAACTAGATTTGTAGGCAAGAGGATATCTAGTAAGTTTGTGGAAAAGCAAAGAGAAAGTGTGGATAGTGTGCAAGTATATGTTAAGATGTACTAGAATGTGAGCACAAACAGGTAAAGGGGAAGCTTTTGCACAGTCCTCATGTGTTATTGTGTGGATTTTGGTTTTTACCTTGAACAAGATTCTGAGCCATTGAATAGTTTCAATTGAAGGAAAAACACAACTAGACTCATGTTGAAAAGAATCTCTCTGTTATTTTTAGGTGCAGACTAAGGAGGACAATGTTAGAACCATGAAATGTTGTATTTGGTAGGTGAAAGAAAATGATCAGATATTGAGCTGGAAGGTTTAGTCTGTGGGTTGTCATTAGCTCAGAGACATAAATTATGTATGGAACAAATTTGGGAGGCAAAAACAAAAGTTCCATTTGAATTTAAAATGTTGATGTTTATTAGACTGCAAGTGGAGATGTTGAGAAGAGAGTTGGATATGAACCTGAATTTAACAAAATAAATAGGAGCTATACATATAAACTAGGGAATTATCAGAATTTAGGTGGTTTTTCAAGGTATCACAAAGGGAATTAGTGTAGATGAAGCAGATAAGAGAACCCAGGACTGAATATTGGGACCGGATCTTGAGACAAAGCCCTTAATAGTTAAAACAAAGAAAAATTAACTGAGGAGAAACAAATAACTGATAAGGCAGTAACATAATCATATGTGTGGTATATTATAAATGAAGTGTAAAAATGAGGACAGAATGATAAACTTTCAGCAATATTTTAAATAAGACAATACTTAAAATTAGCCACTTGATGATTTGATCTAATCTATGAAGTTATTGATGACCTCAGCATGAACAGTTGCAGTTCATGCTGAGGTCATCAATAAAAACTTACTTTGAATGAGTTTAAGAGACAATTAGAATAGAGAGATTAGAAACAATGAGTAAAGACATTTCTTTTATTAGAAACAATGATGAAAGATTCTTCTTTTTAAGATATTTTTCTGCAGAAAGGAGCAGAGAAGATAACCTGGTAGAAATGTACAGAAGAAATAATGGCATATTAATGTTTTTTTAAATAAAGTTGGAAAGATAATAGCATATTTCTATGTTGAGGAAAATTATATAATGAAGAGGAGAAACTACCAGAGCATGAGAGAGGGAAATAATGTTTGGAGCCACTTTGTTAAGTAGCTGAGAAAGGATGAAAACTAGTATATAGGCAGAGATATTGGCTTCATACAGAGCACAGATGGTTCACTATAGTAATAGGTGGGAAGGTAGATAATTTGAGTACAGATGGTGAGTGCTGGTAAATGAGGTTGTGGGAGTTTATGGAAGTTTGCTTCTGATTTTTTTTTCTTCTTCAGTAAAGTAAGAAAACTTAATCAGCTGAGAATAAACATGGAGAAGATATGTTATAAGATTTTAGGATAAATAAAAGGTAAAACAATTATCTAGGGAAATGGTAAAATATATGATGAGGAGAAAAATAGCATAATTAGTGCATTTAGTTACCATTTCAT
Organism: Otolemur garnettii; assembly: GCF_000181295.1. Lineage (NCBI taxonomy): Eukaryota > Metazoa > Chordata > Mammalia > Primates > Galagidae > Otolemur > Otolemur garnettii. Next base: position 1,398,995 of record NW_003852635.1, on the reverse strand, counting down.
GATTATGGTCATGAGTGAAAATGGGGGTTGTCAATACGGATTTTTTTTTCCTTTTTCCTATAGCCATGGATGTGGGTGTAGAGTAGGATGAATTATATTTAATTAAAGTTGTGATTTTAGGAAGTGAACATGATGATGCAAGAGTCAATTTGAGGGTGGGGAACGTGAAGATATTGGCAAGGAAGTGACTGTGGTGCTGGATTATGGAATGTAAATGAGTACATAGAAAATAATTAAGATGGAGAAAAGGTAGTGAGAAAAACAGATTGACTGTGTTATTGGGGAAAGGGCTTGAATTAAGGAAGTAGAAGATGTTAGAAGAATGTATGTGGTTGTGTAGACATGAATGAGATAAACCTAATAAACTTTGTGAAAGGATTACAGTTGCTGGATAATAAAACTTCAGAATATGACCATGGGGATGTATGGTTAAAATCTGGTTATAGGAAAGGCCAAGGAAGGAGAGTTTAAATAAATGAGCTTGTGTGTTGGGAGGGTCATCCATGCTTGTATCAAAATCACCGAGATTTAAGACAGGTATCATGTTAGAAAGATTAGCAATGATTCAGAAACAGAAATTTTTGAGAAATTTAGAAGACTGACTCAGTGGTAATTAACAGCAATAACAAAGGAATTATTTTCCACTAACATTGTTTCCCTGCTTTTCTTTCTTTTTTTTGAGAAAATAAACATACCAACATTCAACTTTACTTTCCAGAATTTATGTAGAGTCCCCTGGATTATTTTCTACTTCTAATAGAGATTTTTGAGTAGCAAAGATTCTGAGGATTGGGATGCTTGTGGATATTTGGGGTACACAAAGACATTTTGTGGGTGATTTGACAAAATACAGAACTACAGAATTAATTTGATTTTTCCTTGACTACTTTAAAACGTTAATTCCATTATCGATGTACATCTAGAATAGCATTCAAAATTCTAACATGAATGTGGATTTTATTCTTCTGTAATTGGTGTATATAACTTAGAATTAAATTTCTGTGTCCTTAGAATTAACTATCTGTGTCATAGTCTCTCAGCATATTACAATGCGTACGGGTTGAGTTTTGCATTATTTCTCCTTTTTGTAATTCTACGAGCACATTCAATCTGAGGTTTTCCATCTGCCTCAAATTCTGATATTCCCTATTCTAATTTATATCTCTGTTCTTATGAGATGGCGATTATGTAAATGGTGTCACAGCTACCTCTCTTCTCCATATTATATAGGCTTTTAAAAATTGATTTTGACCTCTTTATTATTTCCTAGTGCCTTCTATTTTGTCTTTACTCTCCCTTTTATATGCAGTTCTTTGAAGGCATTGCAGTATCCTTAGGAATGTCACTTCTGTCTCCATAGCTATTGTCGGACCAAGGATATTTGTTAGCGAATGTTTCCTGGGCAACTCTGGTTTCATGCTAAGCCTGCACTGGCTGATTTTCTCTCACTTTCTTAAGACCCGAGTCTGTGTGTTTATGTGGAGAAAGAGAAATTGCTGTATTTTGTCCAGCCTTTGCAGGTGTTCTGTAGCTGGAGAAGTTTCCAGAATATATAGTCTGCTGTTTTTCTTAGATTTGTAAATCCCACTTATGTCTAACTTTGAGTTGTAGACAAGAAGTTGATTCCTATGCTGATTTTTTTTCTTTTAAACATAACTCTTTTTTTAAACATAAACTCTTCTCTTTTATATACTTACATTTATCATAAAAATTCATAAATTACAAAAGATGCAAGGGATTTTTGTTGTTGTTGGTACATTTGACACTAGAACTTTTTCATCTAAAAATCAAAGTTTTTCATGTTGAGCACTTTATTCCTTTATTTATTTCGTATTCTATTTATGATTTTTTCGTATTTAACCAACTATTTCTTCAAAACTTGTTTGCTTTTAAAAGAACATTTCTATTCCTT
>NW_003852635.1:1394032-1396512 GCF_000181295.1 Otolemur garnettii | reverse complement strand
TAACACTACTCTTAAGGCAGGAGGTTGTATTATAAGAAGGGTGAAGGTGACTAGTCACAGTACAGGCAGAGGAAACCAAGTATTGGCTCTTTATTCAAGAGCCTCAAAAACTATTTCCTTAATAGTACTATACCATGTTCCCTAGATTGATCTTGTTCTTTTTTCCTCTTTATATATAGGCACTCTTCCAGGTGATCTGCTTTATAAGATATTAACTGAATGGGTTTTTCTTATTTAATGTGTTTTCACTGTAGAATTTCTTCAAGCGCTTGATTTTAATTTGTCATCCAGTTGTAGTTTGGTGAGCTATTGGGAGAGAGTAAAGATATAGAAGTTGCAATGAAAAGGCATTATGTCTCTTTGCTGGGATGCTGTCAGCCTCATTTACAATTCAGTTTTGACTTGTACCTAACACATTTATCACAAGCTCTTCCTTTCTTCTCCTTTGCGAGGTTCCATGGAAGTTCTGATTATTGAACTAAGCCACTCTTAGCAGTAGACTACAACAACAGCTCTGTGTCTCTGTAGGCATAAGTGTATTTAAAACAAAAGGAAAACAGGAAGAAGCATCAGTGACGTCCTCGGGATGTGAGAGGGTTGCCTAGGCACACACGGCTGTTCTCTCCATCATCTCTGCTGCTTACCAGCTGGAGACTTCAAGTAAATGCCAGCAGATTCTATTTAACTGGCAGATACAGTCTTGAAAATTAAAAATGAAAGAAAGGGAATATTTTTGCTAGTCTAGAGAAGATATGACCTAGTGAAATTGATGTTGTATAATTAAATTAATTCACAAAATCATTAATAAGTATGGCTATACATTATACATATATAAATACACATGTATATCCATATATGTTTCTTAGAGTTTGATCTGATGTTGGATATTTTGAATAGTGTTATTTTCATTCATAAGTATACTTTTTCCTCACTTATGATATGCCACACTTATTGATTTCAAAACAGGTTCTTACTGATTTCATAACAGGATCTGAAAGAAATTCATAATGATTATAAAATAAAATGAAATTAATATGAGATGCTTATAACGTAAATGTGTAGCCATTTGGATACTTCAAGAATATTTATTCTAGACTCCACAATATTTTGAATTATTAAATCCAAAATCGAACCTGTGTTGTGATTATGGTCATGAGTATTTTGACAGTAATCTTACTACAACATTGGCCATCTGATCAATGAGCTTAGCAAATGCATTGGATGTCAAATTTTGTTCCAGTTAGCTATGGCTTCATGACAGTTGTCCCCCAAATTTAGTAGCATAAAGCAAACAGACGTGTTATTTTACTTATTATTTTGTAGCTGTAGAGCAAGACACAGTCCTGCAGGGCAATCCTTATGCTCCAGTGTGGCACTGGCATGAGTCACTGAAGGTAGTTAGCTTGTAGTCTGGATGGTTCAAGATAATTTCACTAATATGTCTCCCACTTTAGCAGAAATGACTGATATACCAGGCTCAGCTGGACCCTGTGTTTTTTCTCCACGTAGTCTCTGCAGCCCTCATATGGTCTCTACATTAGGGTAGCTATATATCTCACACTGTGGCTGAGGGATCCAAGAACAAGTGGTTCTCAGAAACCTAGGTGAAAGCAGTAAGCTTTCATAAAATTCACACTGAGAAGTCTCGGAGTACTATTACTGCCACATTATATTAGTCAAGCAAGTCTCCCAGGCCAGTCTAGATCCAGGATAATGGTGTTACACCTTGCCTGTCAGTAGGAGAAGTGCCAATGAATTTGAGGCCATTTTTTTAATCTGCCACAGCTATTTAGTCCCATGTTCCTAGCTCCTATCTAGGATACCTTAGAGAAAGAAATAGCTTTTTGTTTCTATCATTCATGGGGAAATTTTTTCTGGGGAAAAAAATGTCCTAGTGGTACTTCCAGGAACCAAAAGGAAAGAGAAAGTTAAATACCTACCCTTACCTCTGAGGGTAAGAATATTAGTAAAAAAGCAAAGAGTATCCTAAATTATGAGGTAGAAGAAACTATAGAAGAAGTGAATAGAAAAGCAGTTGTCATGGTAAATCTGAAAGACATAATGGAAAGAAAGAACGAAGAGGTAAATTAAGACATCATAAGATTAAACTCAGCAGTAGCAGAAAGTTAAATCCAAACCTACTCATCTGCTGCTTGAAAACTGTAGCCAATTCATTTTTTAAAGTAAGAATTGCTTTTCTGAGCAGGAACCACAGTTGTAGAGCTGGGCTGCAGTTTGGCTGTGTATTCTATTTGCTGATTGTTAATAACAATATCATTGTATAAACCTTACACTAAGGCTGAGTATTTTTGAGTTTTAATTTGTATTGTCTTAATGACAGCAAAACTAGGCTACGCCTAGGGAAGATGACAAAACACAGTGAAATGGCAGCTACCGGCTCACAGTGGTTTGAATAGGATGGTCTCAGTACTAAGATAGAGTCTGAAAGATGTGTATTATGTGGTGTTATATAGCAGCTA
>NW_003852635.1:1391718-1393603 GCF_000181295.1 Otolemur garnettii | reverse complement strand
TTTCATTAAGGTATCGATATGTGTCAGTTACATATTATTTCACTTCTAAAACCCACAGTCAACAATGTCCTTTCCTATTCACCTGTACAAGTTTCAACTTTGTTGGCTTATTAGTGTTGCTAGAAGGGCTTAATCTGTTGCCGTACGTGTGGAATAAAAAGATCCTATGAAGGCTATGTTAACCAGTTTGATGAAAATATTTCAAATTGTATATAAAACCAGAACAGTGTACCCCATGACTGCATTAATGTATACAGCTATAATTTAATTTAAAAAAAAGAAAAAAAAAACTTTAATGACCTACATACCCTACTGGGCATAATGCACTAGATTTATTTTACATAACTAAATTCTGATGTGGACTGTTTTGTTTCCTGACCTATGAAATTGTTCTTGAGGAAGAGTTGACTTCATTGGGTCTATATACTTAGAACCAATTTGATCTAAAAGAATTTTGAGTGTTAATTAAATACATTTCACAAAACATTTGTCAAATGATCCTCTTCAATTTTAATGGAGTTTGAAAAGTACTGTTGAAAAAATATAGATATAAAAAGATTAAGAATTATCATGCAAAAAGACAGTTCACAAAATTAAAGATGTGACAAAGTAGTATTATTGATAATAATAGTACATGAAAATTTTCTTTATGGACTATAAAATTGTTTCTTTTACTTCCTAGAAGGATTAAGCTGTACAGGGATAGGTGTGTAGACCGAGAACTTTCTTTTCTTATGAATATTTAATAACTGCCTCAAATTTTAAAAATAACTTATAATTTCCAAATTGCCTACACACTTCCTAATTAATATATTCAAAACTATTTTAGTAGATGTCTTTCTAATGTACAGATAATAATCCAGGCACAGAGAGGGACCAGGTTTCTGTTTAACATCACAGAGCTGGGATGCAGATATGTTAGCCATAAAGCTAGACAGTTTTTAGTTAGGGATAGGGCAGTCTGAGCTCATTCTCTGATATTTACTTTAAGTCTGTGAATTCAGCTTGTCACATAATGATTCTCGTATTAATTCTGCTCCTTTTTTTGGTAAATGGAAGTTTGTATAGGTCTGGCTAGAAGAACAAAAATAGAGTGCAGAAAGTGCTTTCTAACTAACATTCCAAAATTAACTTTCAAATGCTTTGCCAAGAACTCTTATCAGAGTTGAAACCTAGCAGTTCACAGAGACCAAGAGAATAAACATCACTCCAGTTAGTTGAATAGAAGAACAAACGCAAATAGTAGCTACAAGCATTGTGAGAGATCAGTAGTCACATAGGAAATTGTAATGTAATCCAAGTTTTACAAGAGTAGTTGCTACCATCTCAAGAGATGGAAGGAAAATGTATTAACGATATTACTAAAACCTATAAGTTCAAGTCTCTTGGAAGGAGTTGAAATGATGGAGGCCTTCTCCATATGGAGATGTGTCCATGAAAAGCCAGGATGTTCAGTGGAGGGCCATGCCCTAATGAAAACATCATTGATACCAGAGGTTCAAGCCTGAAAAGAGAGAGTGAAAGCATGAAATTCCTTTCTTTCAGTCTCTTTCTAGTACCTCCCATTTATATCACTTAAAGGAGAATATGCCAAGTCCCTGAGCAATTGTAGTCTTCAGGAATGTGGGCAGAGTAGGGGAAGTACTACAATAAACAAATGTGAAATCAAATAGGCACATAAAAGGGCAGATTATTGGGTATAATCTAAAAATCATGGCCCATTGTCATTAAGTATTCACTGGCAAGAATTTAAGTTTTATTTGCATTTATTCTTTAAAATAGTGTTTTGAGTAATCCATCAATGTTGATTGCTTGAATTACATTCTGTACTTCACACAAGAAGAGAAAATATTTTAAACCATATCCCAAGAGTCACTGCATTCTT
>NW_003852635.1:1362243-1368899 GCF_000181295.1 Otolemur garnettii | reverse complement strand
GGCTGCTGAGCCAGTCCTCACTGTTCTTGCCATATTGTTGCTGACTTTGAGGTTTGGCTTCTGAAAGTGGTGTTGCAGATTGGTGCACCAGAGCTTTATTGTCTTATATTGGCTGGCCAGTGTCCACTTGCTTATTCAGCCTTAAATATATAATTGAACACATATTAACACTCTGATTAAAAAAAAAAAAGACTGGGCAATGTAGTTTGCCTTTGTGGGTAGCTATTGCCCAGCTAAATTTCTATATGTGTATAAAATGAGAACTCCTATAGCCAGCACTTTTGTTTAGCCAAATATTTGTCTGCATATTTATTCCTATGTGTAGAATACATTCAAACCCACCATAATAGAGAAAATACCAAAGTACCAACCCACTGTTACTTATAGTCAAAAGTCTCCAGTCTCTGAAGTGTCTGATGTCCCCCCTCATGTCTGTGTGTTGTTCCTGCTAGACAGGAATGTCCGTAAATTAAATACACTTCCAACAAACAGTGGGTATGAGCAGAATAATGACAATTGAAATTCCCATTATGAGAAAGAAAAACATAAATGTCACCACTGAATAAAATGAACAAATACTGTAATGAAGAAACTACCAAGAACCCTTCTTGTGGAAGTACAGTAAATGCCTTGGTTAGCCCATCTGGGTTACCACCAAATTATACTCACTGGGTAGAAAATTCTCACCCTTAACCTAGTGCAAGTTAGTTCTTTAAACATTATCTTTTCTTGCCCATATGAAATGGGCTTTGAAAAATATGACCTTTTGGAACCAGTTTTCTCATTTTACAATCTACTAGTCAACTTAGGAGCTTACTTTAAGCATTCGAGCTTTAAGTAATACTAGCTTTCTCAAGCCGCAGTAATACTGTAATTTTCAGCAATATAATCTCTTCAAAACTTTAATAGGGCCTATCGATTGCATCCCGGACAATTCTGGGGCAATAACTATTTATAAATATGTAGTTTCTAAACCTAAAATATTTATACACTAGTCTTGCCCTTTTGTCATCAGAATCTCTTCTCAACTTAATCACACATAACTTGGGGGCCAGCTGAAACAACAGGTTTCACTGGAAAGGAAAAGATTTTATTTTATCTCTGCTGCTTGGCTGGCTGTCATTATCGCATAGGTAATAATCACCAGGAGATGTCTCTAAAAGGATAAAGGGCACAACGGTATTTCTTGAGAGCCATCCTTTACATCAGCTGCAGTTGAGGGCTGGGTGTTTCCCATCTGGATAGACACAGAACTCAGTCACCTTGGAAGGTAAGGTACAGTCAAAATAGAACCTCTAACAGAGTTGTTTACATAACTGTTTATATAATGGCTAGTTTGAAAAAATCATTCTTATTTTATAGAACTTTTGTAAGTGCAGAGAAAAATAGCCATATGCATTGTAATTCCTATGTTTCTTCAATCATTTCTTCTAGAAATGTAAGCTCCATTGGCTACTCTACAACAATCACTAGATGTCTGGACTTTGTCCATGTGCCCACTGTTACAGTCGGTTTAATATGCATATAAAACTCTTACAGTGATCCAAAAATGAGAGAAGTCTATAAATGGCAAAAAAAAAATGACCTGAAATGGATAACAATATCATCTAGTATAGAAATAATCAACTAATACAGAAAGTTATCTGCTGGATAAAGAAGAAATATTAGATAACTTTCCCAATAGACTCAACAGGAAAGCTGTTGTTTCACTGACTTGAATAACAAGTGTATGTAAATCAGGATGCAACAGTAACTAGAAAGTGAGAAGGGAAATTTATTTAAAAACAGGCAACAAAGCCAGATGCCATTGCTTACACCTGTAATCCTAACACTCTGGGAGGCCAAGGTGAGTGAATTGCTTAAACATAGGAGTTTGCTCAGCGTAAGCAAAAGTGAGACTCCCATCTCTAAAAACAGCCAGGGGTTCTGGTGAGTGCCTATAGTCCCAGCTACTTCAGAGGCAAAGGCAAGAGGATCACTTGAGACCAAGAGTCTGAGGTTGCTGTGAGCTATGATGCCACAACACTCTACCTAGGGCAACTAAGTGAAACTCTGTCTAAAAAAACTAAAAATAAAAATAAAATAGATAAATAAATAAATAACAGCATCAGACGTCTTCTCTCTTACCTATGAATTAGGTCTGAATATTCGTCTGATCTGTAAGGTACAAATGCTCAGGGAATACTCTACACAGTACAGCCAACCCTAAAAATACTGAGAAAATATGTTTGCTGCAACCCACCGCAAGAGAGACAGATTTTATCTCAAGTCCAGGAAAGTTTCCTGCCTGTTAAAACAAAGAAATAAAACAAGACACTTCAGAAGACCATAACAGAACCCAGAATCTCCACAATGTCTCATTGATGATGTCCAGGATAGCTCTAAACTATTTCACATGAAAGGAAATACCACCCTTTCTTAGTCCATTTGTGCTATTATAGAAAATGCCACAACCTTGGCTGCTTATAAACAAAATAAATTCCATGGAGCCAGTCAAATGGGATGTAACTAGCTGGGCCCCAAGGAAGTAGAAGTGGCTAGCAGGGAGCAGGTCCACAAGGCAGAAATCTGGATCAAAGGCATTGAGGAACTGGGAAGCGGATGGTGGGCATAGACTAGAAACTGTATCTAGAGTGACTAAGTTCTGATTCTGATGTATTCAAAATGAATACTGAACATAAATTGTAAAATTTCACTCAGCATGCCTTCCTGCTTGTTTTAGAATAAGTTCTCATAGACTGAGCAAAAGTGAGACGGGGTCTATTGTAGGGCCAGTCTCAATCTTTTCGTGATTGTTACCTATGAGTATATATGAATCTTCCGAGTCCTGAATTCTTCATAAGAGTTGTGGTGATTCAGAGCAGGAGCATCCAGGCTTGGTCAGCGCCAGCCACCCTGGAGGACATGCCCTGCCTTCTGCATTTCTTCTGGGTTAGTGTTGGTGCGGCAGAGGAGGGGAGGCAGAGCTGGAGAACCAAGTGCGATAGAGAGGGAGAAGACTGGGGAAGCCTGCGGGTCCCTAGTTAGTTGAGGGAGACCACCGCATGGCCTGTGCTGCTGCCAGTACCACCCCCAGAACCACCCCTGGACCTAAAAAGCCCTCCTCTGGTGCATTACTCCCCTGTGATCATTTCATAGGCCCAAGGGTGATACAGGATTCTTCCATTCAGGGGGTCTCGTTTCCTTGGCCTCATCAATTTCATGTAAGTTTCCTAGGCCTGGACAATTTCATGACTGGACACTATTCCTTCATTAATGTACTCATTCACCTTGTTCTCCCCCCACCCCCCAAGGGACTGTATCCATTCATTAATGCACTCATTCATTTTGCTCCAGCAGAAGGGACTAAATTAATTCATTAATGTACTCATTCACCTTGTCCTTCCCCTCAAGGGACTGTATCCATTTATTAATGTACTCATTCTCCTTGCCCCATCCCCAGGTGACTGTATCCATTCATTAATGCACTCATTCATCTAGTCCCAGCAGAAGGGACTCTATCCATTTATTTGTTACCAAACCCTGGCCTAATGTAACTACAAAGAACCCATGAGACTATGGGTACCCTTAGACAAAGAACCCAGGCAGAGAGAGATTTTCTAACTTAAATTTTTACCTCTGCCAGGAGCTCTGATGCTTTTTCTGTATTCTTTTCTGTAAAATAAATCCTGTCTTACCACTGATCTGTGGTCCATGGATTCATTCTTCTAACCCCCCAGACCAAAGATCTACTGAAGAAGAAATTCTGGTATCAGTAGGGTATATTTTCTATTGGCCCGTAGCAAAAACAAACATGGATGATTATGTTATTTCTTATTGAGCTTTTAAGGAATTTGTAGAAATCTAGGCATCTTCTTCTAAATATATATTTTCGGTACCATTGCTCATTATTTATAATGGACTGAATGTCAGTTGATTATAAGTTTATTCCATTTATGAGACTTTCATGGCAACAGAGTCTAAGAGCAAAATACAGTTTACTTGAATGTTTTATTTAATTTGTTCTAAATTTGTTTGCTGTGAATTTGATCCAATGATCCCTTGTTTTTAAATCATGAGGCACTATTTTTTTTCAGTATTTTTATGCTAGTTACTAGGTAGGTATAACAATAAAACCCTACTATAGAGTAATTTAATCTCAGTGAGAGGGATATTTTTGCCATTACTCTTGCTCAATCCCACAGCTAGCTTGCAAAAAGTGGTTAGGTGCACTTATCCAAAAAATTCCTCTATTGAGTTCTTAGGAATCTGAGTGACTGAATTCCAATTGCCATCTTTGGAGCAATTTAAAATATATTTGTTATTTTCTTATTAAATTCCTTATTTCTATCTCTCTGCTGCTAATGTGAAATATTACATGTAAGAGAATGGAAGAAGTTTATCTATCACTAAATAAATATGAAGATTCAAAAATATGATCTAACCTAACCCTTCTTAAGAGCAATTGGTTTTTATCAAGGCCTGTGAGACTAGAACATTAAAGGAACCTAAGTTCTCCTATAATTCATCCTTAAGAAAACATAGTAAAGACTAAGTATAGATATGTAGAAAAAACTTAGAATTTTGAGTGTGACTATAGAACAAATAAAAAATACCCCATTTTTGCATAGACTGATTGTTGGCATGTGAGGACAAGCATGGTGAAGGTTTTGAATGTGGAATAAAAGGACTAAGCTACGAGGCCAACCCCAAGCCCAGTGGAAGGCATTTTAAAAACACCAAGTAGATTAAAATATATTTCTTCTACTAGCCCCTGGTGGTATTTTACATACAAAAAAAAAGAAAAATAATGTGATTTGCTTTAAGCATCTGTTTTAAAACATTAAATGCTGTAATATAATGGAGTTTTATAAGGAAAGATATATTTGATCATGAGGTCAAAGTATTTGATTGATGTATTTTGATTCAAACATAAAGATAGTAAAATTCTTTTCTCAGAAATGATATACCACAAAAAGAATATGATCACTTTTTGAAAAAGAAAACAAAACTAAAATAAATACCTGCTAAATTCTGAGTAACTGTGTCTATCTCAAATTTATATTTTGAAATTCTAACCTCTGATGTGATGGTACTAGGATATGGGGACCTCGGTATTGGAATTAGGGTCCTTATAGAAGAGAATACAGACAGCTGGCAAGGTCCTTCCACCATGTGACGATGCAGTGAGAAGACACCACCCATGAGAAAAGGGCCCAGATTTGATACCAAATCTGCCACTACTTTGATACTGGACTGCCCATCCTCCAGAGCTGTGGTAAATAGATACGTGTTGATCATGAGCTGGGCAGCTTATTAATATTATATTATTATAATATCAATCATTATATTATTAATATTATTATAATATTAATATTCTTGATGTATTAGACCAAATGGACTAAGATAATATGGGAACAATTACAAAGGACGGTCCATTCCACTTGGAGGTGGATCATAATGAAAACCTTCTTTAGGGGCAAGTAACAGCACTGAAGCTTTTAAACTGAGTATTACTTTAGGTCTAAATGGAGAGAGTTTTGAGTAGAAATGCAAAACCACGTCCTTATGTGAAATATTTGTTCTATGATTATAAAATTGGAGTGAGTTGGTTTTAAGAAGGGAAGATCTGAAACAAAATTAAATTATTAATTTATGTGTGTCTTAAATATGTAGTATAACTTTCTCTCACACAGCAAGGAGGTCAGTTCTGTGACTCCTTTCTTAGCTATGGTAATAGAACTGAAATGGAAACAACCTGAGAAAAAAACAAATCAACAACAACACCAAAACAAAACCCTCTTTTGTAAATTCTTATGCATGTCAAGATCATCCTATATGCCCTGAAGTACAGAAGCCGGGTCGAAGATTTTTAGAAAAATGACAACTCAAAGAAATGTGATTTCCAATTTTTTTGGAAAAGGCAGAGAGGCCTATGGGAATTCAGAACAAAGTGGGTGAGGATATTCTTACTTTTCACTAGCAATACTCCTGAAATGTGGAAAGCTATTAGAAAGAGTAAGTTATTTGTTTATCTATCTGATGTAGAAATTAATTTAGGAACTTGTCTCAAATGAGGAATGGGGCTTATGGAAAGAGAATGCTAAGAACAGACCTGATAAACAATGAGAGAGAAGACTGCATTAATAAGTACCATTACATAATTTATTATCTAAAATCTTCGTATCTTTAAGAAACTAAGAGTTTCCAAGGGCCAAGAATTTAGGGATGGCTTAGCTGAATGCATTTGGTTCAAGAGTTCTCCTGAATTTGTAGTCAAGTTGGGGGCAGTTGTGGTCTTATCGAGAGGTTTATTTCAGAGGGAGTGGTGAAGGAATCTTCTTATGAGCTCACTCATGTGGTTGTTGCATCCTCACAGGGCGATGATGCTGAGACTGACCAACAGTATCAAATCCTGGGAGCTGGAGCCCCCAGAGTAAACCCTTCAGGACAGAATGTAAGCGAGAGTGGCTCGGCTCCTGTGGCTCAAGTGGCTGAGGCGCCAGCCACGTGCACCTGAGGTAGCGGGTTCGAATACAGCCAGGGCCCACCAGACATCAGTGATGGCTGCAACCAAAAGATGGCCAGGCATTGTGGTGGGCGCCTGTGGTCCCAGCTTCTTGGGAGGTGGAGGCAGGAGCCTTGCTTGAGCCCGGGAGTTGGAGGTTGCTGTGAGC
>NW_003852635.1:1341183-1362092 GCF_000181295.1 Otolemur garnettii | reverse complement strand
GATCACTAGGGGCTATCTAAGGGACTGGCTATCACACAGGGAGTTTAGTATTTTCCAAGGACTTTGCCAATAAAATAACAACCACTCTGGAATTTCCCACTTGTCCCAAAGGATGGAAGATTGAAGACTAAACAGTGGTATTTCAAACAAAAGTAGAAAGTGCTGTGTGTGTCGGGGTGTGTGTGTGTGCATGTGCATGTGTGTTTGTGTTTGTTACCATTGTATTTTTTGGACTAGCATTCACAATGTTACAAAAAGGAAGGAGTGTTAATGGTTGCATCAGTAAGGTCCCACAATTAACAATGGTTTGGACAGACTTAAGGGGACCCACAAAAATTAGTGAAACAGCCAGGGGCAGGAACAGTGTGAAGCCATTAACATTCCACGATAAAGGAGGAAATGGTTGAAGCAGTGATTTGAAACTAGGGAGAGTAGTAGTTGTGGTAAACAGGCCACCATTTGGGATTTTTTTTACCTAAGTTAGAACACAACCATGGCAAAACTCACTAATTCACTCCCTCCAAAGTTCTGCTGGTGCCATCCAGTGACAACACAGCTTGTGTAAAAACAGAGGTCACCTTTTCATGGGTTGGAAGAGGTGAGATAATGCATCTCTATGAGAAAATAAATAGCCATTATGCTATTTAGTTTCCCTTTTGTAATTTGTTTGAATCAATGATTCCCTAAGTGTGACAGTGTGATCCTGAGATAATATAATAGTATTATATTATTAGACTCGTTTATTTTCTTTCTATCTTTCTCTCCCTCTAGTGTGTAGGGTAAGTCGAGTTTTTCAGAGACTTCATGATGTGTGATATTACAATGCAGTGAAGGAAGAAGAGATTGAATATGTATTATACATATTAAGCCAGGCGTTACAGAAACTGCGAAAATATAAGACAAGGCCGTTCTTTGTATCTGTTGTGAATATTGCCAGTGTAAAGGATGGACTTTTAAAAGTAGAATGTCCAGCTGGAAGATAGAAAAGTACAGAAGGAGGTAAAACAAAATGAATGAGTCAGCCATAAAAAAGGTAAAGACACTGTGTCTTCTGTGTTTACCTGGAAGGATTTGTAGAACATTGTCCAAAGTAAAGCACTACAAGAATGGAAAATCAAGCATCTACTGTACTCAATACTACGTTGAAACTAGTAGATTAACAATGAGAGACACACAAGAGAGAAAAATTCAATCAAATCAGGAAGAGGGGAGCAGGAAGGGAGGTCAGTAAGTTCTCACCTAACAGGTACAATGCATGGCAACTCCCAAATAACCTAGAACTGTAACTGTTACCCTAGCCTTAATGTAAATTAATCACTATTAGTGAGGAGAAATTGGAAACTGACAGCAAAAGTCACTTCTTTTTAACTTTGAGAAAATATTTATAATTATATGTGGAAAACTATATGATATTATAATTAACAAAAGTTAAACATTTATGCATGCTAATGTCAAGAAATATTGTAAACAAAATTATGAAGACGAATTATCCAATAAGATAAGATTATAAGATTTGACACATGAAAAGAAGAATTAATTCACTATTATATAAAGAGTCCTATATAAATTGAATGAAAAAATACACTAACGGGCAAACCAAAAATGCAAATTAAAATGGCTAATAAAAATTAAAGAATTTAAAAATTAAAGGAGATAGCATGTCATCTACTTGAACTTCAGAGATGTTTGAATTGTTTCTTTCTCTAATTAAGGTTGTGTTGTGATTCTGGTGCACCTCTGGAGGTCCACTTAAGAGTTCAAATGGATATAAACTTTCCCAAGTTCCATTTAGCAACACATATCGGAAAACTTAAGAGGTTTTTGCACCTGCTGACTCAATATTGAACCTTTTAGGAATTTGCTCCAAAGAAGCAAATTTTCTTTTCTTTTTTCTAAGATAGAGTTTCACTAGGTCACCCTCGATAGAGTGCTGTGGCATCACAACTCACAGCAACCTCAAACTCTTGGGCTTTCAGAGATTCTCTTGCCTCAGCCTCCCAAGTGTCTAGGACTACAGGCACCCACTACAATGCCTGGTTGTTTTTTTGTTGTAGTTGTCATTATCGTTTAGCAGGCCCACGCTGGGTTCAAACCCACCAGCCCTGGAGTATATGGCTGGTGCCCTAGCCACTGAGCTATGGGCACTGAGCCCAAAGAAGCAAAATGAATGATCACAAAGGTTTCTGCATGAGAGTGTTCAATGATCTGTTATGTTATACTTTCGAAAATAGTCTAAATATAGAGATAATTGAACAATAGAGAAGAGAATCAATTTTAGTGTACTGATATAATAGTGCCTCATTCAACTCATGTGTGTATTTTTAAGGAATAAGTAGTAATTATGTTCAATTATTAATATCCTATCAGTTAAATGTGTATACCATCAAAGTAAAATAACACACACTTTCAAATTTGTTTCAATATAGTTATAAGTATTTTAACAGAAGAACTCAAAGGACATATACACATGCACACATATACTGATCATTATTTGGGTGCTGCATTTTATGAGAATTTTCTCTTATTTAACTTGCTTTTTCCATGTTTTATTATACTATAAACTGGAACCAGTAGTACAGAGGATATCCATTGACAATTATTGTGATAGATCTTTGATAAAGCAGAGTGGACTCACTTTTCTTCTCAGTCAAAAATGTGGTGGAAATATCAATCATTTGCACAGGCTTGTGATAGAGCACATTTCTGCATCTTTTCTTAACTCTCAGCTGAGAGATAGCATGTCGGTAGCTTGAAACTAGCCATAGAGACATTTTACACTATGGAAATTTCACACACCTGTGAAAATCCAAATAAAAATATTTCAGAAAATGTATTTAGTAAACAATTTACAATTCTGAAAGAGAGAGTTTGATGTCTACATGTTGATTTTTTCAAAAAATAGCATTCACCTTTAAATAACAGCTAGCAAACATATTCTTTCTATGATTCTTCTTTTATGTTGCCCCTGTCATTTTATTTTCCATTTAAGCTAAGTTATTATTTTCATTTATTCTGAAGTCATGTTTGTTTAATGTTTGCCCTCACATAATTATGCAGAAGGCCCTGGTACGATTCACACCTCTAGCAGCCGATATTTATGAAGTAAACAGATACTAGAGCAATAGCTATAGATCTGGCTCCATGCAGGAACATCATAAAATGAGCGATATATAAATATAACACATATTAATAAAACTACATCTCGCTGAGAGAAACTCAGGCTTTCTAAATCAGAGGTGCTAATGAGACCATACCTGCTGAGAAAGAGAAGCTGAACATTTTATGGAGATTCACAGATAAAACACTGAATCAGCCAGTCCTATCAATGAGAACTCAAAACCCATAGAGAAAAAAATGTCATTTCGTACGTGTTATTTTTAAAGAGTTTTAGAATATTTTGTGGATTTCTGATGCCTGTATTTTGATAGTTCCTCCGAAAAATGTAGCTTAGCTTTGAATTGTTAATAATTAGCCCAATAATCCAGTGTTACTCAGAGGGTAGATTGGCATGAGTAACATCAGCATGATTTAGGAGTCAATGAGAAATGTAGCTTCTGAGGCCCGAGGCAGAACTACAGAAAGAGAACCTGCAATGGAACAAGCGGACACATAATATATGGGGACGTTAAAGTCTGTGAAGCAACACTCCAATCAATAGTCATTGTCATCTTTCAAGCTAATTTCTTTTTATTTGTCTCAAAATCAAGTTACCCTTTAAGTAATTATTATAATTGAATGTGATTTATGTTACATTATTCAGTTCTTTATGCTTTCAGGATAAAGTTTAAGAAACTATGTAGTGCGTATGCTGTATTCACTACTGTTTGTTTATTTGTTTAAGACAGATTTGCTCTGTCAGGCTGGAGTGCAGTGGCATGACGTAGCTCACTGGAACTTCTAACTCCTGGGCTCAAGCCTCCTCCTGTCTCTGCCTCCCAAGTGGCTAGGACTACAGGCATATGCACCATGTCCAGTCAACATTACTCTTTTAAATATCATTTTACAGAACCATATTTAGCTAAAATCTTACTCTATATGTATCACCCTATTACATACATGGGACCTTGTGTATGTGTTACATTTGTCATATTATTTGGAAAAGTAAAAAGAACCATGTCTTTTCGGTTTAGGTTTTATTTGTACTACAGTGTTCACTGTAACTAAGAGTCTCTCTGTGCCTGTATTACTGATGGTGGGAAATTTTTCATATATCCTTGGGAAGGTAAAATGAGTTTTTTGATAATAAGCAACTTACATGTATTAATTAGTAGAAAGGTGTTCCTTCAAATCCATCAGGGTCTAAATTTTTTCTGTACCTGAAACATATGCCACTCTTAATTCTTCAAGTCAATATATTAGAAAAGTTAATTCAAGTTATCTTAGATATCATGAGTTTTTTTCAACCATACTACACACACACACACACACACACACAAATAAGTTTGTTTCATTGACTTGATGCCAAGAATGTTTCACTTTGTCAGTCAGCAAAGGAAGCTTGGGAATCCATAAGGAATCTTCTCATGTCTTGAGTTACTTTGGAATACATCTAAGGAAGACAACGCCAGATATCTTGAATCCAATTTCAAGTGAATGGCTGTGTCATTAATATACTCCTATTCATATTCATGATCTTAAAAATATCAACAACATCAAGAATTATTGATCTGATATATAAGTAATCTTGAAGACGGAGTTTTCTGAATTCTTTGTATGTTCCCAGATGATTTTCAGCATGTTCTTGGGAGGTAACATAAATCCTCTAAGTCTTGGTTGAATCTCATACACTTGAGACCAGAAAACACGTCCTTTCAGTTTTTGCTAAGCTCAGGCCTTCTTTGACAATGTCCATCACAGTGTTGTTTACAACAAGGAACATTCTAAACATGGATCTTCAAATACCTCAGGAAAGTCAGATATGACATTTAAACATGTAAAATATAAGTGAAATATTGTTGCCATAACAACCTATTTATAATACTTTTATATGTTGTTCTATCAGGAAGAATATAAATCAAACTATTAAAAAAAGATGGAGACTTTACATCTTTTATGTTTACGTGGATGGAGCTGGAACATATTCTTCTTAGTAAAGTATCTCAAGAATGGAAGAAAAAGTATCCAATGTACTCAGTACTATTATGAAACCAATATATAGTCACCCACACTTTTAGATGAATGATAAAGCACAACTATAGCCCAGAATGAAGGAGGGAAGAGAAGGATGTGGGGAAAGGAGAGGGAGGCCGGGTGGAGGGAGGGTAATTGGGGGGACTTCACCTATTGTGCATAATGCAAGGGTACTTGTCAAATCTATTAAGAGTAGAGTACAAATGTCTTAACACAACAAATAATTAAGTGAGGTGAAGGCTGTGTTAACCAGTTTGCTGGAAGCATTCCAAACTGTATATCAAATCAGCACATTGCACCCCATAAATGCATTAATGTACACGTTATGATTTAATAAAGAAATAAAAGTAATGATCTCTAAAAAGGTAAACAATTATTCTTTACTATTTAAACATATTTTATCATAGATCCTATAAAAGTTTAATGATGAATAATTAAAAACATTTTATCATAGATCCTATAAAAGTTTATTTTAAAAATAAATCTCAATTTTAATTTTAGAACTTCTTGTACATTTCATGCAAAATATTACAAACATTTTGTTTCTATGTTTTGTCTGTGTTGAACATGAATAACTGCTATATGCTATTTGTTCCTTGGTGAAAAGAATGTTTGCAATTACTTCAAAGCATTATAAGTTCATTACAGCCTTTCATTTTAATATGAACCCCAAACTCAGTCAAGTTTTCTGTGTAAGAAATTGTATGTAATCTCTAAGAGAAAAAAAGTAGCTATGCTCTCTCTCTCTGTTGGGGTTTATTTAGTGTCAATAACTTAGATATTAGATATATTTAAAAATAAGACAAAAACAATAATCAACACTGAATCAATACTAAATTCAGTGAGTACATTGCAGACAAGTGAGACTGTCATAAAATTATCATAAATAACACTTTTATAAGTTAACATATTACAAATTGAAAATAAAAGTAATAATTTTCCATCATGAATATTAAAGTTTAGTTACTATAAATGTTTAATATTTTGTGTCAATAACATGTCTAAGGATATTCACCCCTGATTTGAGTATTCTGTGTTTTGGATAGAATGAGGAAAAGTATTTTTGACTTGCACAATTGACAAAAAATAACTAATTTGAGCATTTGAAAGGGGTTTAATTTTCAAATAGCTTCTAGAGACAAGACTACTTTACTTGAGTAGAGAAGAATTGAATAACTAGAAATACATTTGAAAAATCACCAATTTCCACGATTTAATGTAATTTATACAAAAGGTGAGTGGTTCAATTTCGTTTCCAGGTATGTAAGTGTCCAATTTTCTCAAGGTCAGAGAGTCATTTACAACATCCGGTAGATCTCACACCCAGACCAATTCTTTCATGTAGCTCTCACTCTTCTATTCTATCATTTTTCCCTTAGGCTCTTATTCTTTCTTTCATGGCCCTTCAGATTATCCTAGCATACTACGAAGGTCTGACAACTAAGTTTATGAACTTATCCTGTAAATGAGCTCATCCTATAAAACTTATCCTCCTACCTTATTCCTTAATATCATTATGGTCACCTTTGAAGCACACCCTTTGGAAAGCTAAGAACCAACACCATTGTCTAGCCCACCTTTCAAGGCAATTTTGGAACTCTTTTTCAGAAATGATCGTCAGAACTTAAGAAACAGCAACAACAATGAACACCAGTCAGCAAGACACCACCACTCGTCAACGTGAAAGCAGCTGTGAGACACTGATATTACCAAGGTTATGAAACCTTACTGAGTCAACTGTACTGTGCTGCCAATGTAAGCACACTGTGGCAAATCTGAGAACTTAACTGTTAGACCTCATACAACCTCCGCTGGTGTTCGTGCATAGCTTCCCAAGGGGAGTACTTCAGAGGTGACTGTAGCTGATATTCAGCAATGAGGTATGTGGCAGTTTTTCTGAAATGAGTTCACGAACCTAACTGTCAGATCTCCTATACCATTTAATAGGATAATTTTCCATATTAACAAATTGATTGTGTATGTGATTTCCACTAGATATATAATGGCAAGGAAACAAATTGGCATAACTATGATTCTCTCTCGGAGAAATAAGAAGAATACCAATTATTTAGAGGTGATATTAAGCATTATTAGACCACAGAGGCAGTATTTTATTAGTGCCCCCATCTTTAAAAATCTGCTTGGATCCCAGTTTAGTATTCGTGCATGTTTCATTAACACTATAAAGTATAAATGCTACAATATGGGTAGTGTAAAATAATTGAATCATTTATCTTTCATTCTTTTTTTAAGCATGAATTGAATATTAACCATATGCAAGGCATTGTGATTTCAAATACGTAGGCTATCAAGAGTAAAATTGTTATCTTTCACAGAATATTTACAGCTAAGATAAGCCCTAAAGCAATTATAATGATCAAGATTTTAAAAGTTAAGCATAATAAGAAAGAGATAAAATTAGCACGAAGAGCATTTGGAAGAGAAGACAATTTTTCTTATAGAGAAGGGATAAAAACTTCAATAACATAACTTCTCTATGTAGGCAGCAAGATTTCCTAGAAGAGGAGCTAAAATTTAGTCTTGCAGAGGAGATAAGATACAGGAGATTCCACTGTTATATAAACCTTTGCATTTAGATGTCAAGAATAATAGCAGCTTTTAAAATTAGGCAATAGAATTATGTGTGGTGATGACTCAATTGCTACATTCTACATTCAAGGTCTCCTGTGTTCCACATACAAATGTTTTGTAATTAAAACACAGCATCTCCATGTTGTATATTTAATTATAAATTCTAATCACAAAAGAAGAAAAATATGGTTTTCTTGAAAATGAAATGCGTGTCTGACTTGGTGCAAGGCAGTCAGCACATGAGGTTAAAGCTGATGTTAACTTTTTCACACAGCAGTTTAACTGGGTTAATTGTCAAGAAAGTGAGTGACACTTTCATTTAAACACTTTTTGAGTCATTAGACAGAGATCTCAAGCGATTCAATGTTATAATAAAGCAAAGTCATAAAAATAGGTGATTTAAAAAATAGTAATTCATAAGAGTACATGTTGAGTTCATATTCCTTATCCATTTTAAACTTTAGCTGTTAATTGGAGGATGTTAGTCAAATATGGTTAAGACTTTCAAGTCAGAAAAATTCCAATAAATTTTTGCTCTCTTTTGCAATTGGCAGGAAGTCAAAAACATCATTATAACAAACAGCAAATTTTATTGAACATGAAGGAAATGTTCAAAGTCAAATGTGGCTTTTCAAATGTATTTCATACTTGATGGTTGCTTACTTCATCTGGCTGCAAATTGTGTGAGGATACTATTTCTGTCATTTGACTTTAAAAATTCCTGAATAAAAACATTTGAATTAGTTGTTATTATCAAAAAATTATCATAAGATGTGTGAGAAAACAGTTTGGCCTGAATTTTTATACTCCTAACCAAAAAAAAAAAAAAAAAATGATACTCAAGGACTAAATGCAACTTTTTACATAGTGAACACACTGAATACTTTGTTCAATTGCTATAAAGCATTGGGTCCTTAGCCATGTCTCAAATCAAACAAAAATAATTCAAATAATAAGGACTCGATAATTGTGTTGAATAACTAAGTAAAGATGCATTTCCAAATCATCCATTTATAGGCAGTATTGTCTTAATAAAATGTATCCTCTGCCTTTAATTAATTGCCTTTAACTGTTTGACACTCTTGTGTACCTCCCTGCCAGATTTGGCAGGGAACAAATCCAGTATCTCAGTGGCCAGTGTGGAGTAATATGTATCCTTAGTATGGGTCTTATATCTGTGGTAGTTCCAGTCTTTTTCCCGGACATAACTATTATGGTCATCCCGCCAACTGTGTGTGATATAATTATTATTTATTTAGATTTAATGAATTAAAAAGGAATGGTTTAGTACAACAAAATGCACATAATTCAACTGTTTATGATAGCTGAAGAGTAGCCATCTGAAACTCATGCCAGTTTTTATTCCTTTCAAATACGTGAGACAAATGTTCATGTCATTATATTGTAGCCAGTAAAAACACTCCATATTTTTATTTTTAATTATAGAACAAGAAAATATGACTTTGTCATTTTAAAAATCCCATTAATTTGATAATTTACTGATGTATAACACTTGAAAAAATGATTTACCAGTAATTTAAATTATTTCCTTTACAAATTTCTTTCAGTGGAGTTTTTTCAGATTTCTACAGGGGAATTTTGATTGACTTATAAGACATTTTTAGGGAATAATTATAGGTGCATTTTACCTGTAATATATTGAAAATTTTTCTGAAACTATTACTTATTTTTTAATATTAGTTTTTAGATATTTAACTGTTTCATAATTGTTTCTACCTTTCGAGTCACGATAAGCAACTCTTCTCTGTCAAAATTCTACACATATTTACCCTATTATGCCCTAAATTTTTAATAATTCTTGTCTATCATGTGTATACTATATATACTCTGAAATACATTTAGTTTTCATTAAATGAGAGATAGGAGTATAAGCTTTTCCTTATCATTAGGACATTGAACTTATTCACTAAATAATCTATTCTTATCCTGTCTAACAGAGCATTTGTAACTCTTCCTGAATCATTTAACCTAAACATATGTTGGGATTTTGATAAATAGTGTTAATCAGTAAATGAGTGGCCTTTCTCTTAGAAAATTTTTTCAGGGAATTACCTTTTTTTTTTTTTTTTTTTTTATCTCAAAAAATGTCCTGAGCCAATTCTTGGTTGCATTATCACACTAATATTATTCATTTATATTTGATTGTTTGAGTTTTCCTCGAAAGAGCAATCATATCACCAGCAAATGGCTTCTCTTCCTTCAATAATCACAATATTTATTCTTACTTTTATTTGTCAAATTGTTGGTTTTTGAATTTCCAGAAAGAAATGAAAAATCATTTTTGTGCTTGCAAGACTGTGTTCCTATTTTAACGTTCACAAGAATGCCTCATCATAAAGCAAACTCAGTGCTTGTGTGGTGTATGCATTTGTCTATAAAAATGTTTGTATAAATGTTGCTCAACTTCTAAGTCACAAGCATTTTATTTTTCACTCAGTAATATTTGACATTATGAATAACATCAGAATTTTTATAAATTGAAATGTTCATGAAAAAAAATCCATATTAAGAAGAGCTAATTAAATTTTTACTATATACATATGCACAGGGTGCCAAAAAAAATCTGTTCACATTTTAAGAAAAAAAAAAAACCATGCTAAATTTGTGTTTAGTGGTCTTTCTCTTAGAAAAATATATCAAGGCAATAACATTTTGCTTTTTGGGTTTGCCTCTCAAAAAATGTCCTGTGCCAATTCTTTGGTTGGAGGAAGGGACCACTGCATGTGAATGTCATGAATTTTATTAGCTTCAGTGACTGGTTTGGGGCTTTCCTGCAGTTCAGGAAGCTCTTAACTGGTTTTCTTAATTCTTGTAATGGGAACCAGTCTGTATACTGTTGGTGAATTGGTGTTTCCATGAATTTAAGGAGGGTCTGGAGCTCTCTATTCTGCCATCTTCCTGATCTCACCCCCTGTACAATTTCAATTCTTAATTGTTTTCTTACTAACATGCAAAGGGTATTTTTTTTAATAATCTTATCACCCGAAACCTGATTCGTTATAGTAGCTTTTGTGGTACATTTCTGAAAACTTTGTACTCTGAGGATAATGTCAGCTGTGACATCTTTACTTTTAATCTACACGTTTTAAATATGTTTTTCCTTTGGAACTGTCTGGAACATCCTGTAATATACTGAAAGAAAGTAGTGAGAGAGGACATTTAGACTTTTCTCTCTTTCCCATCCTAAGTTAAATAACAGTAATATTTTTTGCCATTTCACTATTTCAAGATCAGGACTATCAGTTCTGTAGAGTGCATATTATAAGGATTGGAAACATAAAATTTCATATCAGTTAGTGGGAATAAATGAGTATGGGGCCATATTTTTACTGGTGACACAACATCCTCTAATGCTCTCTGATGTAATAACTGCACGACATTCTCAATTTGGCACCATATACTTTCCGAATTTTTCTTGTGAGTTGGTGATTCAGTTGCACCTTCATAAGATAATTGGAATTGATGTAGAAATAAGATTTTAAAAATCCAAAAGTAATTATCCCCAAATCTTTGATCTTCTGCACCATCAAAAGAGCAGAATGAAAATGAAGGTATTACAGAAATAGCCACATTATCTTTTAAAATTCTGAAGATCTTTATTATTCCCTGCAATCTCCTATAGGCTGTGGCATTGTTTTGAATTATTCATAAGAAAGTATCAGTTTCTTGTCCTCAAGTTGATACTGCCTACCATAATAACTCCTACTACACAAGACAAGGAACCATTGTTGGTGTTCTCCCTGATGGTCATGGGACCAACAATAAATGGAGTTGAAATGCCAGAAATTTTGACTTACAATGTAGAAGAAGAAATCCAAAGATTTAGGGAGGAAGGAATGTTGGATTTGATTTAATCAAAGGTCTGTTGAATGAAGCCAATTATGCCACATAAGAAGGCATTCAGATTAATGAATTTACCAAAATTTTAAAATACAATTTTGTGTGGGAAGCACAGTTTTGTTCTTTGTATGATGGTCAAACATTTAGTATTGGAAAAAATTTACTAGAGCTTGATTATCAACTCATTGACGTCTATGTAAGATGAACTCAAGATAAAAATCAATTTATTATTCAACCCCCTTGACTTCTCCATTACCTAATAAAATTAAAAGATGTCCAGGCTGGGTGTGATGGCTCATGCCTGTAATCCTAGCACTCTGGGAGGCTAGGAGGGGTGGATTGCTTGAGATCATGGTTTCAAAACCAGCCTGAACAAGAGGAAGACTTCATCTCTACTAAAAATTAAAAAAAAAAAAAAAAAAACAACTAAGGCAAGAGGATTGCTTGAGCTTCAGAGTTGGAGGTTGCTGTAAGCTATGATGACCCCATGGCACTTTACCCAGGGCAACAGCTTGAGACTCTGCCTCAAAAAAAAAAAAAAAAAGGAAGATGTCCAAATCTCCCCAAGAATAGAGTTGGTACAAAAATAGTTGTCCAATAATTTTCAAAAGATCTGAGAATTTTATTACCCCCCCAACCCAGTTACCTTGCAATAATCTCTGTTTACTCAAGTAAACACTTGTGGAGTATTGCAGAGATATTTCTTGTTACTATCAATTTCCTTCTTCATTTGAGAGTATCTAAGACTGTTAAGTGAATCAGGCTTAGAATTAAATGAACTGTGATGAATTCATGTCTTCCACTCAGACTATGTTCCCATTACTAAGACAAATTTTTTGTCATTGTTGTTGTTGTTGTTTCTAATTATAGAGATGAAATTAGACTTTATTTTCTTTCCATATATTTTCTATACTAGAAACACCACAATCAAATAATGATCACTAGGTATTGCTTGGATCAAATCATTTTGACCCATGGGGCAGGCTGCATTGTATGGTAACTGTAGTCCCATTTTTCTTTAATGTTTTAAAGAAAACATTATTCTCATTATTAAACTTCCTCATTATTAAACTCAAGTAGTAGTTCAATAACCTATGGGCTCAAACTTGTCTGTCTTTTACCACTTCACCTCATGCCTTTAAGATAAAAGTGGTTGTTTTAAGAAAACAATATCTAATCACACATGGAGCCAAGCTATTATCTTATCATTCTATTTAGTTAAGCTTTACAGCATAGATAAATATAATTAATTTACTCTTCAATCTATATATTCCTTATTCCCATTGTCTTCATGTTAAAGGCACTTCTTTCTAGGTCTTTACTGGAAGTACTTTTAAGTGATTCTTTTCTCTCTGCATATCATGTGGAATGAAGATGAGGGAATCCATTATACAATTTAAATCCACTTCAACATTTCTATATTCCTATATCTCTATGTTTCCTCCTACTTTTCTAGCAATGTGATTTTCTAATTGGAACAAATCCTCATTGCCTATAAACTCTATCAAATGAGACAGCTAATTCTAGATTTCTATCCTTGAGGGTTTATTGATAACAACCATTTCTGGTTAGAAATACTTTTTAAGTCAAGAAAAAGGCATGGTCTCTTTCCTACCTCTCTCTGCATTCCTTCTCTGCTCTCTCTCTTTCCCTCTCTTCCCCCTGGCTCTTCTCTACTCTCTCTCTCTTCTCTTCCCCACTCTCTCCTTATCTCTCTCCCCTTTTTTCTCTCCTCCTCAGTGCTGCTCTGCAGCCTCCCTCCCCCCCACCAATAAAGACCTTTCATACAAAAAAAAAAAAAAAAGAAAGAAAGAAAGAAAAAGGCATGAGGGGGATACTTTGGGGGTGATGACAATGTTCTCTTTTTGACTTGCCTAGTGGATATATACCTTTATGTTATGATAACTCATAGAGTTATATAATTTGGTGTGTGTATTATTATTATTATTTTTGCAGTTTTTGGCTGGGGCTGGGTTTGAATCCTCCACCTCCAGCATATGGGGTTGGCACCCTACCCCTTTGAGCCACAGGCACCACTCTGTGTGTGTATTATTTTTTTGTGTGTGGGTATCAAATGATAAAAATTGTCAATAAAATCAACAATAATTCATACTTCAAATTGGAGAGGAACTAATTATCAAATCAAACAGCAAGAAAAATAAAATACATATTTTTAAAAGAAAACAATCAGGATTAAGTTACTAGTCATAGAGAAAACTAAGGGATTCTATATATTTCAAACAAGAAGAACCAAAAGGGTAGGGGAAGAAGAAAGAGAACACTTTTTGAAACAGCTCTTTGAAAGTAAATAGATAGGATTGACAAGTATCACTGCAAAAATAGTTACCATATTTATCATTTGTAAAACCTGTGGAGTTATTCCAAAATATATTTCAAGACAACAAAGATAAAAATCATGAGGAAAAGCTCAGTTCCCATAGCTCAGTGGTTAGGGTGTCATCCACATACACCAGGTCTGCTAAACAGCAATGGTCTGCTAACTACAACCAAAAACTAGCCAGATGTGGTGGACACCTGTAGTCCCAGCTACTTGGGAGGCTGAGGCAAGAGAATCACTTAAGCCCAAGAATTTGAGGCTCCTGTGAGCAGTGATGCCACAGCACTCTACCAAGGGCAACATAGTGAGACTCTGTCTCAAAAAAAAAAAAAAGAAAGAAAAAAAATTATGAGGAAAAAACATGAGAGGTCAACAATTAATCCAATGTTTTCCATATCTATTTGTTAATTGTTAGAAAGTCCAGTGGGAGGTACATATGATAATAAACACGCATGAATATAAAAAGCATAATTGAAGAAAATATGCCAAAGCTAATGAAAAAAATCATAGAAAGAGACAAAGTAACTTTCTACTTTATTAATAATAATGTGGGATAAACACATTAATTTTCACAAAATAAATATTAAACTCAAAACAATAAGAAGTACTAGGTTTCTAAATATTTGGGGAAATGTGGAAATATATTTTTATAGGAATAAAGCCATGGATGTTTTCAGATTATTTAACTAAAATACACCATACTGAAAACAGTGGATCACTGCCTTTGATTCTAAGAGTATTTTAATTTAATATCCCATTACTGGCCAGCTTTTGATTACATATTACATAAAATAAATACATTTTTGACAAGTGTGGATTCCTAAACTTTACATCACATATATGCATTCTGTAAAAAGAAATAAGTGAATCTAAGATAAGAGAAGATTTGGATATAAGAAACTTGAGGAGCAAAGTAAGTACTAATACATATGAATAAGTTTAAATAATTACAGTGGAGTCAGCTGAGAAATTTAAAGCAAATGTTAAGCATATTAAAAATAGAAAAATCATAGTGTTTGAGTGAATGTACATCCTCTTTTCTCCACTAAAATATACAACCAGAAGAAAGAAAAACAGCCCAAGGGAATTTTAATAAAATCTGTTAACAATTTAAGCAAATTTTAACACTAATGACAACAGAATATACAATATTAAAATTTAAAAAATGCATATAATGGTGTTAAACGTGCATTTAAACAAGATTTACAGGACAATTCAACAAGATTGGTGACAGAAATATCCATATATCCTGAATGATAATATTAATGCCTCTGGATGTAACAATTAGATATGGAAAGACAGTAGGAATCTTGGTGGACATATTTAACAAGCCACTTTCTAATATAGGAAGGTCAAGTCAACAAAAGAGTAACTAGAGAAAACGTGAATTAAAATGAGTTTTTCTCCTATGTGGTCATGAATTAGATCATCTACTGGCTTCATATTAGTATTGAGTACATTGGGTATTTGCTTTTCCATTCTTGTGATACTTCACTGAGAAGAACAAGTTTCAATGTTGTCTGCTACTTAATAAACTTCATAATTTGTTATTTCTTGGTTTCTCCTTAGATTATGGAGAGGTGTCCACCTCAACTATAACCTGTAATAATTTTTAGCCTGGAGCATCCTCCATCATTTGCCATTTGTTAACATTTATTCTACAGCTTGCTTTTTTCCCCAAAAATTTACTGAAAGCTCTTGTCCACTATGGCTCACCTCCCCTGTTTCTCACATATATTAATTATAACATATGCCTTTGTCTTTCTTTAAAGAAAATTAAATGCAGTCATTGGAAATTGAGGTATAAGCTTAGTTCTCTATCTTGAATTAAATCCATTAATTGTGTTTACATATTCTTAATTTGTATTTTGTATTAGGAATCAACCAGTGGGAATTTTCATGGTAGGAAAGTGAGACCAGCCAACTTAATAAATTTAATTTATTTTTGTTGGACATATATGCTTTTAGAGAAGAAAGTAGGATTGTGATTAGTTACTATATAATAATGAAATCATTTTGCATTTTATTTCTTCTACTGGTTTTGATGTTTTGACACCCACACAAAAGCTAACAATGACTCTGATTTAAATTTTTATTCTAAAAGCATTTTTAAGAATATGATAAAATATGAATATGTATTCTTTCAAATAGATAAAAATTTGCATGGAAATGCTTATAGAAATAGAACAAATGGTCAAACTTTTTTCATTGTTTTAATTCTACACTTATACATAATTAAATGTTACCTATTAAAGAAAGTGTCCCAAGGTGCTTTCTATTCACTAAAGGAGAAAATAGTTTCACTTAAGCATATGGCTTAACTTATTTCATTTATATCCTTTAAATAGCTTTCTGAAAAGCAGAATCTGAGGAAAATTGAGGATAAAAGGAATTAGCTGGTCAATATATGCAAAGGACGTAAAAAGGGTCTCTCTCATTAAAAACTGCAGACAATTCACCATTATTTTATTTGGAAGTACATAAGAAATAAGAGGCTAGAGTTCCCAGAAAAAAGACAACATGGTCATTTAAAGTTGAGATTCTGACTCAGCACTGCTTTGAATTTTCTGTTTGAAGTGGAAAATGGGTTAATTAATTCTGATGCACATAAAAACTTACATAAGCTAAATGTTGTCTTATGAAGATACTTATACTCAATTAATTATCCCATGTAATGCAATGGTATAAGAAAGATTTGGAATAATTGTCTCAACAAGTCCTTCTGGGCTTATTTATGATTTAAAAAAAAAAAAGTTAAAAATAACCTTGATCTATTAGTAAGAACAAGACATTTTTAAGCTAACTTTTTTGGACTTTGTAGCTGCTTCTAATTAATAATGACAAATTAACACAAGATCTAATCATCTGATTTAACTACACCATTGGAAATGCATCAGTAATCTTTGTGGTGAGAAAAACAGAGGGTGTTTGGCTCAGTAGAACTCATTACTATGCAAAGTGAACATTATTTTTTTCTAATGTTCGCCATCTTAGGTCATCTTACTGCTTCCTGGCTACCTATACACACGCTTACCACTTCCTACTTCCACCCAAATTCATCTTCACAGGTGGAACTAGAAAGTGGTAAGGCTTCCCTATTTGCCAAAGGTCTTCCTTTCAGTTCTCAGAAGTTTACCTGCAATTATCGTCTATCACCCTTATTTGTTGTGATTCAGTGTTACACTATATTTTGTTTCTTTTTATCATGGCTTCTCAGGCAAATATTTTTAAAAATAGAGGTTATGATTTATACTTTCTATCCATCATGACACTTAACACAATTCTATATGCGGACCAGGCTCATAAAACAAAATATCAAACATAAATTAGTACGATTTAAAGCTATCATTTTTCATTAAACATAGCACCCTTGAGTTTGGCTTATAACTTCCAGTACATTTATGGCTATAAATAATTAAGTCACATTTATAAATGCCACTACTATATATCTCTGCAAAAATTTAATAGCAACCTTTATTTTTATCTCCTGGAAGTTTTTTTCAGTGGTGAAATAAATAAGACTTCATTAATAGCTATTTTGCTTTTTGAAAATCAGCATATTTCTACAAAACCGAGGAAGCTATGGTAGACGTACAAAGAGACATATAATCCTATTTTATTTCTTTCAGATGCTTAGTTGTAAATCTGGTTGTAAATCAATTTGAGTCATTCTTATGACTTCACCTCAGACATAGCCTGTGGTATTTAAGGGACATATTCATTTATTTATTAATCCAATTATTCATTGAATGATTTTATTAATACCTACTGATTACAGACTATGTGCCAAGACCTCTCCAGAACTGTGGGAATAAAATGCAATGTACATAGTAGCTACGTTTACACAGCTTACAGCATATGAGAGATAAATATACAATCACAAGTAGAGCTTGATGGTGCTAGAAGAGGAGACACATCAGATGCTTTGGTAACCCATACTTTACCCCATATTTCTGAGGATGAAATGGACACCTCAGCTTCTTGAGCTAAGACATAAAGGAATTAGTCCTGGAAAGGGGGAAGCAGCTGTGTACAGACTCAGAATCCACCAAGACTCTCAGAATCAAGTCTTCATGAAAATAAAAAAATAATTCATTTGGTCTGTAAGTGCAATATGTGGAAGATGT
This sequence comes from Otolemur garnettii, assembly GCF_000181295.1. Taxonomy (NCBI): domain Eukaryota; kingdom Metazoa; phylum Chordata; class Mammalia; order Primates; family Galagidae; genus Otolemur; species Otolemur garnettii. Next base: position 1,344,044 of record NW_003852635.1, on the reverse strand, counting down.
TAAAACAAATGACTTTTTAAAGTCATGTTAAAGTATGGGGACATTATTCAGAAGGAAATAGGGCACCCACGAAAACTCTAAATCCAAAGTATTTTGTTGCTCAAACTCAAAGCATGACCTTAGGATTCTTGATTTAAACCATTCTTCCTGAATTTCAATCATGCCACTATCCTTGGGATTTAAGAATTTATGACAAGTAGTCACTTCTATATGCCTCTGTTTACTCATTGTAAAATTAGCGTAGTATAATAACTATCTCGTAGAATTGTTTGGAGGCTAAAATCAGTTAATTTTTAATGTTTCAGAAAGCATCTGGCAGGTAGATAGTACTAAATCGATGTTAAATATTTTTATTATTGATTTTGAAACTTTTCTTTTTGAGACAGAGTCTCACTTTGTTACAGTCAGTAGAGTCCCATGACATCATAAGTCACAGCATCCTCAAATTCTTGGGTTTAAGCGATTCTCTTGTCTGAGCCTCCCAAGTAGCTGGGACTACAGGCAACCACCACGACACCCAGCTGTTTTTTTCTTTTAGAGATGGGGTTTCCCTCTTGCTGAGGTTGTTCTCAAACCTCTGAGCTCAGGCAATCCACCCACCTCAGCCTCCCAAAGTGCTGGGATTACAAGTGTGAACAACCGCACCTGGCTGAAACATTTATTTTTTATTGAAAAATAGAGAATAGATAGTGTATAGGAAACACAGAGAAAGGAAAATCAACTACAATAACATTTGTATAAGTGATACAAAAAAAAAAAAATGTTGGTGAATTCTGAATCCACCAGGAGCCCCAAGTCACTTCCATTAAATTGGAAGCCACAACTGCCCCTGCCAGCTCAATCTCATGCCACTGACAGAAGAGGCAACAGTAGAGGTATGTGGGCTACCTGACATAGCTTATTCTCATAATTAAGGGACAATGATCCCTCTCTTAGAAAGAAGACAAAGAGGACCATTGATGAGACCCAGCGCAATCCTAGGGCAGCCTCTAGCATTACCATATCTGATCACAGAAGTTACTGAAAGTCTTTGATAAAACAGTATCAAGAAAATTGATGTTTGGTTATAGTTACTAGCTAAAAACTGCCAATGTAATAATTTCCTTGAATGAAAAAATAATCTAAAATCGGTAGAAGAATCTAAAATCAGAGGAAGAGAGTCATAAATCCAATAATGGCTTTATGGCCAATTGCAGAAACAAGGGCTAAGGATCTGCCTTTTTTTTTTTGAGACGGAGCCTCAAGCTATCCCCCTGGGTAGAGTGCCGTGGCATCATGCTCACAGCAACCTCCAACTCCTGGGCTCAAGCGAGTCTCCTGCCTCAGCCTCCCAAGTAGCTGGGACTACAGGCACACGCCACAACGCCTGGCCATTTTTTGGTTGCAGCCATCATTGTTGTTTGGCGGGCCCAGGCTGGGGATTCGAACACGCCACCTTAGGTGTATGTGACTGGCGCTTTAGCCGCTTGAGCCACAGGCGCCGAGCCAGGATCTGCCTTTATAACTTTTTCCTTATCATATGTATATCCATGTGTATTAACATAGACATATGTAGAGAAACATACACACTAATTTACATGTATGTGTATTTAGCATAATGAAGTCCATATATATGTTCAATTATATATAGTTATATTTTATACATGTTTTCTTTTATAATTTTTTCATGATTTTACTTGAACATTTCTATGGTTTTATTTAAACATTCCTTTCCTTTTCGTATTTTTCTAAGATTTTACTTAAGCGCAGTTAAAACTACAACTTACTTTCCACATAATAGCAAGTTAACATTGCGAGGTAAAATGAACAACATTCAACAAATTAAATTTTAAAAGACATGAACAAACCCCCAGTGATTTTGAACTTAGCAATAGATGCAATAATTGACGAGACATGAGAGAATTATGTGTTTAAGGGATAATTGCAACATACCCAAAGGATAATGGAGGTGTTGGTGAAAATGGTGGTGTAGCAGGTTAATTTGTGAAAAATTGTGCATTTGGTATAGAACAACTAAGTTGTGAACTTAAGAGGTTATGTTATTTAAGGCCATTTTTGAATAATTGCTTTCTATTTTCTAAATTTCCATCAAAATGAGTCCATATCAACCAGAGAGAGCCCAATATGCTCAGATTTTCTTACAATAATAGTGCATTTATTAATATATAAGCTAATTCTACCCTGCAGCATGCATTTTCAATACAGAAGTTCAGAGCAAATTGAGTAATGCATAGGAACTGATCTTTTGATAAGTGGAGTTACTGTGGTATAGTCAAATCTTTACGAGTAGCCTAGAAACAGAACAGGGATGCCATCACAGTTGTTTTCAAAGGATTACTTTGTTTTCGGTATAAGGGAAAGATCGCCAAAGAGGTGGAAAAGAGTGTATGAAGTTGAAACAGTTAGAAAAATCACTGTCTAAACTAGGCAAGATATGGCAGTCTTTGGACTAGGGTTGGGTTGGTGATTCAGCAGATAAGCATGCTCATCAGAAAGGTGCTTGCAGATAAAGCTGAAAAGTCTCCTTAATGAATTGCTAGCAGTGTTGAAGAGAATATGAGGTTGGAAATGAGGAATCAAATGTCTAAACTTATCCAGATGAACAGCATGTGGAGGGATCTCTTGTGAGCACATTTTACAGTGTATTTTTTTACAGTTCTATGCTGGCATCATTGTTGGCTGGCCATGAATAAAAATATATATATAGAGAGAGAGAGGAAGCCTTATGAAAATAATCTTCTGAGAAGAGAAATAATTGTCAAAATGTGCTGAGATATTTTTTCCCTAAAGCCAATGACACAGTTATTGTCCACAAGATCTTTGTGTGTATGTATAGATTCCTTTTTTTTTTTTTTTTTTTT
>NW_003852635.1:1296348-1341084 GCF_000181295.1 Otolemur garnettii | reverse complement strand
GACCACAGGCACCCACCACAACGCCCGGCTATTTTTTTGGTTGCAGCCATCATTGTTGTTTGGCGGGCCCAGGCTGGATTCGAACTCGTCACCTTAGGTGTATGTGGTGGTGCCTTAGCCACGTGAGCCAGAGGCGCAGAACCTATGTATAGATTCCTTAAAGACAAGGCTTCCTTAAAAACCACTTCTAAAACTAGAGGCAATAACAAACAGAAAGAAAATATCACATATCATTTGTTCCTCTGAGTTTTTCCACAGATACATTTTTTTTGTCCTTAAGTGAATTACTTTACTTTAAAATGAGTTATTTTAATCAAGTAAGATGTTAATTTACAATTAAGAAGTTAGCTAATTAACCAAATATTTCAATGTCAGTAAGAATATAGTCTCCTTTTCTCAACCTGATAGTCATAAACTAATTATAAGGCAAGAAGTTATTAGAGCAGGCGCTGGCCTATGGAAAGTCAAGTCATTCACTTTTCCTGTGAATTTCAAAAATTAATAATATTTATTCTTACTCTTTTTGACATTGTTTTCCACAATTATGTATATGGAAAAATTATTTCTGTTTATAGAGAAGATGAATTGTGGCTTCAGTAGAGTGCCTCCCTCTGCTCATTACCTTGTTTAACATGATTTTAGCTCCCTGTGAAGCAAGTTTATTAATGTAAAAGCTGTGGTCCCCAACCCCTAGGGCACAAGTCCATGGCCTGTTAGGGACCAGGGCACACTGAGGAAGTGAGCAGTGGACAAGAGAGCAAAGCTTCCTCTGTATTTCCAGCTGCTCCCCATCACTCACATCACCACCCGAGCTCCACATCCTGTCGGATCAGTGCTGGTGTTAGACTCTCATAGGAGTTTGAATCCCACCATAAACTGCACGTGCAAGGAATCTAGGTTGTTTGTTCCTTCTGAGAATCTAATGGTTGATGATCAGAAGTAAAGCTGAGGTGGTGACACTGATACTGGAGAAGAGCTGCAAATACAGATCTTCTTTAGCAGAGAGGTTTGACTGCACAGAGACAATAACACATCAATTGCTTGCAGACTCATATTAAAACCCTATCAGTGAGTGGCAAGTGACAAGCTGCATCTGGTGGCAGGCTTTATAGTGGCAAGTGAGCATCTTACATCAATTGCAAAGCTGCATCTGGTGGCAGGCTTTAAGTTGGAATCCAACCATCTAATTGCAGGCAAACAGGTTCAGGGCTCCCACTGATTCTGAGTTGTGTAAATATTTCGATATGTATTACAATGTAATAGTAATAGAAATAAGATGCACAGTAAATATAATGTACTTGAATTATCCTGAGATCATCTTTCATTCATGGATCTGGTCTCTGGTATGAAAAAGGTTAGGGACTATTAACGGAAACTAAATATAAGGGTAATTTTTAAAATGTAAAATAGAGACTTCTCTCCACAAAAGAGCATTAACATTCATGTAAAATGTGGACATCTATATTTAAATCTGGAACATTGATTTTGATACTAAAACTTAAATATTATTATTGTTAAGTTACCATTCAAAAATCCCAGTGACCAAATTATAAAATTTTCCTTTGATATTTCAATGGTTAATCTTGAACCATCATAAACGTGACCCAGGTAATCTTGATTTTGATATCCTAAGGAGACTTCAGTTATGTTTTTTTTCTTCAGACTTCTATGTATTTGAGATAGCAAAAAACCCAACATTTTAGAGAAATTATTTATTAAATCAGATACTCAAGACAAATTTTACAGCTGAATGCAATGGCTCACACCTCTAATCCCAGCACTTTGGGAGGCCAAGGTGGGAAGATCACTAGAGACTAGAAGTTCAAGACCAGCCTGGTCAACAGAGTGAGATCTGATATCTACAAAAAAAAAAAATGTTTTTAATTAGTTGGATGTGGTAATTTGTATATCTTGTTACATATCCTTATATGCTATTTATTCTATTTCTCTAAAGAACTCTAACTGATACCTACATAAAACCGAAAGTAACAGTGTCTGCTGAACTAAGGCAAAGTGTGAGAACAATGTCTTACCAACTACACAATACTAAAAAGGAAATGTTATGTATATATTTGTGTGCATGCATGCATATATGTGTATGTCACATACATACATCAATTCTGGAGTTGAAAATTAGAATAGCTCAAATTAAAAATTTACTAGAGTGGCTCTGTAAAACATTTAAATTGGCAGAAGAAAAAAATCAACACATTTAAAGAAAGGGCCATTGATACTGCCAAAAGAATGAATAAAAATTGAACAAATCCTCAGAGATGTGTGGAATAACGTCAAGTGTATCATCATTCACATACGGTCAATGAATTCCATGTATGAAACATTGATACTGAAGGTAAAGAAGACACCATGCTATGGTAAGAGTGTTGATTTATCAAACAGATGTAACCATTATAAAAACATATGCCCCTATCAACAGTAGATGAATACTTCAATAGCCTACTTTTAACAACTGATAGAATAACCATGCAGAAGATCAACTAGAACACAGAAGACTTGACCAATACTATAGACCAATACCAAGACTTGACTAATACTAAGTCTGCAAGACTTAACAGACATCTAAAGAATGTTCCATTCACAATAACCAAATGCACATTTTTCTCAAGTGCCCATGAAAAATTCTCTAGAGTAGACCTATGTGAGGCCATAAAATAAGCTCCAATAAATTTAAGAAAGGAATTGACATCATATAAAGGAATTAAAATCATATAAAGTATATCTACAATAATAATGAGGCTTTCCCTCAAAAGAAAAGAATAAAAAATAGAGAATAGAAAATAAAGAAAAACCAATTAAAATTAGATTTTATGAATATTCTCACAATTTACAAACCTTTGGCTAGACTGGTTAATTAAAAAGACAGAAGATTTAAATTACTAAACTCAGCTTAGAAAGAAGTTATTACTATTAAACTTTTTTTTTTTTTTTTTTGAGGCAGAGTCTGATTTTGTTGCCCCTGTGGAGTACAGTGGCATCACAGCTCACAGCAACCTCAAACTTTTGGCCTCAAGCAATTCACTTGTCTCAAACTCCCAAGTACCTAGGACTACCGGAGCCCACCACAACGCCTGGCTATTTTTAGAAATGAGGTCTCTCTCTGGCTTAGGCTGGTCTAACTCCAGAGCTCAAGCAATCCACCTGCCTCAGCCTCCCAGAGTGCTAGGATTACAGGCGTGAACCACCGTGCCCAGCCTGTTACTATCGGTCTCATACAATTAAAAAAGTATTATAAGGAAAAACTCTGACCATAAAATAATGCCACTGGCATAACAATTATATGCCAACAAATGAGATAACCTACATGAAATGGATAAATTTGTAAAGCCCAATAAGTAAAAGTGTATAGTTGCAGCGTAGAACATAACAACCAAATAGATTGAATAATGTGTTTCTTTTTAAACTACCTAAAAACAAAATTCTAAGTATTTGTGAATTTTACCAAAAATTTAAGTAGGAATAACTTTTTACAGATTCTCCTCCCATATTCCCCCCAAAAGAGAAGAAATTTCATATTTCATTTTATGAAATGTATGACCTGGATACCAAAAAAAAAAAAAAAAAAAGATATCACTAGAAAGACACTTGTAAAACATGTAAACTTATCAAACTCCTAAAAGTTACAATCATTTTAAAAACTCACATTAGCCAAAATCAAGCAATATTAATTTTATACTATGGTTGAGTGGGATTTATGCCAAGGATTCACATTTGGCTTTACATATGAAAATCCATCCGTGTAATACACCATATAAATTTAATAAAGAACAGCAACAAAAAAATGCTCATCTCAATAGATGCAGAAAATGCATTTGACAAAGTCCTAAAGACATTCATGATGAAAGCACTCAATCTGGGAAAGAGAGACTATCTTCAGTATGATAAAAAAGATTTATAAAAAAATCTGACCTAACATTATTTTTTTTTTCTTTTGCAGTTTTGGCCGGGGCCAGGTTTGAACCCACCTGGCGCCCAACTCCTTTGAGTCGCAGGTGCCACCTGACCTAACATTATTTTAAAAGTGAAAGACTGAAAGTGTTACCTCTAAGATTAGAAACAAAGTTACAATATTTGTTCTCATCACTCCTATTTAACACTTTACTGAAGGTCTGTTGTGGGTACTGAAGCAAGAAATATAGATAAAAAGCGTTCAGATCGGAATGGAATGAGTAAAAGTACTTATAGATGACAAGAGCTTATAGACAGTAAATTTTAACAAATTAAAACAAACTAATAGAACTAATAAATTGACCTCAGAAATGTTTTGGTGCACTTGATGAATACACCAGCAGTAAACTATCCAAATGAAATTAAGAAACCAATTCAATTTACTATGACATCAAAAGGAATTAAATACTTATAAATTTAGCAAAATAAGTGCAAAGTTTACATCCTGAAAACTGCAAAATATTACCAAAAGAAACTAAAGATTTAAACAAATACAAGAACTTCCACGTTAATAGATGAGAAAGCCAAATATTGTTAAATTGGCAATGCTCTGTCAACTGATCTACAAATTCAGCACAATCCCTATCAAAATTCCTTTTGCCTTTTTGAATGAAGTTGACAAAATGATCCTAAATTCTGTATGGAAATGCCAGGGACACAAGATAGTCAAAAGTTCTTGAAAAAGAACAAATTTGGATAAGTCACAACTTCTTTTCCATGGCTGTTAAGAAACCATAATCAGAACGGGGTGGTACTGGCATGAGGCTACACATACAGGTCAAAGGACTAGGATTGACAGTGCAGGATAAACCCATTCCTCCATGGTCAACTGAGTTTCCACAAGAGTGCAAAACAATTCAGTGGGTAAAAGAATAGTCTTTTCAATAATTGGTGCTAACATCTTTCTGTGATAGGGACTTAAAAAATAAAAACTAAAATGAAATGGTATTTGGCACTACTGGATGGTCACAAACAAAAGAATAAAGTTGGACTCCTACTTTATATAATATATAACAGTTAACTTAAAATGGATCACATATAGAATCATAAGAGTGAAAACAACAAAACTAAAACCAAAACAACTCTTAAAAGAAAACATGGTCATGCATATTCATGATCTTAGATTAGGTGATAGTTTCTTACACATAACATCATAACAAGTTAAAAACAGATTAACTGTGGTTTGCTGAAGTTAAAAAAATAACTTTTATACTTCAAATGACACTATTACTGAAGTGAAAAGACAATTCAAGGAATGGGAGAAAATATTTGCAAACATGTATCTGACAAGTGACCTGCATACAGAACATAATTAGAGCACTTAGGACTTACGTTTAAAAAAAGTAAATAGACCACTTTAACAATGGACAAATGGATTTTCCTCTAAAAAAGACATATCAAAGGGCAACAAGCACATGAAAATATGCACAATATCATCAGTTACAGGAGAAAAGGCAAATCATACCATTAATAAGATACCACTTCAAAGTCACAGGACGACTAAGATTTTTTTTAAAAAGAAAAAGATTAGAGAACTTAAAGTACTAAAGTGGACGTGGAAAAATTGTATCTCTCAAATATCGGTGGTGAGAATGCAAAATGACGCAACTTCTTCGGAAAAATGGTTTGGCAGTTCATCCGAAAACCTAAACATATAATTACCATATGACTGGCAATTCCATCTCTAGGCATATAACCAATAAAAATGAAGATGTGCATCTAAAAATTTTACACATTATGTTCATAGCAAAATTATTTATAACAGCAAAAAATGGAAACAATTCAAATGTCCATCACTAATGAATGGGTAAATTATCCTTACAATGAAATATTATTCAGACATTAAAAGAAAGAAAATACTGATAAACGCACCTACTGTAACATGGATGAACTGTGATTATATTAAACTAATTGGGAGAATCTAGACATGGACTATCTCGTAGTATGATTCCATTTACATCACATGTCCAGACCAGTGAATAGAAACAGAAAGAATATTTGCGTTCCAGGGATGTAGGAGGAGGGAAAGGGACGCAGTATTTTCATGGACACAGTATTTCTTTTTACGGTTACGCAAACCTTCTGGAGTTTGATAGTGGTGATGGTCGTACTGCTCTATGAGTAAACTACAAACTATTGAACTGAAAATTCAAAACACTGAAAAAAAACTAGAAAATAAAAATTACATTTCATTTTTAGAGAGAAAGAGGAGGGGGATGGGGAAAGGAAGAGCAGAGAGAGGAAGGAGGGAGGGGTGGGGTCTTGGTGTTTGACACACCTTTTGGGGGGCAAGACACAATTGTAAGAGGGACTATACCTAACAAATGCATTCAGTGCAACCTGGTTTCTTGTACCCTCAATGAAGCCCCAACAATAAAAAAAAAAATTACATTTCATTTTTTGATAAGAAACTGGAGCTGTTATCTGTCAATGTAAAGTGAGATCATTTTTCACACCAGTTTATTCATTGCTGCTCTATGATAACTACTTCTTTGAAATACTGGTCCAACACTTAATATTCTTGTCATTCCATTAGTAAGTAAAAGGACAATTTTGTTGTGCATATTAAGTATCCAGTGCTGATTTGATAAACGGATTCAACAAAGATCTAAGATAATAAGGCAAAGAAATGTGGTCACCGCGAAGAGCAGTTTGAAGTCCCTGTGGCCACTTTTTGAGGTGGTAGGCGGTGGTTTCAGGCTGCGGAAGAAAGGAACCACAGTGCAACGAAGATAAGCTTGGGGACTTCTTTCTTTTAAGTGAAGAACATCTACTAATTCACTCTACCCAGAGGCAGCACTGGAATGCTTTGCCAATTATTCGATACTGGTGCACGTGATTACTGCCTGCTCTGCTCTCTGACGTGGTCAGTTAACCGAAAATATTTAAATGGGTGCTCAGTTATATGGCTACTTCGCGTTAAAACTCACAGCAAGCGTCCTTCATAATGCTAAGAGAATGTGTTCAGCCCCGTTACATGCTATCAGATGGGTAGCTGGTTAGCTCCTGAATTATGGAATTTTATTAAAACTTCTGTTCCATCCCCCCCCAATTTTTTTTCTAGCCCAAAGTTTCCGCAAAACCATTGCTTACTCTCCCACATCCCGTTTGCTGATAGTCCTAGGTGCATTAATATGCATCACTGGACCTTAGCTTCTGAGTTTATCGTACATGTCCGTCGCAGCCAAAGCATGTATTCAATTTTTCACACCCTTTGAACAAGTTTTGAATATTAAAGAACAGACACAAAGAAGGACCAGACTCCCGGAACTGCTGACAGGGCTTTCGGTCCAGTTAATTGCTGCAAACAGAACAGATTTGAACGCTCTTTTCAGTTATCCGTTGGCGTCTGCCAGCCACACTCCACCCGGCCTTTCTAAAATCCCTCTTTATCTCTGACTCCAGTTGATTGACATGTGAACCACGGGCAGGTGGCGTTTGAACAAGTGCACCAGATTTCTATAAAACTAGGAATATTTTCTGAACCAAACACAACCACATCTAAATATGACAATTTTGCCTGTGATTTTTTAATGCCTGCAAATCACTAGGCTGACAGACCAGTCAAATATTGTAGTTCCGTTCATTCCTCGTTTACTCAGAAGGCATTCAGGGCGTACAGATTTGATGATAGGGGGTTTCTTACTGCAACATTTACTAATACATATTTTAACTATTCACCCAATTACATCTTTGCCTGTCAGAAAATGAAATGACATTTTTATTTTGATTTGTGTTCTAATTTCTAATTTGTTACACTGAGAAAAGTATCCACATGATGCATTTTGTTTCTTCATTATGTTATTAAACCTATGAGTAAGTCATACTGATTTTGAGGAAATACTACCCTCGTGGTGGTGGTGTTGTTTTCATTGAGACAGTGTCATAATTGTTCTGTTTGTAATAAGTAGAGGATCCCAGATTAGAAAGTAATGGTTCTTCTTTTATTGTTTTATGTCATTCTTGTCTTACACCTCTGTGGAAGCTCGATTAACTTTTCACAATAAGAAATTTTATCCATGAATAATGCTTTGAAATATGCTAATAGTACTATTTATAGGAATGAGCTTAAAACAAGCTATATTATGTATTTTTACTTAAAATTATCTGTTTTGAAAGGGTAGGCATCTCTCATCTCACAGATAGTAATTAAACCTTGTTTTGCTCTTGTTATAAACAGTTCTTATTAAATCTTTCAAAAGAAGTATGTGACAGGGTGTAATCCATTGTAGATTGCAAAGGAAAAAGAGTAAGTTAGATGTGTGATACCAAATATTTCTTTTATGCTGTAGATTGCAACATTCTGTGGCGAATCTTTACCTGAAATATAACTTCGAAATACTTTCCAACTGCAATGGTATCTTTATTTATATTTGCATTGCTGTGTAAAAGTATAATTTTATTTTTTGTGCTTTTTAATTTTTTCATAAACTGATTAAACCTGAAACAGTTCTTATGTGTCAGTAATGAATGTGGACAAGTTGATGAATAATACTGTACAAAAAAAGAATCAATATTTTCTATTCTGAAAAGATCATAGCCTCTTCGAAAACCTGACTTCTGGGTGTGGGGATAGTTTGTTTTATCATAAATAGTATTACATATTTTCTCTGTGTAAGGGGGATTTGGAGTTCATTCATTTTGGGTTTTGCTCCTGTCATTGGGCTGGACAGAAAAAAATTAATTCTCAGAAATTCATTTACTGAATCATACAAAATTGATATTAAAATGTTACCCATAATACATTGTTTAAAACACAAACGTCTTTAAAGATGCAAAGACTTGATTATAAGCCAATTGTGCCATGATCACTACATAATTTAAGGTTTCCTTCTTAGTATCACAAGGTCTCAAATTTATCATTTCTAAAATAGGTAATATGAAGCAAAAAAGGGCTTTGCACTCTAAATCTACGTGATTTTTTTTTTTATCCAGTAAAGATGTGGAGTGTGGTCTTTCTAAATGATACAATTATTTCTTTGTGTACATAGCAATGTTGAATTATATATTATTGTATGAGATATATATATATTTACTTTACTGTTCTAATAAAATGATGGGAGGGTTTTTACACATTTATTTTTAAACTATTAATATTAAAAGCATTAACAAAAAAGTGAGAATGCAATTAAACATAATAGTGACAGAAAAATTACTGCATACCAGAAAGTAATGATTCTAGTCATGCCTTGGCAAACTTGGAGCGCATTCAACTCTCATCTGTTATGACTTGGAAGTTGGACGATTCTTGAGCCACGGCTTTTGATGAAGTTATCTAACCAGAATGTTTGGATGTGGTGACTACATCTGCTGTCTGCTGCTGTTAGTAAAAGAGAGAGGACATCAGAGAAGAATTGGCCAATTACAGAAACTGGAAAGAAATAAGGTTTTTCAAAGGGTAACTCACTGCATGTGGGCTACAGTCTAAACTGACAAAGAGCCCACTAATTGGGCACTTCACAGTATGGAAAAGGCAATTGATTAAAAAAAAGGAGAAGAAGAAAGAAAACGTAATAGGAAGAGATACGGTTTCCCTTAAAGCCTTCAGGGAAAACCTCCAAGGCATTATTCTTGGCCTTATAATAGATGCCAGCAAAGAGGCAAAGATCATATTATGAATTTGACCACTTTATAATTTTGTCAAAATTTTGTCTTACTTTCTCATTTAAACCTATAGTCTCAGATGCTCTCAAGTAGATAAAGGAGGAAAGGCCAAGAAAAGTTTCTTTACATAAAAAGAGAATTTGGGTTTAAAAATTATGATCAGAGATTTTTGGCTATACTTTCTTTCTCCTAGGTCTTACCTAAAACAAATCAACTATCACTTCTAAGCTTTAACAATTTACCACCAAAGAATCTTCTATCCTGGCCTAAGAATACTTGTGATACATTAACCTATATTCTAAACCCCCAAACTTAAACCAACAGAAAGTAAGGTAAAAAACCCACGCTGGCCTTTAAGGTGAGATACTTTATTTCAATGTTCTGCTTCCAATTCATACTCTAAGAAGTAGACTGAAAAGAAAATCCACATATATAAGAGGATTTATATATATTACAAGTGAATATGCAAACTATTTTAAATGATACTGACACCATAACTATTTATTTGTGAAAAATAAACTTTTATGTATATGATTTCATACACAAAAACAAATTCCATGTGAATGAAACAACTCAAAAAAGAGTATACTCATATATACATAGTATACATAATAATAATACGATATTACATTATTGTAATATATGTTTAGAAACATATACATGTATATGAATTCAGACAATTTATATTTGCAAACTCATCCTAGAAAAAGGGCTACATACCTCATTACTGAAAATCACTACAATATGCCCTTTGAAGTTCCCCTTGGGAAGTTATGCATTGAGGCCAGTGTCTAGTACACCCTTTAAAGTAATTTTGAAACTTGTTCTGGAATGACCATCAATGCTGTCATATGAGGTATGATAATTAAGTATGTGTGCTTATGTTGGCCTCACTGTACAAACAACTCAGTAGGATCTCACAGCTGTATTTGAGCTGATGTGTGATGGTGTCTTGCTGAGTGGTATTCATTATTGTTGTTGCATGGTTTTGTGTGCCCTATGATGACAGCTCTAATGCTCATTCCAGAAAAAGAGTTCCAAATTTGCTTTGAAGTGTGGCCTAGGTGCTGGTGTCAATGCATAGCTTCCCAAGGGGAGTACTTTGAAGGTAACTGTAGCGATACTCGGTATTGAGGTATATACACATTTCCTAGGATGAGTTTGCAAACTTAATTGTCAAACCTCATATAGTAACAGAGAAGGGTATTTAAACAATATTTTGGTTTTTATAAACAAGAAGACAAACTACTAAGAATTTATAAAAGAAAACAACCAATGAATTTGCTTATATGAAAACTAAATCAATTTTAGGTGGCAAAGATAATGAGGACATTCTGAAAAATAAGATATCCTGAAAAATAAGAAAAATGACTGATAGGATTTATTTGCCATATATATTACTAACAGTAAGTTAGAACCTAATTATATAGATATTTCCTTGAAAGCCATAAGAAAGGAATCAGCCCTGCCGAATAAACGAGATCCCAGGTTATTAACTATGGACCTGAGTCAGTAAACGCAAGTAACACTACATGAGCTAATGGAGCATATTAAATGTGTTCACTGTTTCAAATTATCTCTAAAATTGAAATTGCAATACCTGTGAAATATCAGTAAGATAAGCCAATTAAAAAATTGATAATCCGCAAGGTTATGAGAAAATGCTCATTTTATACACAACTGTTGGAAGTCAAAAGTGGATTATCTCTTTTCAATGACTTGGCTACAAAATATACCAAATTTTGATGACTTGGGTACAAATTGACCCTCCGATTACATTTCATCTCTCAGAAATACTGATGCTGGATTATGGGGTTATGTGTTCAAGGATACTGACAGAAATATACATAATGGAAATACTTTGAAATAGAATAATGTTCATTATTAGGAAAAATTGTCAACAATATTTTGTTTTACCTAAAAAGAAAAATAATATGTCTGTGTTTTACACAAGGAAATATTTCCAAAGCATAATTCCATTTATGTAAAATAAAAATCCCGGAAAACAATAAATAACGTGGTAATGAGAGAAGTATCTGGAAGGGTAGTGGTTTTGCTGGGTGTCATATCACTGGGTTTGGAGTTTGTGGGGGCATTTTAACTTTGGAAAATAAAGGAGTGACATTTGTACATTTTCATAGTAATAATTACAATATCAACTTTTAAGACATCAAAAAACTCTTCTTTTATGTATTCTGCTATTACTAGACTATGACAGTTTGAGGCACTGACAGGGGTTAGAAAAAGTATTTATTTAATACATTTCTAAAAATAACTCTGAAACAGTAATTTCTCCTATAATCTGTTTGGCTGCCTGAGGCAAAGTCTTTATCTCTTTGTGTTCATTATAATAGAATAAGTTGGCATGTACGTATTTTGAAGAGCTGGAATTTTAAAAAAAGCAATGACACCTACCTACAACTGTGATATAAATTGCATGATTTTTTTCATGAATGACAAAACAGCTGCAGAATAACATGAACAACAAAATTTCTGTGGAATAGAAAGCTTCATTAATGCAGTAGGCAACGGAATATTATACTCTACTCCTATGTCAGCACTAGTTAGCTGGCATATGCTTTTAAGTAAATATTTAACTTCCTTGGGTCTTGATTTTTGTAACTATCCAATAAAAGAATAGACTAGGCAACATCTACATTCCATCCCAGCTTTTGTTTTATTTTTGTTCAGTTTTGTTTTCCAAAAGCCCAGTTAGAAAACTTAGTAGATTTCCAAAAGTCATGATCACATTTATTTTTTGTACAGTGAAAAAAAAATGTATGTTAAACAGGGGATTAATAAGACATAAATACCTAAAAGTGCAAAGAGTTAAGGGGTAAGCATATTTTAAATTTAAGGGGTAAGCATATTTTAAATTTAAGTGTTAGTAAATTGTCTTCAAAAATTATGTATCGAATCATAGTAGCCACGACATTGTGTGAGAATAACCTCTCCCTCCAACCTTTGTTATCACTGAACACTATGTAAGACTTCTTAAAATTACTAATGGTATCTGACTTTTAACATTTTTGTTGTGTATCTGTGGCCAAACTAAATTGGTTTTCACGGTGACTCTTCCCCTTATTAGCTGTAATATTGGGCACCTGGAATAGATAACCTCTCTGACCTCAGTTAATATGTAAACAGAAAAAGTAGTAGTAACTGCATCTAAGGTGATTCTGAGAACTAATCATTACTAGGCAATTTGAGCAAGGAAGGGGGATGGTTTCTGATAGAGAGTAACGGCTCAGTATTTATGGGATTTATTAGGTGGTATTATTCTGCCTTCTGGCTCTGCGTTTAATGCTTTGCTTAACTAGCCTTCCACGCAGTAGACTATAAATATCTTCACAAACAAAATTATTTTCTTTGGTACTATTAAATAATCTCCTAAAGCCACTTAAATGGTATTCTTTATGATGGTATGAGTTAAGGATTTATATTGTTTCCCCAGATGACCTATAATACAAACAATGTATTCAAACCTCCATCTTCTCCTCACTTACATCAAATATCACCTTTATTCCCTACCAAATCTTTATAGCAAAATGAATCTGTTATTAATTTCTATAATTGAAAAAAATTACATTGCTCATCATGTCCTGGGAAAAATAAATATCAAGCTGTGATCTGAGTCTGTTTATACCTCTAGTCTCAGGTGTCAATGGGTAGTATCATGAAAGTTCCGTATGGTACAACTTAAATTATCCCATTGAACGGCACTGGACTATTAACTGTTAGTGTAATTTCACTGAAAATATTACTAACATATTTTTCCTTTGTAGTAAAATTATAGTTACATTAATAACATTATCAGTACATTCAAGGGAGAACAATTTTTAAAAATGATCCTAAAAAGCATACCAAGAGATGCAACTAAAATATAAAGTTTGGGAAATATTTCATACGTTGGTCCCCTGTCATTTGAGTTAAATATTAGAGAAAAAAAGGATCACTTATCTAACCTTGTTTACCGTAGAGCTTTTCCAAACATATTTAACCAGCATCTTTTAAAATAGCCTTTGACACAGGGCAGTGCCATAGCTCAATGGTTAGGGTGCTGACCACATACACCAAAGCTGGTAGGTTCAAACCTGCCCAGGCCTGCTAAACAACAAAGACAACCACAACAACAACAAAAAATAACCAGGTGTTTGTCTACCCAGGGCAGCAGCTTGAGACTCTTTCTCAAAAAAAAAAAAAAAAATTAAATTCAAATTGTAATGGTTCGGCACCTGTGGCTCGGTGGCTAGGGCACCAGCCACATACAGTAGGGCTGGTGGGTTTGAACCTGTCCCAGGCCTGCCAAACAACAATGACAAATGCAACAAAAAAATAGTCAGGCAATGTGACAAGTGCCTGTAGTACCAGCTACTTGGGAGCCTAAGGCAAGAGAATCGCTTAAACCCAAGATGTTGAGGTTGCTGTGAGCTGTGATGCCGTGGCACTCCTCTGAGGGTGACACAGTGAAACTGTCTCAATAATAATAATAACAATAACCTTTGACATTTCATCAGATACAGTTGTTTTATATTGTGTAGCTAGAATTAGAAATTGGAATTTGTATCATCTGATTTTTAAAAAGTAGTAGCCTACCTTGAACACATAAAGAATAGAAGTCTCCTAATAAAGTATGAATAGATTTCTTCCCCTTGGAAACTAAAGCACAAAAGTCTCACTTATTTATCCATGGGGAACACTTCCACCATATCATCTAATTGATAATTTATGGGGACTAGAGGGAATTCATTCTAACTTGCAAAGAGGAAAGAAAGGTCTTCTTGGGGATTCCAACATACTTTCCTTAGAAAAAGAAATATATTTTGATACTTGATTTTCATACTGCTGTGATTTCAAGGTGTCCCCAGTGTTTAGCAACAGTGTTGAAAGGTGGGGTCTTTAAGAGATGATTAGGTCCTGAGGGCTCTACCCTCACTGGCATCATCTCAAGAGTTTAGTGTGCTAGTTAGAAATGGGAGCTAAGTCTGTCTCCCCTGATGATCTGTCTCCTAGGTTGGAACAACCCAGTAAGATGGTCTTCACGTGTGAAGCTCTTAATCTTGAACTTT
Organism: Otolemur garnettii; assembly: GCF_000181295.1. Lineage (NCBI taxonomy): Eukaryota > Metazoa > Chordata > Mammalia > Primates > Galagidae > Otolemur > Otolemur garnettii. The sequence continues at coordinate 1,326,448 of NW_003852635.1, read as the reverse complement.
CCAGCTGCCATTTATTTCTTGTAAAAGAAATAAATGTCTTGAGGACCTGTGAATTTTACTGTGGAACCAGTTCCCCATGATAATACAAAGTGTTCCATAATTTAAGGGTTATAGTACTTAGACTTCAATCTTAGATCCACCAGTGACAGTAGGAAAATTGCTGAAAATCTATGGGCTTCAGTTACCTATGAAGAATTAGACAATATAAGCCTAGTTATAAATGTTTGCATTAAATTAAATGAGTTAATATATGTAAAGTTCTTTGAAGAGTTGCAAGCACATAAGGAACATTGAACTAAAAAAACTCACTTCTTACAGCCATTCTGTAAGTGCAGTATTTATTTCCTTTCTGACTTGAGAAGATTTTCTTTCCTTCCCTAGAGGTAGATTAAGATTAAATACTTTGTTGTACATTTTATGAGTGTTATTTCAACCAATGTGGATACACAACAGAAAATAAAATCTTGACAAGTTTTCCTTGCAGAAATCATAGAAATATGAAATCATGTCTTTTATGTTTTTGCTAATATTTGTTTACCTCGAGAAAAAAAATGGTTTCTGCCTGTTTATTTCAAATAACTGTTCCGATCCTTCCAGAAAAAAAGATATACATATATGTAATTTATTAATTAAAATTTTAATAGATATATATTCATATACATATATACTTCTTACTATATATACATATGTGTGTATAATAAAGGAATATATGTTTAATATATGCAAATACAAATAGACATACATATGTGCTTGCAGGTTTGTGTGTATGTACATACTGTCTATATTACCTTGACCCTTCTTGGCTTATTGTATTTCAAACTGTGGCTTTTCCCCCCGCACTGTTTCATTTAAGATTTAACCTCTGCCCAAATGTCTCAACCGTTTACTGAATGTGTGTGTATAGTCCTTTTCTGTTTTGTTTTTGATGACTGAAATATATTGTATCATAGAATATGGCTACTTTTTTTTAGACAGAGTCTCACCTTCCACTGAGAGCTGTGGTGTCATAGCTCACAGCAACCTCAAACTGTTGGGCTGAAGTGATTCTCTTACTTCAGCCTGCCAAGTAGCTGGGACTACAGGCTCCTGCCACAACATCCAGCTCTTTTTTCTTTTTTTAATTTTATTAAGTCAAATACACATAGATTAAGGTGACCAGATTTTAACATAGGTAAAGCAGGACACCATTGCTTGGGGGGTGGGGTGATCCTAATTAAAAATTTGGTCTATATGGAGCAACGAAAATTTTCATAGAACGCAAAAATAGTATTGTAATATATTTTTTAAAATTTCAACATAAGTACAATTTACAAATATAATACATTAAAAAATTATGTATAGTATTATTTTATTCTTTGGCATATTTCTCATTTGAGTGAATTTTTTTAGTAGATTGCTATCGTTGTTTAAAAGGTCATGAAATTTTTCATAAGAATTTGTTAAATTATATTTCACACATGAAATGGCTTTCAAAGTCTCAACACTTAATTGTGATTTTTTTATTTTATTTACCATAGAAAAAACGTGTTCAGTTGCAGCACTAGTTCCTGGTAACGACAGCACATATCCCACAATTTTTAGTGCATTATTGTATGGAACATGGTTTGTTTCAAAATGATGAAATATTTCTAACCATTTGTTCTCTATTGTGATTTTTGCTGATGCCCAAGATTTAACCTTTTCCTTATCAATATACTTTTTTTAATAATGATACCTGGTAAGTCGTAAGTGTCACTTTCAAGGCCAGCACTAGACTTTTTGCCGCCGCTATAAAATATAAATAATATGAGTACTGTCTGCTAAATTCATGAAATAAATAAATAAATTACTTACCTAAATTATCTGAATAGCTGATTTGTTGACATCACTCGTTTAACTAGCACTAGCACATAGTACGATGTGTATCACCTGAGAGACAGTTACAAAATGTTTTTGTTGTTGCCAATGCCAAAAAATGCCATTTTTCATTAAGTTCAAACAATGGTGGTTGAATTCTAACAACTGATCAACAATGTGAACTTTGATAAGCAGTTCTGGATAATCAGTTCTCAACAATTATTTGTTATTATTAAAGTCTGACATTATAAAATTAACAAAAATAATGTAAAACTCATATCTTGGCGAAATAGCCACATGGCAGCCAAAAACCATATATTCCCTTCCCATTCTCCAGCTGTTCCCTACCTTGTTGTTCATTCTTTCCAAAAATCAGGACTTTTTAAAAATGCTGTGGGACACAGGACAAATTGTTAAAAATCAGGACTGTCCCACCAAAAGTGAGACATCTGGTCTCCTTAACAGAGATTATGAATACATTCATGATCTAGACAGCGTCTCCCTCTTGCTCAGGCGGGTCTGGAACTCCTGAGCTCAGGCAATCCACCTGCTTTGGCCTCCCAAAGTGCTAGGATTACAGGTGTGAGCCACTGCACCTGGATTACACCTGATTGTAATTTGAATTTGAAATTGTAACTGAATTAGGGATAAATATATATATTTCAATATCACCTAAAGAAAAACTATAAAAAGATGCTGTCAGTTTGTTTTTAGTGAGCTCCCCCGGCATCCCTTTGTTTTACCCCACTAGGCTGTGAGCTTCTGGATAGCAGGAATGTTATCATATTCACAATTATGCCTCACGTACAGCAGGAACTAAATAAATGTATCATAAGAACAAAATCCACTTGATTAACTATAATGCAATTTTAAAATAATCTGGATGAAGAAAGATTCATATATTACCCTACCTACTTAACACCACTACTTAGATTTCTGATATGTTAAAGTTAATTTGTCTGAAACCTAATTTTTCCTTGATAAACCTCATCTTCAAAACATGTTTGTCATTCATTCTTCCTCATTTTAGTAAATGACAACTTTATCTTGTAAGTAGCTTTGATCAAAAATAGTAACGTCATCTTAAGTCTTTCAATCTGTATCTAGTCTTCAGTGAAATCTGTCTTTGGGTGTGTGTGTGTGTGTGTAACCTTCTTTGCATATGCATATATATATGATTATAACAAGATAATAGAGGTGATAAAATAGGAACAAATAGAAAACAGCTAGATTATGGTTAACTCAAATAGAATCATACCAATTGTTGCATTAAAGCTAATTGTCTACACAATAATTAGATGAAGGGGTTGGCAGATTATTTAAAATAGCAAGGCCCAACTATGTTTTTTTAAAAAAGCTTTAAATAGGAAGCCAAGATGGATAAGTTTGAAGTAAAAGATTTGAAAATGCATGTCATGCTATCACTAATGAAAAAAAAAAAGCTGAAGAGCCTGTGTTGTTACATATTATTATAAGATAGAGTCCAGGAAAAGCAATGCTATCAGGGATAAAAAAATATATATTACCTAAAGTTGCCTATTCACCAGAGCTTCAAAACACATAAAGCAAATTATCTATTGATAGAATAGATAATTCTTGAATTACATTTGAAGACTTTAACATGCCATATTCAATACTACATAGACTAATACAGACAAAGTCAGTTAGGATACAATGTATTCTGAATGAAAGTATGAACTAACTGACCTTATTTATGTTTATGTAACATTCCATCCAATAGTACAGAATACTTACAGTTTGAAGTACATATAAGCCTTCACTGAAATAGATGATATGCTGGACCATAGAATAACCATCAGCAAATTTTAAATAATTGAAATGATGAAGTTTAAAAGCACATTCTCTGGGAACTGAAACTAAAAATCAACCAAAGGTAATTTCTAGATATCTCGAAGTGAAACGATATAATCATTAGCTCTCATGAGTTGTATAAAAAATCACAGTGAAATTTAAGACTATTTTAATTTGAATTAACACTGAAATACAACATATAAAAATGTATGGAGTAACCACAGAAAATGATGTCAATGGTCAAATATCAAAAGCAAGGTAGATTTCCTGGAGTTAGAAAAGGCATTTACAATGTTTTTCTCTTTGCATAGAAGTTATCAACTAAAATCAAATGAAGGTTTTACAAGAAACAGTTTACTGGATATAAACAATGCAGTGTCCATTGAACACTCCAAACTCATCAGCACTACCTTTGCTTTATTTTTATGGACTCCTTGCAAATAATTTCTTTTCCCTCATTTTTCTCCTTTTGTCTTACTCAGAAAATTTTTTAATAAATACACAATCTACATGATGTTGGCCTGCAAGCAGAAGAATTTGCAACAGAAAATTACACTATTGTCCCAACTAGTTTCATGTAGGGTTCATCTCTTCAGAACCCCTTTTGTCCCCACTCAGGAGTTTCACGGTGTGTTTCTCAAGAGCATTTCCCTGACGCCTGGTGAGATTTAGCATCTTGGCAAAAGTGTGGGCCATGTGTGTGTTTCTTTGTCTGTGAAATATATGAAATGGCAAACCAAGCTTTAGACTATTTTCTTAATATGTTTTTTGTTTTGTTTTGTCTTTTAGGTTTTCTTTCCATAATTTGAACATATCTTTGTTGATTGTATGTTGAGAACAATTTCTCTAAGTTAATGGTTCATCTTTTCAATCTCTATAAAACTTTTTGTTTTGGTTTCTTTTTGTAATAAAGAGTAGGCCCCGGCTGGGTGTCAAGGTTCACGCAACTGTGAGACACCGATGTACCAAGGTTACATCTTACCAAGGTGCTTGTGCAGTGCTGTTAATGTAAGCACACAGTGGCAAGCTTGCCTGCTTAATTGTCAGACCTTTGCATGGGGACAACTCTAATGGTCATTCCAGAATAAGTGTTTCAACATTTCTTTGAAGCGAGGACTAGGCACTGGTGTTGGTGCATAACTTCCCAAGAGGACTGCTTTGAAGGTGACCATAGTGATATTCAGCAATGAGAGGCATACCACTTTTTCTAGGATGAGTTCACAAACTTAGTCATCAGACCTCATACTTAACAAATTGAGCTACAGTAAAAAATAATAATAATGATCTCTTCTTTGTCATGCCCATTTTCTTTTCACTGCCACAAAGAATTCCTACAATTTTTACCACATAAGCTTTAAATGTATTTGAATAATTTAATAATTTAATCCCAAATTCTTCTATTTCACTCTATCCTCTGGCATGATAGTTCTTAAATTTCTACTGAGATTTATCTATTAGTGCCTTGCCTTCAGGCTTAACTCCACACCACTGCTTGCACACAACCAACAAAAGAAAACAGTGAGTCTGGACTCATCTGACATTATATCTATGTTGGCCAGCTAGCATCTTGCAATGGCCTCGCTCTGTGCTGGCAGCTGTAGCACACAGTTGGCAGGTCCTGGTGATGCCCCTCTGTTCCAGGTGAACTGCTAGCAGAGCTTCTCCACAGGCCTTAGTTAGTTTGCTCTTGGTAATGTTGGAGAGGATCTGCTTCATGATGATCTGGAATCTCCAGAGCCTGACAAGAGGCTGATAACATCTGGAAGGAAATTACAGATTCGATGCTTCTTGTGGAAAGCTCATTAAAGAGAGTCTTGGCCAGAGCAGAGACCTGAGGCTCAGGACCCATGAGCAGCATAGCCATCACCCCGGCCTGTCCCTTCCATTCATCGTGTCCTGTAGGGTCCACTGAGGCATTTCCCTGTATGCTCAGCTTTGCCCTGGAAGTTAGTATATAGGTGAGGTGCCCAAAGATCTACCAAGTGGAGAAATTATGGCCAGATCCCCAGGGTCAAGCATGTCATATCATTGTTTAAATAAACAAAAAACACTAAGGGAGTACATAAAAGAAAGTAATATCTTACTAGTTATTTTTTTTTAAATTGCTGCTGTTTTTTTTTTTGTTTTGTTTTGTTTTTTAAAGTAAACTTTCCTTAGGCAAAGGAGATTGTGTCTTTGAATTCTCAAAGACTCTTTTTTCTATTTTAAAAATCCTAATCTTTTTCTGTTAATAGCCTAAGTTAACCAAAAAAGAAAACCAGAAAAAGCACCTTGCAAGGGTGTGTATTCAACTATTGTATTATTGCATATCCACAATTTTGTGAACTAGTTCCCATGTTTAAGAATTAGTAAAGTTCTCTATACAGGTTTAGGGACTAAGGTTCTTATTTACCTATTTTTATTTCTTAAAATCCTTGCATTTTATTTCATGCCTTGAGGCAAAAATTCAAGTTTGTGCTTGTCACTCTCTCACTGAGTGTTACTCTGAGTGATCTCCTTTGTTGTAATAAGAAGGACAATGATCAAGTTTCCTAACAAAGGCAAAAAAAGCCTAAACGAGACAGAATCTTAATATTCTCTTGCAGTGTAATCCAAATAAAAGTAGCCCAGGGCTGCTGTGAACATTTCCCGGTGTGACTCTGACATTCTAAAATCTCACATTCCATATTTTAGCCTAAAATTGTTGCTTTGGTCCCTTTTGCCAGTGGGAATTTCCTAGTCAGCAGACAGGCAGAATGAGAAAGTAAAGAGAAGGCCTTTTGTTTTAATGGCATTGTTAGGGAGATAGCTAGTAGGGTTGCTGGCTGCTCTAGAGACAAGTGTGCCTGCCTTGGTGCTGCCTCAAGCAATTGCCTCACCTGGCAAGAAGGAGAAGGGTCCACCCTTAATCCTAACCCTAGCAATTGCTACAGCTGGGAATTCCCCTGCCCAGACATATTAGGATTTGGAAAGTGACCTTGAGTAACCTAAGCTAATTATTATGTCATTAGATTAAATCTACATTACGGTTCACACCCCTGCCTCCCCCAACCGCCCTTGCTTTCACGCTCACACATGCAAACTTTTTGACTCCCAGAAAACACCTCTTCATTATACGGTATCGTCCCACATCTCCCAAATGCTCTTCCCCAAAACAGATCAATAAAAGGGGACAACCCAAGAATCCCCAGAGACTTGTCACCTGTCTGTCTGTCTATATGTCTTAACTCTCAGAGTCATTATGTTCTATAATAAAAAAAAAAAAAAAAGCCATCTCATGAAATTGCTTCCTGCCTATGGTCCCTCTGTCAGGAGGCTGGATCTAACATTTTTTTCTTTTTTTAGAGATGGAGTCTCACTTTATTGTCTTTGGTAGAACGCTGTGGTGTCACAGCTTATAGCAATCTCCAGTCCTTGGGCTTAGGTGAGTCTCTTGCCTCAGCCTCCTAAGTAGCTGGGACTACAGGCACCCACCACAATGCCCGGCTACTTTTTTGTTGTAGTTTGGCGGGGGTCAGGTTTGAACCCACCACTCTCAGTATATGGGGCCTGTGCCCTACTCACTGAGCCACAGGCACCACCCTGAACCTGACCCTTTGGAGTGTCTGGAGTGTCGGGTCATCCTTTGGCTAAGAGTACACGGAGAACAAAGAATAGGCTGCCACCCTGACAGTGTGAGCCAGTATTTCCACAAATACATTTGCCTGACCTCTGGCACATAACCAGAGGTAAGCAGGCGTAGGCAGGCTTTGTCTGATGACCAAGTACCCAGAAAAGCATTCTCAAAAGAATGAAAACAAAGTGGATTAAAGGGAACAAAAAGTAGCCTTTATCAGGGTTGGCATTACTTATCTTTAAATTCACCTATCTCTACAGTGACTCACTAGTCCCAGACTTCATCAGTGATTCTGAGAGATTTTTTGAGTACCTGGTCCTCCAAAACATCCTGTATAATTAATTCTATTCCATCTAGAATACATGTACCAACTTTCCTGTATTTCATCCCATTTCTTTCTAATAGTGAATTACAAATAGTCCCACATTTCACTTGGCGTCTTTTGCTTACACCCCTCTTCATTTATCAAATAAATCACTTTGAAAGTAAAAAAAAGAATTCTAGTTAACTGGAGAAAAATAAAGGATGTTATTGAAAATATACCAAGTGGTTCACAGTATCAAAAGGATGAAAGCAGCAAACACTCAAGACTTCTTGTCTCTTATGTGGATGATGCCAGTCATCCTTATCCTATTTATTGGAAGGATTTTTTTATTGTTCTCTATAGAGGGAAGTCACAGATTGTTCAGTCATCATATTAACTCCTAGCCTCTTGGCTAAGTATTTTATTCTCCTTACCATCGGTTTTAGATCTTTAAAATGAGAAAATTATGTTCTTTTTAGTTCCCATGTATGTTTATGTTAGATAAGTCCCATGGAGTCAATTATATTTTAGGACTCAAAAGTTTAGTTTCCGCATCTATTCATCAATATTACAGAAGTTATTTATTTGTCTTCCAATTCCTGTATTTGTGTTTCCTTTTCTTTTCTTTTTTGGCTTATGTACAAAATTGTGAACTCAAGAGATCACTTATTGAGTTAAACTGTTATCTTCTAAAATGCATGATTCAGAGCTAATCATTTATTTAGCATTCCATAAATACTTCTTCATTAATTTATAGTTGCATCTAAATTTTTTCAACTGTCACCATTTTACCAATTCCTTAGATTTAAAGGATAAGAAAGAAGAAAGTAACTTCATTAAATAAGTATTCACAAATCTGTAACCCTCCATATGTCAACTTCAGTTGATCAGCAAAGTTATGTGGCATTTGATACTGAGAAGTTTTTGAGTCATGACTGAGTAAAATTTGGTGCAAAAGTTTTTCTTGATTAATTAAGGTTTTGATGATTACTTAACAAAAGAGTAGGTGTCTCAGTCAGGGCAATAGGAAGCGCTTAGAAAACAAGATAAAAGTCAGATTCTATTTTCTACGTTCTGGGTGGGGATCTAAGATCATTAAACAACCTACCATTTGGTGTGGATGCTCCTAGCTGCACTTGTACATGTGGATGGTGATAGATGCTTTCTAATCAAGTAGACCATTTTTCATAGAGAAGGTTTTTTTTTTTTTTTTTGGTTATATGAATAAAGATTCTTGCATGCATGAATGCAACAAATATTGACCTTCTCCTTTGTACTTCCCAATTTCCTAAGTGTAGATATAACAGGAACAAATTAAATCAAGTCCTGATCTCTCAGACCTGACATTTGTGTGTATGTGTATGTTTAGGCAGTGGGAAGAGAGTAGGACAGGAGTCCTACTTAGGAGAAGAACATAAATCAGATAAATCCATAAATAAATAAGTACCTAAACAAAGGTTATCTTGCACTGGGGTGGGGGAATATTTATCCAAATTCCCCTTATCAATTCAGAAACTAACCTAGCCAGTTTTTCTTAAGCAAATAAAAAAGTTTGAGTCATTTTTAGCAAATGTAACGGTCTGGTTTGTATAAAGAAAATACTAAGCATCCCTGAGATCTTTCTAGTCCATTTACCTCTCATGGTCTTGCCTGATATAAGTCGTAATGTGACAGCATGGATTCTGGTATCAGGTGCCAGAACTTTCCCTAAATTTTAAAATGAGTCAGCTACATTAACACAATCGTAGTCCAGTGATCAGTCTAAACCGTCCCATGGCAAAGGCAGTCCAGCATCTACAGATGATGTCCAGTCCCAGCCCACCCCCTCCTTTTATTGTCACAGTGAAAACACTGGTAAGACTAACAGTCATGCCTTATGTTTATATCTTTTATCCATCTTGAATCAAGAGGCAGGAGTCCTGTTTCATTCTTCTTCACGTGGCTATCAGGTTTTCTCAGCAGCATTTACTGTATAGGGCTTCCTTTCGCTAGAGTGTATTATCGGCTTTGTTGAGGATCAGTTAGTTGTAGGTAGGTGTTTTTACATGTGGGTTCTCTATTCTGTTCTATTGGCCTATTTCAGAAATGGAAAAACAAGTACCACATGTGTTGCGTAATAATTGGGAATAATCAGTATGCACATATGGGCACAAAGAGATGTGTAGATCCTTGGAAATCAAGAAAGCAAGAAAAGGAAAAAAGGGAGGGAAGGGGGTAAGAATAAATACCATTCAGGTGATGGGCATGCTAAAATCTCTGACTAAAGTATTATGAAAGTTATCCTTGTAATAAGAACACTTGTAATCCCTGAATATTTTGAAATTCAAAAAATTTGGGAAAAATAATTGTGTTTATATTGAACATGCATAGACTCTTTCCTTCAATACTCCCTAAACAATACAGTGTGACAACTATTTACATAGCACTTGCATTGTTTTAGGTGTTATAATAATCTAGAGATAACGTGAAGTATACAGGAGGATTTGTTTAGATGATATACAATCACTCTGCCATTTTTTTAGAGACTTCAGCAGCTCCTAATTTTGGCATCTGTGGAAGGTCCTGGAATTGATCCCCTAACCCAATGAGTATAATATTATATTTCACATGCCTATATACACTGGCCATTTTGCATAAATAAAAAAATAATCTCCTTTCCCTCTCTTCCATTAGAAAAACGCCAAATCTCTATATTATTTACTTTGATGAAAGGAATGACATATATGAGCCTGTTTGTCACAGAGGGTTAAAAAAGGTGGCCAAGGCAAAACACTATTCAAGATCAAGAAAAATTCTTGAAAGGTTAAAAAAATAGGAAAATATACATTCCTATTATTGATGTGAAATAGATTTTTTTATTTGAAGAAAAAAGGAATTGGCCCGTAGGGCTGAAAGAAAATGTTAAACTCACGAAAGTCAAATGAATGTTTCTTCTGAAGTTTAAATAATATAATTATCAATCATAAAAACAATCATAAAACGCGCTACGTTTTATATCCTATTATGCTTTCAAAATACTTTCCCATATGTTTTGATATAATTTTGTCCTCATCAATATCCTTGTGAAGGAGGGTGGGGAGTTATTAATTTTTCTCTTATTCTCAGAGGCAGCCCCAAATCCTTGCTGAGTAGATTAAATATGCATAACTTCATTTTTCATTCCCTGACTGATTCCAGAGTCAATATCTTAATATTGCTAAAAGAAGTTGCCTTTCTTAAACTAAGGCCTCCGTGATACAGAGAGAATATTTATAAGGTAATAAGTAAAGCATTTTTATGAAGGAGAGCCCAGGTATTAAGAAAAATATGTATTTCACATTTATTATATAACTTTAATTATCAGAGAGGAAATGTTTCAACCAGGTATCTAAATTTTTTTCTATGAAATAGTTATATGGACTTTTATTAAAATGCATTATTTTTTAAAATAAATTTTTGCGTGCTCCAAAATTTAACTCCTGCCTATAAGATAAGATTCTGAATCTCTCACCGATTCAGGAAGAGTTCGCCTGATAAACTGAGAATCTATAAGAGAACACTAAAGCTGGTACATAGTATCAGAACTTATGATTCCTTGTGCAGCAAGACCTGGAATGGAAGTCAGGGAATTTGGGAAAGGTACCAAGCTTCACAAACAAATTCAAGCCTACAGTGATGAGAATGGAGTTAACTCTACTGAAAACCAGGTCAAATGTGGTTAAAATAAATCATAGGAAAATGAAGACAAAGAAAATTTTATAAGGAGCAATGAATATGGCTCTTTCTCTCTAGGAAAAATTGTTTAAGAAAGAAAGAAAAAAAAAAACCAGAGCTCTTCACCTGTTTCTGCAGATGTTTCAGACTACCATGAAAAAAAATCTCATCACTCAGCAATAGTCATTGGTTTGGGAGGGAAATCTTTGCAGATTTTTATGTTCCATATAAATGTACATACATACAGAGTGCATGTATAATACATATAACTGTACCTAAACCTCTCTCTGTTAATCATCTACATACATCTGGGACAGTGCCAGCTAATAGAAGTATAAGGTGCGTGGCAAACATAAAGCAGGTATTCAATCTAAAGTTTCTAACAATCACACTAAAAAATTAAAAGAAATGGTTAAAATTACTTGTAATAATATATCTATTTAACTTATATCCACAATATTGTGATTTTAACATAACGTGCTATATTTATTTAATAGGGAAAACTTCTAATATATTTTAATAAAGACTTAATATATGATTTTATAATATTGATCAATATAAAATGTAAGGTAATACCTCGCATTCTTGAGGATAAAAGATGGTGAAAAATGGGAAAATTTTTGGAGTTACTTATTTCTATGCCCATGACAACCCTAATGAAAAGCCCTTACCTTTGAACCTAGGAATAAAGGGGAAGCCATGTTAATGTCATCAGTGACGTGCATGTATTCTGCCACAAACAAAAGTGCTTTCTCCATCTTTGTTCTTTTAGATAGTTAACACCTGCAACACAACTCAGAAAATAAAGAACTCAGCTTTAGTAGCCACGCAGCATTCTTCTGCAATAGTAAACAGATTGGATCAAAACAGCTATTTGATTAAAAGTTCTTCCGTTTTCCATGTCAAGCAATGCTTGATAATCACGTTTGTACACAAACCTTTGCCAAAAGGTATACAAAAATCTTGGGAAATGCAAGTCATGCAAGGAGGGATTTACATAGAAAAGTATAGGCTGGCCCAAGATATCAGATCACTGTCTCACGTTTTTATCCAGCTACCATTTTTCTTCAGGTACCTGAGGCAAAAAGATGCACACTGGATACAACGGTTCCCTCTGTGGAATGGGTAGTAAGGCAACTTCAAACTTTGAGCTTAGGGAATTTCTGTAGTGAAAAAGTCTTGGCTATGTACTTATGCCAGAAAAGGGAATCAAACCAAGTGAGCCTCTCCCTTAAGGGTTCTAGAGAGTCCATGTTAGGGTCACAGCCACGATCCTCCGTCTTTGTTGCTGTGATAAATAGGCATGCTGTGAATGCCTATTCACAAATATGTCAATGTCGACTATGCCAAATTTATGGAAACTCTCTCCCTCCCACGTCCACAATCTACAGGGTTCGGCAAAAGCCCCTTTCTCAACCTGTTGAGAAAGTAAATCTTTGATTTAGCAGAAATAAGAAAGAAAATCATCTGGATGCTGGGAGGCCGAGGTGGATGGATTGCCTGAGCTCACAGGTTCGAGACAGGCCTGAGCAAGAGCGAGACCCCTGTCTTTAAAGTAGCCGGGCATTGTGGCAGGCGCCGGTAGTCCCAGCTACTGAGGCAAGAGGATTGCTTAAGCCCAAGAGTTTGAGGCTGCTGTGAGCTATGATGCCATAGTACTTTACCAAAGGTGACCAAAAAAAAAAACCTAAATGAAAGCATGCAAGAAACCTAATTAATGTATTTCATGTTCCCAGTTACAGGATTTTATTCATTCTTTCATAGTTAGTGAAAAAAAGTTGATATAAAAAAGTAATGATTTTGGCGGCAGCAATTGCAAGGAGCCGCCTTCATGCTGCCCGCGGGCCGCCCGCGGACTGCTCACGCCGGCTGGCTGGTGGCCGCGCTACAGGGCGCCCTGGACATCTGTGCAGACCGACAACTGCAGCTGGAGCAGAGCTTCGAGTCTCTGGTCGGCTGCTATGGGCCTGGGAACCAGTCGGGACCTTGGCTTCAGAGCCACTTCTAGGTCCAGAAACTGAAGAAGAGGATCCCTCTACAGCATGTACACCCAACCTCAAAGACACGGGAGCTGGAACTTCCGAGCCCGGCTCTGGAGAAGGCTGTATGGGTGCGAGAAGGCATTTCTAAGGCTGGAGAAAGAGATAAGGCCCCCGGCCTGAAATCTGGGTCCTTTGCCACCTCTTCTGGCACCACAGCTTCTACCCTATCCCAGGCCTCAGGCCAGGCTGGCAGCCGTGCATCAGACGCAAAACCCACCAGGGACATCCGCCAGACCACAATGCCGGCCAAGGGCCACCCTGAGCACAGGCTTCCCTCAGCAGGGAGAGGGCCCATGTGACGGAAGGAGCCCAAGCCACCAGGTCTGGGACACGGCTCAGGAGCCAACAGGTGGCCCCATCAGCGGCTCGGCAGAACCCAGAAGCCTTCACGCGCTAGGAGAAGGGGAGCATGCGCAGCTTCCTCCCGCCCTCAGGAAGGCAGCTCCCAGAATTCCCGCTGGGGGCCCAGCGCAGCTCTGCACCGTGCAGGGATTTCTCGGATGCCATTGCTGTCCCAAACCAGTTTCTCCAGAAGACGCAGGCAGCGTCAGGCCAGCGTCTGGCCCTGCACTCAGTGCTGCTGAGGCGGAGCAGAAGTGGGACACCTGAAGGAGGCCTGCTGGCGGGTGAGTTTGCGCTTGAGGGAGGAGCTCTCGGCAGCTCCCAGGGACTGGGGGAAAAAAAAGTAATGATTTTTGACTTGTAGTTATTTGGCCAAATAACGTAACTTTTGTTTTTTTTTAATTATTTTGCTTCCCTTATGGAAAATGTCTTATCAGTATACTAGTGCTGTCATTTATATGGATGGAAACAAGTCAACTTTTAGGTCTCATCTCTTTGGGTAGGGCTTAGCCTAGACTTTTTTTTTCAAATACTAAAATTAGAAAATTGTATATTGTATCTATTAAAGTATCATAGAAATGGGTGGAGGAGAGGGAACGATCGGTATCAAAAGACTGTAAATTGTTTAAAATGATCCACTTCAATTTCCGAATACAACTATGAAATAATTGATAGACTCTCTGGTGTAATGTGAGATCAACTCCATAAAAGTGGTTCCAAAAGTCACCACAGAAAAAGGGTAAAATAGAAAGAAATAAAGATAAACTACCAAGACAAAAAGATGGTGTGCGAATGGAGAGTGATGAGACGGAGGGAGACAATTTTCTATACACCCAAATGTTCACAGAGGTTATTTGTTGTTTTTGCAGGTAAGTGATTTTTCTAAAGTTTAGTTTTGCTTTTATATATTTTCCAAAATCCCTGCAGTGTATGTGCGATAACTTCATCAATTGTAATACTCAAAAAAAGAGATGAAATATAAAGAAAAGCTTATGAAGAGCCAGAAAGGATGGAAAGTATAAAAATATTATCAAAGAATGAAACTCCAGAATTAATGGCTTCACTTATTCCATGCAAATTAAAAAAAATAAACAATTATTCAAAAAAATACAAACTGTTCAAGAACAATATAGCACAACGCAATGATTAATATTTTGACCCTAAATTATTCTTATAGAAAGATAATTATACTAAAAATGTAATGTATAACAATACTTATTATAAATCAATATGCAAAAAGTATTATGCATTAGTAAAGAGAACTGAATAGTATTTTTTTTTCGAGACAGAGTCTCACTCTGTCACCTTTGGTAGAGTGCATCATAGCTCACAAAAACCCTAGTTGTACACTAGAAGAACTGGAAAAAACATACAAAACAAAACCCTATAAACAAATATTTTGTCTTACAGCTTTCTGATGACATTTATAAGTATACATATATGTCACGATTTTGTAACATTTTTAACATATTTTATATGTATATATCAGAAAGCCATAGCTACATTTTTATATATAGATTTCCATGTATGTGTGTATCTGAATATCCTTATATGTTCCTTGGTCTATATATTTAAATGTTAATGCTAGTTTTTTCTCTTACATAAACTAGACCTTCTGAAATTATAGGGGTAACATAGATGTTATTTTTAATAGATGTACAGTTTATCGTATTTTTACCTTTTGGGCATAAATTATCAATATTCGTAAAAAGATATTATGATAAGGAAATGCTTCTATGTCACTTTTCCATAAAAATACTAGCAGCTATTTTTTTATTGCTACTATATATTTCACATTTGTGATGATTATATGTATTTTAATCTCTTCATATATTGATAGAATGAGTTGTGTTTATTAATTTCTGATGATAACAGTAGCAAGCACAATCATGATAATTTGAATATCTTATTTTTTAGTTTAAACCCCACTTATACACTCTATATTATTATTAATGTGCCATCTTATTCCACTTAGAAATATTGTTAGGCATTTGGTATCTTTGTGATATTATTTTTAAGCAGAGATAGACTTTTCTTTTGTGAGGCTTTTCTTGAAATTTGTCTTTATGTTTTGGGGTTTGCTTATGGAACATTCTCTCTACCCTCCCTTCTCCCTCCCCCTCTTTCTCGTTCTCTCTTGCTCTCTCTCTCTCTGGCTTCTCTGCAGCCATGGCTGCCCATCCATCTAGTTACTTTGCACCAGGAAACTGCAGCTTCCTCCCTCCTTGTGTTACTGAAAGCTCAGCACTTGTTCACAAAGCTGCATCAGAAGAGCAGGACAGGTGGTTGAGGAGATGGAAAGAGAAATTTATTTATTAGTTTGCCAGCAAACAAGGAAAAATGGAGGACTTACTGTCTCAAAGTGCAAATTCCCCTTACATAAGCAGAAACACTGTGGTGAGCTCCTGTTCCCTCCAGTTGGCCGTCCTTTCTGCCATTCCCCGCCACCACCTATGGGCGAGCTCCTGTTCCCCGCCCTCTCCTGTTCCCTAGCTTCTCCACCCTAGGGCCTTCCCAGCCCATTCCCATGCTCTGCAGAATTCAAAGAGACATGGAAAGTCCCAAGTTCCACAAAACCCCCAAGTTCTCAGTAGATGAACAATGGTGGAAAACTCACGAGGCTTGATTAATTACTGTTGTATAACCATAACCATTGTGATTTAAGATGTAGCCATTGATCAATTATTGTTATATAATCACAACCATTGTGATATGAGACGTATCCATTGACAACCAAGCTGTAACCCTACCAATGGCAACATTCCTCATCCCCCTCACTGCTCGCTTAAGTTAAGCAAAGAAAAAAGTTATAAAAGACAAAAAAACCTGTACTTCTGCGCCACTTGTCTCAGAACAATGGCCCCTGCATAGGTGTGAATAAATCACCAATTAATAGCATGTGAGTGGGTCTGAGTTTATTTTTTCATAACCCCAAGGTTATTTCAACACCTAGGACCTTCAGTCCTAGGCTTTTGTTGTTTAACTGCTATATAGAATCTAATCCTCCCATGTCTGCTGGGGTCCTTCCACCACCCAAGAGACCCACAGCTACCTCACTGTCTCCTGCCAGGACTCCAGACAGTTTAGCTGCCCATCTCCTAAAACAAACAACATTCCCCTGCCCCTATCATCTCTGCCCATCACTGCCCCAGGAGGTCTCAGATTCCAAAAAGACTGGAGGAAGCTTTAAAGAGACAGAAAATATTTCTCTTATTTTGTTCAGACCATTCCCTCTGATACACTCGGATCTGAAAGTTTAAAACAGCTTCAGAGGATAAGACACTTGGGGTTAATACAAGAATGTATTTATCACTCTAACGACATAAACAACTGGAGATTTCCACGATAGAGACAAATTCTCTCTATAGAGCTATCATTAGCTGTTTTCATCTTTTCAGTATGTTTATGAACATCTTTTACCAAAAACTTAGCGACAAGACCACAACTATAGAACACTTTCAATATACATTTATATGTTGATAGGCCAACATTTATTGTCTCTGAATTGTTAATGTTATTTTACCATATAAGAATTCTTACAGTCAAAATGCCTTCTGAGTAGTATTGTTGCTAATTTAAATATAAAAGCATATAAATTAGCTAAATACAAAGTAAAGAATTACAAGATGTATGTTTTTGACAAAGGGAATAAACTATTAATAGGCAACTGTGGCACTATGATAAAAAGGAAAAGTGGAAAGTAAGATTTAAACATCTATTTTATTATATTCACCTTTCACTTATATGCACATGTTACACACATATATATATATATATATATGAGCATTGCTATAAACACTACTTTTCTAACTATAAAAGCATTAATCGATTGTTCTGAAATGGCTGCGAAAAAACTCACAAACACAATTATTAAACCCAGTTTAAGTTCATGATCACCAACCCTGGGTTTACCCTAATAGCTCCAGGCAAACCACTGTCTACTCACAGTTTCATTCTTTCTTTTTCTCTTATAGACACTTTCTCACCCTTTTTCTCTATTCTCCAAGCCAACATTCCTTCTTCTATCTTAAATTTTTATTCATACCTCTGTTTTCTGCCCCACTGTAAACATAGTTAAAGTCAGGAGAAGAGAAACCAGACACCTTCTCCCACCCCAGAGCATCCACCAGCTGGTCCCAGCCTCTATTCTTTCTCTCCTGGATTCCAATAACGTCTTCCTAACTCTGAGATCCTCTGCCTTGTCCTCTGTAGTTGATGAATAGACTACAGTCCAGACATGGTTTACCTTAAGGATAGCAGGTGGTATGTTAGGGATGTTAGGGAACTGAGTTAATTACTACATAAGCACAGATTCAATTAGGGGGTCTTTATCACCCAGAGGCTTATTTCTGTGAGTAAAGTGTGATTATAGTTACTGGGGTTTTGAGTTGCAAAAGGTCCAAGAACTATGCTGTCACTACAACAGAAAAAGAGTAGCAGATACCCTTGGGGGAAATGCAAGAAGCCGGCATACACTCAGACTGTCACTTTAAAGACACTTGCCCTTGGGAGTCTCATTTGGACCTTTTATCTTCTCAGTGAGATTTTGACAGTTCATAATCAATAGCCTTAGAACTGCAAAAGATCCAGATGTGTCCAGGCTTCTAATATTTTGACACTTGAGCATTTGCCAAACCTATATCTGTCTTCTCAAGCTATCTGGCATCCATAAATCAGAATCCTACATTAAACACATGCTGTGCAGCAGAGAGAGAAAATGTGCTCCCTACTTTTATATATCCAGATTACCAAAAAGCCTGAAAAAAAAAAAAAAACAGTTCTCTTAAGATAAGGAAATGAGTGCATTATGCAAGAAAATGTACTCTATTGTAATTGCCTTTAATTAAGTAAACAAAGGCCAGGATTCCTAAAGCTAATTACTCATCCTCATTTTGTTTGTATATTTAATGAAACAAAGCATAAAAGAATTTTGAGCTGACCAGTACCAATGTTTTTTACTTGCAATTGAACCAACCTACTAGGTAGACTTACATGGATTTCAAAGATGATTAATATTACCTTCACAAAATTGTGTCAATGTAATTCACCACATGGTATATTTAAACTCTTGTGATTCAAATCATTTTTTATATGAACACTGGGCTATGACATTATCAAGATGAGTCAGGCTTTGAAAAAATAATAACTTAATTCTTTTTAGTCACAGTTTATGACAGAAAAGAAAGGAAATAGAGGCATTGATCATGTTTTAATTGGTTGGCACATTTCCTTTGATTGCCATTTCTCAAGGTGATGAAAATGCCCTTTCATTTTGCTGATCTATCAATACACTTTTTGAATGTTGCAAATTGCTCAAAGGAATTTGACATCTAAGAAGATGATGAAAAATTATCTTTTGTCTAGTTGTAATGTTCTTACAATTCGGAAGAACGGAACATTTAAAAATTGTATTTAAATACCTAAGCCCGGAATCTGAATCACAGCCACCTCTGAGTTTAGGGATATGCTGGGCCAGAGGGCCATAAAACCCCTACGATCTTTTTAAATTCTGGTTTTGGTTGTTTTTACTCTCTCTCCCTCTTTCTGTCTCTTTCTCTCTCTCTTTTTCTTTCTCTATCTCCCTTTCTTACTTGTGATTCAACTTAGCACTACTACCAGAACTTTAAGTCACTTGCACACTTTAGAAACAATTTTCACGTATGTTCTACCTGTACAAAGCCTGTGAGTTACACCTGCCCTCTTGTGATGTAGGATGCCCCTCTAGACTCTTCTCTCCATTCCTGTCTCTTCTGGACCTTCTTACAAGGCTGTTGGTTCTCAGACTTGAGGTTTGTCTCTTCCCATGTATGTCTTGGTTGCACACTACTCTATTGGAATTTGGTTTTCCTTTCAATCCTAGATTTTGTTTCTTGGGCTAATTTTGGCTCCATGTTTTCTGGTTCAAGTCTTTTATTTCCTTGACCATGCCTTAAAAGAAGGGAGTGGAAAGGGAAAACTGAAAGAAAATAAAATGAAGCTTAAAATTTTAGCATCTTTTGAGAAAAATTTATGTAGAAAAATAGGTAGAGGCCATATTGTGGAAGACCTTGATTATTGAAATATGTGTAACTAAGAGAATTTATTGAAGCATTTGTGATTAAGACAGTAAAATTATGAAAGTGATATTCCCTTGACAAAGATGTACAAGAGTGACCGGAGAGAGACAATGCTGAAAGGACAGACAACACTTCCTGTTAGGAGGCAGGGTGCTTCATAGCCAAGAGGCATCCAGGTAGAATTTCTTTTCTCCTTTTTGAATGAAAGTATCCAATATCCTAAAACCCAGTACAAAAATTCTGCTGCAAAATGTGTTTTGATTTTCAAGTACTTATTGGACTGCCCTCTAGTTCATTTGTCTTAACTTAAAGCTCTATATTTGTAAAAGAGTGCCTATTTTACAAGAATTATTTCCAAATATTCAGTTTGCATATGTGTACTTATGGCTCCTTGAATTTTCTAGCTTTTCAGTCCTATGAGCATAGGTTTATATTTGGATAAACACTGTACATGCAAATATTTTCTGTCCCCCTTGAAGAATTATTTTAGGAAGCCTGAATATTTAGAATATAATATCTACTGAAGACTTATACCTATTTTTTGTACTTTGTTGTGAATTATTTACCTGCCCTACAGGTAAATAAATTAGAAAATTTATAAAGTACTACATCAAAGGAGGCAGTACGGTTGGTGTCAGTTTGCACATGAAACATAATCAATTCTGTCTTTTGCATCTTTCTCCAAGTTATCACATGGAGATAGGAAAAATTGAACCCAAAGATAAAGGTTAATATTTTAATATTTTTGTTTTTTATGTAGCCAGTAAAACCATTATGTTTCAAGAACTAAAAGTGCTTTTCTGAGTAAAAACATATGTCACGTATCTATATATCAACATGATAGGAGATGTATTTATAGAATATAATCATCATATGCATAGCCTCATACATTCACATGAATGTGTTATATAGTCTTACAACATGTTAGAGTTGAAGATTTGTGGCTAGCTATGTTGCTGAACATTTTGGTAATGAAATGGATAATTTCCAAGTAGGATGGAGTGAGGAAGCAGCTAAGAATTATATATGCTAACATCTTATTTTGGAAGAAAAAAAAAATAAGAATATAAAGGGTAAATTTATTCAGTATCTCTTGAGCCCAGGACTGGAACTAAGGTCTCTGCTCTCTAGTATACTACAAATTTTACTCAAACTAGTCTTGCTTTATTCCTGGATGACATCCTCTGTCTTTCTTGAAAAATAGGAAATAAAAAATTCAGATGTGTCTTTTGATGTTTAAATATATCACCAGCATACAAATTTTGACAGTCTCTATGCACAAATATTACCTTGATAAAAACAGAAATATTCCTTTCTCCTTGACTGCTGACATGTTCTGCTTAAAACCTTACCGCCTGCGTGCTCCAATGCAGACAATATTTCCATATATCAAGCAGTATTTTTAAACACATTGTTATGTAAATATAACCATTTTGCCCTCTACTTTCAACTCTAATTATAAAAAACTAGATTTCTGTGTTTTATAGCTAAAGTTAAGGAAATTAGGGGGGAAACCCCTCTGTTTAATGTAAATAACCAAAATTGTATTTAGCAACATAATTGTTTTTTATTTTTTTGACCATTATGCTAGTATTTAAATATATATCATAGTATGTCGTTCTTCTACTTTAAACTTGAAAATAGTCCTGGGTTTTATTTTTTTTTGTCAAGTCTTTATTTTTTTTACCTACGTGATTGTGTCATCTTCAAACAAAGATGATCTTACCTATTCCTTTCCAATTTGGACCTTTGTAGATTTATTTATTTTTTTTGTAGTTTTAGGCTGGGACTGGGTTTGAACCCACCGCCTCTGGTATATGGGGCTGGCGCCCTACTCTTTTGAGCCACAGGTGCTGCCCTAAATTCTTTTTTTTTGAGACAGAGTCTCACTTTGTCACCCTTTGTAGAGTGCTATGGCATCATAGCTTACAGCTACCTTAAACTCTTTGGCTCAAATGACCCTTTTGCCTCAGTTTTTCATTTTTAGTGGAGAGGGGGGGTCACACTTTTGCTCAGGCTGGTCTCAAAGTCATGACCTCAAGCAGTCCGCTCACATCAGCCTCCCAGAGTGCTAGGATTACAAGTGTGAGCCACTAGCCTGGCCCAATTTGGTCCATTTTTATTTCTTTTCTTTCACACACTCAACTCTGGTAGGACTTCCAGTACCATGTTGAGTAGAATGGGCAAGCCTGGGCATCCTTGCTTTATACTGAATGTTACAGAAAAAGCTCTCAGTTTTTCCCCTTTGATTATGATGAATGTTAGCTGTAGGATTTTCATAAACCTCCTTTATTATGTTGATGTAAATTCCTTTATCGCGTACGTTGAGAGTTTTTAATCATCAAAGGATGGTGAATGTTGCCAGTTGTTTTAGATTTTTTTCTGTCTCTTGACATGATCATGTGGTGTTTATCTTTCATTCTGTTAATGTGACTTGTAACATTAATTTGCATGTATTGAATAATCCTTTCATCTCAGGGATAAATTCCAGTTGGACCTAGAGTACAATCCTTTTAATTAATTAATGATTTATTTATTTATTTTGTCACCATTGGTCACTTTGTCACCCTAGGTCGAATGCCGTGGTGTCATAGCTCACAGCAACCTCAAATACTTAGGCTCAAGCGATTCCCTTGCCTCAGTCTCCTGAGTAGCTGGGACTACAGGGTGTCTATAAAGTTTGTATGTGACTTAAAATATTTAATGGAAGGGTGGTTACCAGGGGCAGGGTGGGAGTAATGAGGAGATGTTGAACAAATAGTCTAAAGTTTCAGTTATATAAGACAAAGGAGGCCTGGAGATCCATTGTGGACCTTAGTGATTATAGTTAGCAATATTGTATTGTGTATGTAAAATGTACAAAGAGGATAGATTGTAAATGTTCTCACCACAAAAAAAATGCAAAAATTAAAGTTATATGAGGTGATCAATTATCCTGCCCGTGGTGATCATTTAACAATCTATATGTACGTATGTCAAAATATTAAGTTACATGTCTTAAATATACATATAATTCTTATTTGTCCATTTACCTTGATAGAGATGGAAAAAAAAATGTGAGACTAGTTTCCATCATCTTTAAAACCCTGGCCACTTATCGTGGCATACAAGTTCATAGGTCATGTGGGTTTCTTGGGTCACTTGGCCTATGCTGTAAACTAACTATCACAAGCATAAATTGATTTAGTGGATATTGACGAACTTTTTATATTTTTGAAGTGTGCATTAAGGTAATTTCTTATTTATCCATGAATAACAGAAGTGTTTTGCTTCTGAATTTCTGCTTTAGGCAAAGCATTAAGTGTGTGTGCACTTAATGGAATCATCTGAGAGCTGGTCAGAGAAATAGAAAACCAAGACCATAAAACAATAACGGCCAATCCATAATTGCTGAGAGGAGAATCAATTGAATAAAATTTGCCAGTATACTATTTAATGATATAGGTGAAGTAAATCTCTCAACACCTAAAAATCACTGACAGGGAACATCTGACTATCCGCAAAACTTTTCTGTTGTTGTTAATCTTGATTCTACTTCAGTGTCAACAGAGGGACCCAAACCTGTTTTTCTTTTTGACAAGCACAGAAGAATTGAGTGAAATTACCATATCATCTCATTCATAATGTGCTGTGTGTGGTGTATGATGTGCACCCGTGTTTTTGGCCAAAATTTTCAGAAAAAAAAATCTTTCATTTTAAATTTTTAAAGGAGGACAGAAATGGCTGCGCAGTGGGGTCTCTCTCACAAGAGGTGCAAAGTGCAGAGCTGGCTTCTGTGGAGAAGCCAGGAGCAAGCCCAGGTGCCTGGGAAAAGTGGTCTGGACAACCTGAGTGCCCCAACTCCCACAGCTGTCCCCTCCGGGCCAAACCTCCTCTCCCCATCTTTTCATTCCCAGCTATAGAACAAGATCACGACCACTCCACTGGACCCCAACCGGCTTATTTCCCAGGAAACTAGCTGAAGTTCCAGGGCCAGCTCTGCCTCCCCAGGCTCCTGACCATAGATTCCTGCCCTTTCCCAGCTGCCTCCTCTTTCCTTCCTTTCTGAGGGAGACTGCACTGAGGAGGAAACTGCATTTACATTTCTGTTTGGTGACTAGAAGGTGATATGAGCCATCCAGACCTGGGTACTCAGTAACGTTAGAAAGAACAACATCAGCCTTTCCCAAACTAGCAAACCCTCCAAATCACCCAAAGGACTGATTAAAATAATACTCTTGAACCTCACCCAAACACATTGAAACAGCTCTCCCAGAGAAAGTTCCACTAACAAGCATCCTAGGTGATGGATGAAAAAATTGGTACTTCCCACTGGCAAACTTGGGTAATTATACCAACTCAGCATGTTGGGTGTTTGGACAAGTCACGGGCTAAATCAATGGGCTCAGTTACTCCTAAGCTTTAAGGCTTTACTGCCAGCTACCCTTGAGACAGTAACTTCATTGGGACTGAGGCCCAAGGTCACAACAGCATGCTGTGGTATTAGAACTCAGGTCTCCTAGACCCCAGCTCAGGGATCTTCCTTTTCAGCATAGTGTCCTGCACTATTTCAGCTGCATGCACAATGAGCCAGCCACGAAAAGGTAGGTGTCTATTGTCAGGAGACTGGGGCAGGCAGGGCCAGCCCTGGCCCCTCACACCAGCTTCCTGGGAGAACATTCCCATTAATGGACATGGAAAGGAACAGGAAACGAGAGGATGTGGAGACAAGGGTGGGCTGGGATGGGACAGCTGATGAAACTCAAGTGCTCAGGTTGGCTGGCCCACTTTTACCTGTGGCCCAGGCTTGCCCTTGGCTTCTCCACCACCACCACCACAGGCTTCAAGCCTTGTTCCTCTCACAAGAGAAGGAGATGCCCCCACACAGCCACTTCTGCCCTCCTTTGGCCAGGTCCTAATGCTACCATTACATTTCCATCTGCAGTGTGCCACTCCCAAGTTGGCGGTGATGCAAGGCCCAGAAAGATTGGCTGGGAAGTCTGGGGTTTCCTGCAGTTTTCTGCCTGGTGAGGGGGAGACTAGGGAGGTGGGTGCCGTTTACTATAGCCCAGGGTATCACTTTGCATACAGATATTGTTTCTGCTTTCTTTCTAGATTTATACCTTTAATGCATAAGCATAAATAAAAGAATTTAAAACATTTATATAGATATGGAATTAGGATTACCCACATATAATGCACATCCTTATTTTTCCCTCCAAAATTTGGGCAAAAACTACACATTATGCATGACAAATATGGTAAGTGAATGTCCACTTTATTTGATAGCTTTGAACAGTAATGATTTAGGGTATCTCATGATACTAATATGCATATGATTATTTAAATACAACTCAAAATCAACTTACATATATTAAAAAATATGCAGTAAAATCTACGTGTTCCTTAAAAGAGCTCTAAAGCAAATAACTCGGTGTATTCTATTTGTTTAAGCTTTCTAAAAGTCATCTCAGATTTAGATCAGAGACAGAGTTTCTTATTACTTATGTAAGTTATGTAGCCTCATTAAATCAATGTTTTCTAAGTCTCAATCATAAGGCTTAAAAAGCCAATTTCTTACAATTCTATCCAAGGTTCTTATTTCACAAACATAATGCATGCTCTGCAAAAAATGCCTGGTTTTTGGTTAATTTTTTCCTAAATTTGTGGAAGTTGGGTAAAACCATTTCACTACGATTTAATTTTAAGAAGCACCAAAACATACCTATTTTCACATTTTAATTGGAAAATAATGCTAATTTGTAAGATGTTGTAAAAACTATGGACTGCTCTCATATCTTGGAGAAAAATTAATAGAAAATTAATCATGCTTTCTCAGATATTTTATCTGGAATATTATAAAATACAGCTTCATCAGCGTCAGCCTTGCTCAGCAACGGCTCTACGCTCACAATAGCATCGCTACGGGACTCCACCACCGTATGCACATCTCCTAATAAGTTATCATGTAATTTTAGGTGCTGCAAATGATCAGTTTGTCCTCTTATTATTAATGCTTCTCTTCCTGCTGGTTACTTTGCACACTTAGTTACTACTCAGAATTTTGAAAATAACAAGAATAAGACATTAATTCTAAGAAATAACAAGTGTGATACGTATGAAATTAAGAAGGTGAAATAAGGTGATGACAAGTCAGGGTAAACAGAAAAATAAATATTTGGCAGCCATGCCAATGGCGGTCAGCAGGGCAAATTTGACACAAGCTTCTTTTCTTTCTTTTCTTTCCTAGTGGGAGAAGCATGCGACCATGTAGTGTTAACTTGTGACATGCCTGAATTTTAAATGCAGTCATCAAATAGTAAAGTCTTAATAAACTTAAGCATTACTACAAGGTTTTTGAATTTCAAATATCACCTATGAATCCTTTTGTGCTACTGTAAGGACAGCTGTGCTTCCACATAATCTTTGAGTGTCCTGCCTATTGCATGGTGACACTAGCATTCATTTGATTAATGTCATCTTTTGAGCAAATATCATACTACACATTGCTATTGTAATTAAATTCAACTTCAAAACGTAATACATAGATAACATGGCTTAAAATGTGTATCCCTTTTTTGACACCCCCAGTATTTAGATTTTCATTTGTTTTCTGTGATTTTAGTGTGATATCTGAAATCTGTTGCTAAGTCCAAGGTCATAAATATTTTCCCCAATATTTTCTTTTAAAAGTTTTATTATTTGACGCTCATATTTATCATTGATCCATTTGGAGTTAATTTTTACATATGGTATGAAGTAAGGGCAACATTTTATTCATTTTTATGTAACTATCTGTTTGACTAGAACCATCATTTAAAGACTGTTCTTTGCTACTGAATTACTGGCACCCTTGCTGAACGACTATGATAATATCTGTAGGCTTTCAATTTAATTTCATTGATTTATATGTGTATGCTTATGGCCGAACAAGCCACTGCTTGATTACCACTGCTTTGTAATAATTTTCTTTAATTTTAAAAAGTGTTCATTTTCTTTTATTTTGTGAATTCCTTATTTATTTTTATAGCTTTACTTGTTTGTTCTTAGGGGTTTCCTTAGGATTTTTAAATTATACTGGAACCTGTCATCTGCAAATACATACAGTTTTACTTCTATGTTTCTATTAAATTTTATTTCTTGTTCTTACCTAATTGTCCTGGCTGCAAACTGTAGTTCAATATTAAATGGAAGTAGCAAGAACAAACAGAGCCATGGTGGCCCTGCTGTTAGGGGGAAAACATCTAGTTTTTCACCAATAATTATGATGTTAGCTGTGGGTTTTTCATAGATGCCTTTATTCAGATTAAGAAAATTCTCTTTTTATCCCAACTGTTGAGTGTGTTTTGTGAAATTCTTTTTCTGCATTTACTTAGATGATTGTGTGGGTTTTGTTTTTTATTCTACTTATGCAAACTATTATATGAATTGATTTTTGGATGTTAAACCAACCTTGCTTTCCTTGGGTAAATCTCATTTGATTGTAGTGCATAATCTTTTACATGCATAGCTGGATTTGGTTTTCTAATACCATGTTGGGAATGTTTACATGTTTTAAATTTAACAGTTATTAGTGTGGTTTTCTCATAGTCTTTGTTTATTTTTGGTATCTGGATAACACTCCCTCATTTTCTATTTTGTGTAAGGATTTGCCAATAATTGGTATTATTTTTTTCTAATTGTTGTCTGTTGTAGCCCTTACATTTAGGCTGTTGTTCCATTTTGAGTAATATTTGTAATATGGTATGATGTAAGGGTCCAACTTTATTCTTTTGGATGTAAATATTCCATTATTCCTGTAACATCTGTTAAACATACATTTCTTTCTCCTTTAATGAACTTGGTGACTTTTTATCAAACATCAATTGGCCATACATGTATGGATTTATTTCCTGACTCTTAATTCCCCCTCAATTGATCTGTATGCCCATCCTTATGCCAATGCCAACCACATTTACCACATTGGCTTGATTATTATAGTAAACTTGTAAATAAGGGAGCATGTATGTTAACTTTGATCTACGTTTCAAAGATTCCTTTAGCTCTTCATGGCCCCTTGAATTACTTATGCAATTGAGGATTGCTTTTTTCTCAATTCTGGTATTTCATTCAGAACCCTCAATGAGGACATCCTTCTAAGTCTGGCTGTAATCTCCTGTGCCACAAAATTATGATATTCTATCCCTTGTTGGCCTCATTGCACAAAAGGGGAGAGAATTATTTTCTCCCTTATTCTGTGTGTGTTATTCTGGAAAACCAAAATAGAATCACTATTCCCTTTATATAAGAAAATTTCTTAGAAAAACAATGATTCAGCTTTCATTATGAAATTCTATAAGGGCTAAGTAGAGCTTATGACCAGTGTAAGGAAGAGATACCAACTTGGTTTGTATCTCTAACTCATATATTTTTTCCAGTTGTTAAAATTTCAAAAGATATCTAAGAAAATTTAATAGGACTTTGTCCAATTTAACCCCATCATCATTTCCATACTCTTTCCCCATATATTGATACAGACTATTGAGTTGCTACAAATCTAAATTCTGTATAAATGCTGTTTTAAGAACCCTTCTTCGAAACAGATTTCACATATAAAAAATATAAATCAAAAGTCTGCTAGTTCACTGGACAAACAATTCTAAAATTTGATTCTAGGGGATTAAAAACAAAATTTATTAACATTTTATTAGTGCTGTAGCCTGAGGACTATAGGTTTTTGTTTATAAAACATATGTATTTTTATCATAGCTTATTTTTTGTAGTGTTTTCATTTTTGTCAGAAAATTCTATTTTATCGCACATTGAACTGTAAACTTGTCTCGGAGACTGCATTGTCCAGTGGTAACCATTGGCCACATTTAGCAACTTTATTTTCAATATAAATGAATTAAAATTAAATGCTGTTAAAACTACAGCTCCTTAGTCATGCTACCCACATTTCCAGTGCTCAATAGTCACATGGCTTGCACAGTATGTGAAAATAGAGATCTAAAAATACTCTAATCACAGTCTGTTTTAAGCACAGATACAATGGCAGACTGTATCTACTGGACAGCATTGCTTCAGTACTCTTAGGATTGGTACGTTACATTTCACCCCTTGGCCGTCCCAAATGCTAATTTATTTCTTTGAAGGATTCTTTCCCCCCTTACCTAATTTAAAGACACTCTTCATTTTTCAAATGCGATATGTATATGTCTTTGTGTGTATTATATACACAAATATGATACTTGCCCATAATAATTTGAACATGCAACATAAAAGTGTATACCCTGGAGTCAGACTGCCAAGTTTTAAATCTCACCACTTTAATTAGCAAGCAATAACTAGCTGTGTGACTTAAGTGCAAGTTTTTTAACTTCTGTGTGCTAGAATACTGTGCTTCTGAGAGGATTATAAGAGGACTATATGAAATAAAATAAATGAACCACTTAGAACAGTACCTTGCTTGTGGTAAGAATTTAATAAATATTAGATACCATTGTAGATTTATAGCATCACTTTTTATAGTTACTTGTGACTTGTTTCAACTGAGATATTCTGAATAAAGATAGTGTTTTATTCACCTTTTCAGGCTTCCAGCACCTATTAAATGTCAAACACGCAATAATAAATATATATTTAAATAAATTAAATATAAATAATAAATTCAAAACAAGCATGTACAAAAATTGGTAATAGAAGTATAAGGAAAAATAATAGTATGGATTTGTTTGCTGAATTCTAGATGAGTCTTTTAATTCATAGAAAAGAATATTTCTGTCTAATTTTTTATGTTATGTTGACTCATAGTTTCATTAACTTTCTTGAGGGGCAATAGTGCTGGATAAGGAAGAATTCTTAGCTTCACAGTGGGAAAGAGGAAGCAGCATAATGATGATTTTTAGTTTATTTCCTGACCTCATATTTGCCTGTAACCTTTAAAATGAGTGGCTTGACTTATACTAGTAGTTATTTTACAACAAATTTTGTGTTAAATGTTTTTGCTTTCATAAATAAAATACTGGAAAATTCAGCAGAATTTTTAATTGTTATTTTCTTATTAACAGCTTTAAAAATGTTTCTTAGCATTGTGTTCTCTTCCTTTTCGTGGAAGGAAGATGAAGTTAAAAACATTGAAATTCATCCAAAAGGACTTCTGATTTCTGGTTTAAATGTGTCAAGAGCTGGGAAGTTGTCACTCCTACACTCACGAAAAGAAAAAAGATGAACAAACTGAAACCGTCATCGCATCTTAATCAGATGATCGAGATCCCAGAACTTAATCTGAGGATTGAGATCACAGGAATAACTGTCATCCTGAAATTTAGACATGTGAACTAGAGAATCTGAGCTGACCAGGAGCAGGTGCCACAGTTGCAGCCTGTTAGGAATACTGACTGTGTAATTTGCTAATTGATGAGCACTGAACATACTCCAGCATGAAAGACAAAACATTCCC
>NW_003852635.1:1265948-1296023 GCF_000181295.1 Otolemur garnettii | reverse complement strand
TCCTATTTCAGGGAATTATAGCTTAAAAAAGTTCAAGACTCAGACTCTAATTAATAAGGAGTCTTTTACAAAAACCCAACAGTAGATACAAGAACAAGGACACTTAAGAAAATTTTAGCCTCTGACACCTTTAGCCACAGCAACCAGTAAACAAAGCCTAACGCAGCCAGAGAAACATAAAACCTAACACAAAAGGCCTGTTTTCCTCAGTTCCTTTCACCCAATGTATCTTGTCCAGCTTTCAACAGGAACCAATGAGACATGCTAAAAGGTTAAAAAAACAAAACAAACAAAAAAAACTAAGTTTGAAAGGACCAAACAAATTTAAGAATTAGGCTCAAAAATGGCAAAAATATTGGTATTATCAGATCAGAAATTTAAAATGATTATGATTACTGTACTAGAGAGTTTAATGGAAAACTGGGAGTTTAATGGAAAACTGAGAGTTTAATGGAAAATATAAGAATGAATGGAAACTTTAAGTGAGAATATGAAGGAAATGATAGAAATAAAAGACACTCAGTGAAAAGAATATCGTTGATGGACTCATCAGCAGAGGAAATAAAAAGATGACTTGAAAATTTGTCCATATACACTTCCCGAAGCAAAAAGCAAGAAGAAAGAAAAGAAAAATGGAACAGAGTAAAAAGCAATTGTGGAACCATTACGGAAAAGTGTAAGACATATATACCAATACCAACCCAGGAAGAAGGAAGAGATGAAAAGAATGGCAGAAATATTGAAGTGATAATAGTGGAGAATTTTCAAAAATTAATAACAGATTCAGAAACTTCAGAGAAACTTCAGTTTCAGAGAAACTGCACTAGAGAACCGCAAACAAATTAAACATCGCTATGTCATAGGAGAATGGCAGAAAAACAGAGGAAGGAAAAATCTTGAAAGAAGCCAGAGGAAAGGAACTACAAAGGAACAAGGATAAGAACTGTATTATATTCTGCTTCAGAAACTAAGGAAAGTGAAATATTTAAAGCATTGGAACAAGAAAGAAACCAACCTACAATTCCATAGCCAGCAAAATAATGATTTAAAAGTGAGAGAGAAAATATTTCTCAGTCGAAGAAGAACTGAGAGCTTTAGTTTTCCATAGTTTATTTACAAGAAGTGCTAAAAGAAGGTCTTTAGAGAGAAAGAAAAAGAAGATAATCCTCAGAAATTTATATAATACTTTTCTTATTTTTAATTGATGTAATAGATAACATTTTGTTCAAAGTAATAATAGCAACAATATTTTGGGTGATTGGGTGGGTATAGCAAGTCATTGACCAGGGTGATTATGAGGGACGGGAGGTTTGAATTGGGAATAATCTGCTCTATCATACTTGCCCTCTATCATACTTGTGAAGCAGCTAAACATTATTTGAAATTGGATTTAAATTAGTTGTAAATGTATGTCACAACCACCAAAACGAATTCATAATGTGAGAGAAAATGGAATCATAAAGATAATTCAATTAAAAGAAAAGAAGGACACAAATAGTGAAAGGGAAAAGAAAAAAGAAACACAATTGCAATGAATCAAATACAATTTACAAAATGTTAGTTATCACCATGTTTGTAACAGTAATAGCAAACGTTAATTTCAAAGTGAGTAAAAACACAAATTTATGTTATTGTGTTGCAAATGGAAATAGATATTTGATCTTGCCTTCTGGTTCCTAGCTTACAACTCCTAAACTAGAAATAGCCAGAGTCATACCCGTACATACCCCTTTGTATACTAATGAGACACAGTGGCTAGAACCCTTAGACAGAATGGAGGGTGGTACCCCAAAAGACCACAGCATGATTACAGAATCAGAACTTTTGGCCCAACACTAACCTCTGGGGCTGGACACTGGGTTTACAGCTAAAAGCTAATCATTTAATCAGTCATATTTATGTGGTGAAATCTTTCTTAAACCCCTTAAACAATTAGGTTTGAAAAGCTGTAGTTTATTAAATATATCAAGGGACCAGGAGGGTAGAGTATCCTAGGAATAGCAATGGGACCTGCACACCTCTCCCTCCATATCTTTCTTTCCATTGGCTATTCCTGAGTCAAATCTTCCAAAATAAATGAGTTAATAGTAAGGAAGGCGTTTTCCTGAGTTGTAGGAGCCATTTTAGCAAATTATCAAACTGTGTTGGGGGGCAGAGATTAACATAGAAAGGCTCTATTTTTAGCCAAAGTAAAGGAAAGTGTGGCAACCTTGGGACCAAATATTTGGGACTGGTGTCTGGAGTGAGAGCAGTCCTGTGTGTTTGAGCTCTTAAACCTATGGAGTCTGATACATATTTCAGGTACTTAGTGTCAGAATTGCACTGCATTATAAGGCATTGAGTTGGTGTCCAGAAAGTGCAGAATTGGTTGCTGTGAAGAAAAAAACCTGCACATTTGATGTCAGAATTATTGTGAGTAAAAATCAATCTGTAAGAACCCCACTTTACATATAAAGATGCAAGTATATTAAAAGTAAAGGGGTGGGGAAGGATATGCCAGGCTAACCCAAATCAAAGGAAAGCTAGAAGAGCTGTAATAATTTCAGACAAAGTAAACTTCAAAGTAGGGAAATTATTAGCAATAAAATTTGGCATTATAATAAAGGAGATAGTTTTCTAAGAAAAGAAAATCTGTAATATATATACATCTAAAAGCAGAATACTGAAATATGTGAGGCAATAACTGATAAAACTGTAAGGAGAAATAGACAAATTTGCTGTTATAGCCGAAGACTTCTTCATACACCTCTACCAGTAACTGGTAGAAACAGCAGGCAGAAGATCAGTAAAGATACTGTCAACTAAAGGACATCATCACTCAACTGAACTTAATTGATATATATATAGGATACTACTGCAACAACACCAGAATATACATTCTTCTAAAGCTCAAATAGACTAATCACCAACATAGACCATAGTCTTTACCATAATGCACATTTCAACAAAGGTAAAAGAAAATAAATCATATAAAGTGTGCTCTCAGACCACTATGGAAGTAAACCAAAAGCTAATGACAGCGAGGTAGTTGGAAAATCCCCAATATTTGGAGATTAAACAAAACATTTCTAAGTAACATATGAGTTAAAGTTGTCTAGAGAGAAATTTAAAAAAATATATACTATATTTATAGCAAAATTAAAATGATAATGTGGGAATAAAAGGATGCTTCCTCTGTCCCCCCAAATTTTACTGAAAAGACAACTGACAATTAAGGTAGATTCACAAAAGAAAAAGATTTATTTACTGTGAGCACACGGAGAACCACAGAGAAATTACCTAATATCCCAATGGGATCTAGATATTTTTATGCCCTCCTTTTAGAGGGGAGGAAGTAATGAAGAATATAGGTAATTCGATTCAGAGGCAATAAATGAATGGTTGCTAGGGAGGAGGAATGGATGGGGAAACAATGATTTGTAAATGATTATCTTTGCAGAGTAAATTAACTCTGTGAGACAGGTATTATATTTAAAATGATTTCGGCCAGTTCTGTTTACATTCTTGATTTTTTTTTCTCCTATGTAATGAGGTAACAGGGAAGACAAAGTAGCTGATTGTTCTTTTGATGGGTCTGTCTACTTACAAATAGAGTGAAAGCCCCTTCTGAGGACCTGTTGATCTCTAAGGGCTTTTAATTCAAAATGCTCATCATAATAAGAAGTCAAATTTTAGGGTAAAATTTCCTAAGCCTCTTCAATATTATAACATCAAACATTGTGGGGATGCACAAACATCATTGTATTGGATTATTACTATTATTATTTTAAAACAGGGTCTTATTCTGTTGCCCTATGTAGCATGCAGTGGCATCATCACTGCTCACTGCAATCTCAAACTCCTAGGCTCAAATATCCTTCTGCCTCTGTCTCCTGAGTCACAGGGACATGCCCCCATGCCCAGTGAATTTTTTCTATTTTTTATAGACATGGACGTCTTACTGTTGCTCAGACTGGTCTGGAACTTCTGAGTGCAAACAACCCTCCTACTTTGATCTCCCAGACTTCTAGTATTTAATGGGCATGAACCACCATACCTAGCCTGAATTAAATATTAAAGCATAGATCTAAAGTCAATAATATAATATTCTACCTTAGGAAGCTAGAGAAAGAATACATTATTATAAATTTGGAGTAAGCAGAAGGAAACAGTAAAATTAAGACTAGAAATCTATGAACTTAAAATCAATAGAGCAAAAAAGATCAATGAAACCAAAAGCGGCTGTTTGAAAAGATTAAAAAATATTGATAAAACTCTAGCCAGGGTAACCAGAGAGTAAAGAGAGAAGATGTAAATTATCAATATCTGAAATGAAAGAAAGGCTATTATTACTGATCCTATGGCTATTCATAGGAATACTAGGAATAACTCTATGCCCCAAGTTTAGAACTTGAATGCATGGACCAATTTCTTTAAAGACACTTTCTGCCAAACCTCATACAAAAAGAAATAGATTTTTTGAATGGATATATATGTATTAAACAAATTGAAGCAATTACCACTGGACTTCAAAAACAGAGAGCACCATGTGAATTCTACCGATTCAAGAAATAATAATTTTCCTCAAGAAAATATTTTAGTATCAAATCAGACAGAATTTGCAAGAAAGTAAAACTATTTATTAATATCTTTTATGAAAATAGATACAAAAATCCTCAAAATCTTACCATACCTAATCTATAATATATAAAAAATAATTATATGTCATGGCCAAGTAGGTTAATCCCAAATATGTATATTTGATGCATTTGAAAATTAATTAATATGATCCATTGTATCAATAAGCTAAAAAAAGAGAATATCATGTGATTATATCAATGGATATGATATGTCAAATGTTTTTTGACAAAATCTAATACATAGTCATGATTTAAAACATCAAAACTCCTAGCAAACCAAGAATAGGGGAACTTCTTCAAATTGATAAAATTAAATCTGTATAAACCTTATATCTGAGAGCTTACTTAAAGATAGGAAACTAGAGCTTTCTTCCTAAGACCTAGCATGATTGTCTATGTAAAAAATGTTAAATAATTAGCAATAACAATAAAAAAAACTACAGCAAATAAGCTATTTCAGCTAGGTTATATGATACAAGATTAAACACAAAAGCCAATTGCTTTTCTATATAATAAGTAAAATGTTGAAATCTGAAATCACAAGCAGAATACTAGTTACATTATCACCAAAGAAATGAAATAGTTAGTTATAAATTGAATGAAATATGCGTAAAACATACATGAAGAAAACTGTAAAACCCTGATTAAAAAAACTAAAGACTTTATTAATAAATGGAAAATATCTGTATTCATAGGAAGCTGGACTCAACATTACAATGTGAGTTCTTACCAACACAATCTATGCAATCAAGACAGTCTCAGTCAAAATCCTGGCAAGTTCCTTTGTTGCTATCAACGAAACAGTTTCTATGGAAAAGCAAAAGACCCACAATAGCCATGACAATGCTGAAGGAGAACAGTAGGAGGACTGATACAGCCAGACTTTGAAAGTTCCTGTAAGACTGCAGTGATAACAGCAGTATGATTTTGGCTAAAGAATATACAGATAGATCAGTGGAACACATTAATAATAGAGAGCCTGGAAATAAACCTACATGAATTCAATCAACTGATCTTTTACAAAGGAGCAAAGGCAACCCAGTGGGGGAAGGACAGTCTTTTCAGCAAATGGTACTGGGACAACTGGACATCCATATAAAAAAAAAATATAAAAATGATCTTAGAACTTTCACAAAACTTAGAATGTATGAGGTCTGTATGCAAAACACAAAACTATAAAAACTCTATGAAATAACCTGAGAAAATGTAAGTGATATGGTTGTGGTAAACAAGCTTTTAGATAACAAGGAAAGTAGAATCTATGAAAGAAGAAAGCTAGGAAGTCAGGCTTCAATAACATTAAAAACTGACACTTTGTGAAAGATTACTAAGAGAGTACAAAGATAAGTCACAGACTGGTAGAAAAACACATATCTGATAACAGACTGTTCTCAAAATATACAGAGAACTCTTAAAACTCAATGAGAAAATGAATAATCCAAATATAAAAAGAGAGGATCTCACAGACATTTCACCAAAGAAGATAGAGGGATAGCGGATAATCATGTCAGAAGATGCTCACCATGAATTGCAAATTGCTACGATGACATACTATTTATTTATCACACAATTATTAGAATGGTTTGAAACGTCTGACAACAAATGCTGGTGAAGACGTGGAGCAGTAGGGAAACTCCTTCATTACTGATGAGAATGCAAATTGATACATTCATTTGAAAGGCAGTTTGGTAATTTCTTATAAAGCTAAACGTAGATTAACTATTCAACCCAGCAGTCATGTTGCTAGGTATTTATCCAGATGAGGTTAAAATTTCACCCAGAACCTATACAAAGATATTGATGGCAATATTATTCATAATTGTCAAAATTTGGAAGCAATCAAGATGTCTTTCTATTGGTGAATGGATAAACAAACTGTGGTAATCCATGGAGTGAAAAACCATGTGATAAAAGACAGTGAGCTATAGAGTCACCAGGAGACATAGATGACCCTAAAGTTGAAGGAGGTTATTGCAAGAGGCTACATACTGCTAATTCCAACTATATGACATTCTAAAGAAGGGAAAGCTCTAGACACAGCAAAAGTATTGGTGTTTTCCAGGTGCTTGAGGAGATGGAGGAAGGGAGGAATAAACGTGAAGTAGAGGGATTTTTAGTGTGGTGAAATTACTCTGCATTGTATGAGAATATTGGATTCATGACATTATGCATTTGTCAAACCCATAAAACTGTGCAAACAAAAAGCCAACTCCGGTATGAGCTATGGGCCTTAGATAATAGTGGTGTACTGATACTACTTCACCAGTTGTAAAAATCGTACATTACCATCCTAGGGCAAGATGTTATTAGTAGGGAAAATGGTGTGTTGGGGTATGAGGTAGAGGGGATATATGGACACTCCTGGTACTTTCTGATTTTTCTGTAATTCTAAAATTGCTCTAAAATTACCCTATTACAACTTGAAAAGAAGGCATATTTTTACAAGTCCAAGAGATGAGAAAGCAATGAAGCAAGACTTCCAAAGAGTCTTAATGCACGAAGGCGAAGTTTTCTTGCCTGCTTTTACTGTTTGCTTGTAATGTCATTCTGTCTTCACGATATTTGGAAAACACCAGTAAAAAATGTAATTGTAATCATGTATAAAAAATAACAGTTCAAAAAAAAAAATAAAAATAACAGTTCAGTGCATTTTCCAAGACTACAGAAGACGTATTATTGTCTTCTTACAATTCTCCATGATGGAAGTCACAGCTACGAAAAAGATGATTCTAACAGAGATATTATTTATATGACTTTATCATTTTAGTCAGTGGAGATGGGGATCATAATGAAGAAAAATATAAGATTAATATTTTTCCTGCATTTTCTATATAACAATCAATCTTTAAAAATAGTACATAGACGATGATACACAATAGAATAATATTTACATGCACTTGATTAGCACTTGCTGGCAAAATGGAGTAGGGCAACTTAATATGTAACTTTTCAGTAGCTGGCTATGTTACCACATAAACAGAGCCTTAATGCGTGCTTTTCTTTTATAGACTGTAAATTTGCTAAATGTAAGTCCATATATTCTCCTCTTAGTATCTAATAATCTGTCAGTTAAGACTATGAACATTTCATTCAGATCAACACTTTCCATGCAATTTGCATATATTGTGGACGATTTTATTTTCCTTGCAGAAGAAGTATTCTCAAACGTAATTATTCTTTTTTTAAAAGACATGCTATACTTGCATTTTGTATTACAAGAGTTTAAATTCACCATATAGCAAGCAATGACTCCTTCTGAGAAACATAATATAGAAACATTTATTGAAGTAATGAAGTCAAAATTCTACTAAATTGCTATCTATTCCTTGGAGAAAATATCAGAAGGAATTTTTCCCTCCCTTCTGACTTTATCTGATACTATTTAAAATGAATAGTCCTGACCAAAGACCTTGTCCCTCTCAGAAGGACATGCTAGCTAGCGTTGGTCATCTTCATGCTTCCAGGTACCCTAAGTGTTACCTCTCCCACGGGTGGATAGTCATCTATTCATTTTCCATTAGATTTGGGATCCTGGTTAATAACTTTTGCTACACCCACTTTTGTTAAACCTTGCATTGTTTTTGCAAAGTCCGTATATGCTTTCTGAAGATTTTATGGTAAACTTATTAAGCTTTTAAAATAATTTTACACTACCCTTTCAGTTCTTCTTTTATGGTCATAAATTAAACGATCAGAATAAAAGTGTGGCCAGCCATAAGTGTAGGAGGCATTATTGGTAAAATGACGCTAGGAATTGCATGCTTCATGGGAGCTTGTTTGAATGCATCTGAGAGTCACTGTAATTGAATTTTACTGCGTGCAGTTTACCACCTCCTATTTTTAACTTATGTAGGTCCATTACCCCCCAAAGTATTTCCAACTTTAGCCAGAGCATATCCTTATTAAAACTCCTAATTGTGCATTCATTACACCATATTCATGAATGTTTATTATTATTGTCAGTATAATATCTTGGTATGCAACATATCACATCCTATTTGCTATTGTCAGGACCACATATCACTTAGCTTAAAGTGCTTATTTCCCATTTCATATTTCCTGCAGGGGTTATTTTTAAATCTTGCATGTGAGTTCCTTAATTACATATTGATTTTGTATTCCTCCTTAAACAAGTTTGCTGGCAAACTCTTGGTTTTAGAGTGGGGAAAATTAAATCTATACACATTAATTTAGAACTTTCTAAAAATTATTCTAATAATAAAACAAACTGTGAAACATATACTGAGAAAGTAAACCAAACTTTATTAAAAAAAAAAACCTCTCAGTGGAAATAAATGCAAAAATAATTATGCTAGAAATTCATGTTTCAAAAAATGATTTTTAAAAAATTATGCCCTGAGTTATCTAATAAGAAAAGTTTCTAGAGTATTCTAGCATCTGGAGTATTTTTGGTTTCATTTCCTATTCTGGGAAGTATATGAATACATAAGTTATTGCCAGAGTTGACTTAAAAAAAAGTCTCTACAAATATGTTGCTAATTTGAAAACCTGAGTTATTTTAGTGTACGGAGGAGTGATTTCTGACTTTATAGGCAGATTGACAAGACTTATATCCTAACTCTGCACTTTTCCTACCTGAATGCCCTTGAGAAAATCATGCAAATTTTTTGGACCTCATTGTGCTTTAGTTCTAAAATGAAGAAAAAAAAAATAGACCTATTGTATCAGATCCTAGTGATGACATGTCCAGATCTCCAAATTGCTTATCAGTTTTGGGGGGTGTCCCAAGCTCCCCCACCCCCCACCAGTAGCTGTGCTGCTTGGGTATATTCTCTAAAGGCTCATTTAAAATTCTGCTAAACAGAGTCCTTGGGGAATTGAGGCTACCCAGCACTGAGATGCTTTAACATCATACTTGGCCTCCCCTTGTCTACCACTTACTTTAAAATTTGAGGCCACAGCCAATTCTGGACAGAAGCAAAAGCCCTTCTCCTTTGACTCGAACCAGGGTAACTTTGGAAAGATTTGCACTCCAGAGTTTCCTCTGAAATAAAGTTCAGTTAGACCTCCCCTGAATCTATTTTTGTAAAAGCATAACTCCTTTCTCTCCCCATCCTGCTTTTCTCATGCCCTTACTCTTTGCTTGTTAAGCCCTGCTTCAATGAATCACATAATCATAGACTTTCTCTCAAGTCTTGCTTCTGGGAAACCCAACCTAACTGATCTCCATCTTCTTGAGTTATTATGAATATTGTAATATTCATTCAATTATAATATTCATTTACAACATCCAAATCCACGCCTGACACATTGTAAGCACAATGTGTTAACTATTGTTTTAATTATTGATATTGCTTAAAGAGTGTCAAATCATATATAATTTAAAAGGTTAGTTTAATTTAACTTGTACAAGATTGCAAAGACAAAAATCATATGCAAGCAACGTCAGTGAAATATTTAATCAGTTAAAGAATGATGAATGATAATTTTATTAAATAGCCATTTATATGTATCTTGGATAATAGATAAATATTATTATTTTTTTTAAGTTAAGGCAAGCTTTCTCAAAATGACAACAACAACAACAAAACCCAGTAGATAGATATTTGCAAACAATTTTAGGAGACCTAGAAAGTAATTTCTTGTTAACAATGCATTTGTGAGGGAGGCCAAAAAGGGAGGATCACTTGAGGCTAGGAGTTTGATACCAGCCCGGGCAACACGGCAAGACTGTCTCTACAAAAAGTAAAAAAAAAAAAAATTAGCCTGTAATTCTAAGACTCTTGGAGGCCAAGGCAGGTGGATTGCTTAAGATCAGGAATTCGAGACCAGCCTGACCTTGCAACAGTGAGACCCCTGTCTCTACTAAAAATAGAAAAACTAGCCAGGCAGGCAGGGGCAGGAGAATTGCCTGAGCAGAAGAGTTTGAGGTTGATGCTTCCATAGAACTCTACGCAGGGTGACAGAGTGAGACTCTGTCTAAAAAATGAAGTTAGCCAGGCGTGGGGAAGTAAGCCTATAGTCCCATCTACTTGAGAGGCTGAGCAGGGAAGATTCCTTGAGCCCAGGAATTTGAAATTATGGTGAGCTATGCCACTGCACTCCAACCTGAGTGACAGAGCAAACTCTGTCTCTAGAAAAAGCAAATCATTGTAGTAATAATAATTATAAACAAAAAATAGAACACATTGGTGGGTGACTATCTCTATGTAGGGATTAATGTATAATTAATGTCTGTGCGTCACATTCATATTACCACCATAAAAGTGTGAACAAACAAAGATAGTTCTTCAAGTCTACATAATGTATAATGAGAAGAAAAATGACTGAAAAGCACAAGTAGAAAATCATTTCCTATTTCTATGTTTTTGCAGTCTGATAAACTAAATAGGTGGACTGGAATATGACTAATTTGTGAACTAATGCTTTGAAAAAACTCATCTGTAGATGTTTTAAGCATTATTAATATAATGGTATTCATCAGTCATTAACATACTGTCACCACATAATAAGTTTTAATGCCAAAACTGAATCACTGGGTTTGTGAAAGACCATAGGAAAGTCTGAAATTAGTCTGTTGTAGCACTGCTGAACTTCATAATTAAATAAATGATTTTATTTTGCCTCAGTAAAATAGCAACGTCATACTCCCAGTGTGAAAATAATTAACTATTATTAAGTCAATATTTATTCACACAAGTAATTTGATTTTGTACTATTATTTTTTAAAGGGCAAAATTTGAAGTAATTAAGTTTTTTATTTCCTAAAAATCATAATTGATGAAACGTAATTTGTTACTGTGTATGAGTAACTATTCATTTCCTAAAAGCAGTTACAACACCTAAATCAAGCTTGATAATAATTACGTGGTATTCCATTAGTTGGAGGTAAATAGTATCATCTGTTATTCTTCTAGTAATTTTGTGTGGATCTACACATCTTCAAAGGAAATACCATACCTCTATACTACTTGTAGCAAATAGTTATCAATATTTGTTTGTAAGTATGTTATAAAAAGCTGTCTGTATCATTATATATAATCTATTAAATTTACCAAATCATCACACAGTATCCTCAATGGCCGTGATTTTCAACCGGTGTGCAGCACACACCTGATATGCCCTGAGAGAATCTTACATCTACTGTGAAAAATTTTAAAGGCCATTAATTAAATTATTTTTGAAAGAAGTTCAAAACACAGTAAGTATATTTTTTTTCTTTTTTACTATTTTTTGATCAACATTATTTAAGTTTGCCATGGAAGTTTATCTATAGTGTGCCGTGAGACAAAAAAGGTAGAAAAACACTGCTCTATGGTATAAATTCCTAGGTTATTTAACTAATTTCTTTCAATTTATGGGAAATTTAAACTCTTCTCATTAGAAACACCTTGGTAATTCCCATCATCATATCGATGTCTTCACATTTATTCAAGATTACTTCTTTAGCATAAATTCTTCCTGAAAGTTTGCAACAATATGTAGTCCTCCAGTTATTGACAGTGTCTATTCCATCCAAATTTTGCTCTTATTTGGCTCTTTTTAATCATTGCCAAATCATCAAATTTTAATCTAACAAACGCAATCAGTGTAGCTCTCAAGGTAACAAATGCAATCAGTGTAACCCTCAATTTTTTGTACCCTCAAGGAATCACAAACAATTAAAACACACACACACACACACACACATT
The DNA here is from genome assembly GCF_000181295.1 of Otolemur garnettii. Classification (NCBI taxonomy): domain Eukaryota; kingdom Metazoa; phylum Chordata; class Mammalia; order Primates; family Galagidae; genus Otolemur; species Otolemur garnettii. The sequence continues at coordinate 1,283,752 of NW_003852635.1, read as the reverse complement.
GAGGTTGCATTTAGGCTGCTTTCACATTTTGGCAATTGTAAACCAAGCTGTGAAAAACAGTGTAGTGCAAATGTCCTTATGATAAAAGGATTTTTTTTCTTCTGGGTAGATGCCTAGGAATGGGATGGCAGAATCAACTGGGAGGGCTAATTTGAGTTCTTTGAGGATTCTCCATACTTCCTAGTTCACAGTCCCACCAGCAGTGTAAAAGTGTTCCTTTCTCTCCATGTCCATGCCAGCATCTGTAGCCTTGAGACTCTACGATATGGGCCATTCTCACAGGGGTTAGGTTGTATATCAGGTAGTTATGACTCCATTTCTCTGATGATTAGGAATGATGAGCATTTTTTCATGTTTTTGTTAGTCATTTGTCTGTTTTTTTTGGAGAAGGTTCTATTCATATCTCTTACTCCTTGATATATAAGGTTATCAGTCTTTTTTATTGATTAATTTAAGTTCTCTATAGATCTTAGTTATCAACCCTTTGCCAGGCCAATACCCTACAAATATCTTTTCACATTGTGTTAGTTGTTATCTTTTTAGCTGTACAGAAGCCTTTCAGTTTAATTACGTCCTATTTTTAAATTTTTCTTATTGTTGCTATTACCACGAAAGTCTTCTTCATAAAATCAGGATTTGCAAGTGTTTTCCCAACACTTTCTTTGAGGATTTTTATTGTTTCATGCCTTAGATTGGAATATTTAATCCATCTTCAATCACTTTTTGTAAGTGGTGAGAGGTGTAGGTCCAGTTTCAGTCTTTTACATGGGATTATCCAGTTTCCCAACACCATTTATTGAATAGCAATTCTTTTCCCCAGTGTATGTTCTTGTTTGGTTTATCAAAGATCAAGTGGCTGTAAGAGTTACTTTCTTATCATGTTCTTCATTTGGTTCCAAATGTCAATGTCTCTATTTTTGTCCAAATGCCATGCTGTTTTGATCACTATGGCCTTGTAGTATAGCCGAAAGTCTGGTAGGTTGATACCTGTAGTTTTTTTTTATTACTAATAATTGCCTGGGCTATATGGGGTTTCTTTTGGTTCCATACAAAATGAAGAATTGTTTTTTCCAAATCTTGAAAGTATAATAATGGTATTTTAATGGGAATTGCAGTGAATCTGTAGATTGCTTTGGGAAGTACAGACATTTTCACAATGTGGATCCTTCCCAGCCTTGAGCATGGTATATTCTTCCATTCATTAACATATTCTGCTATTTCTTTTCTTAGAGTTTTGTAATTTTCTTTGTAGCGGTCCTTCTTCTCTTTTGTTATGTATATTACTAGCTATTTCATTTTTTTTTTTGAAGCTACTATGAAAGGAATTGTGTTATTGATTAGTTTTTCATCTTGGCTATTATTGGCATATACAAAGGCTATTGATTTGTGGACATTGATTTTATATTTTGAGAAATTGTTGTTTTTTTTTTTTATCACTTTCAGGAATCTTGTGGTTAAGTCTTTGGGATTCTGTAAATATAAGATCATATCATTGGAAAAAAGGGAGAATTTGACATCTTCTGCCCCCATTTGGATGCCCTTTGTTTCCCTCTCTTGCCTGATCATATTAGCTAGAACTTCCAGTACAATGTTCAGTACTATTGCCAATAGAAGACAGCCTTGTCTGGTTCCATTTCTAAGTGGAAAAGCTTTCAGTTTTACTCCATTCAGTAAAATATTAGCTGTGGGTTTGTCATAGGTGGCTTTGATCAGTTTAAGAAATGTGCCACCTGTGCCTATACTCTTCAGTGTTCTAATTAGAAAAAGATATTGGATATTATTGAATGCTTTTTCTGCATCTATTGAGAGAATCATATGGTCATTTCAAACAGAAGTACTGTTATAGTCTCAAACAAAAGTACTTGCTCTTGTTGACAGTATGGTGCAATATGTCCCTCGGACATCAGGTGGTGCTGTGGTTTTTTAGGAGACAGAGAACACAGCCAGTATCCTCTCTGGTCCTTATTCCAAATTTAGTTGCCTTTGGTGATATCCTGATTATTTTCTTAGCATTCAGACCCAGTCCCATTGGATCTTAAAGCTTGCCAGAGTCCTTCAGGGGCAGGTCTCACAGTGTCCCCTGACTCTAGTTCCCATGGGGTGTGGAAGGAAGTCCCTCAGTCTGTCCCAAAAGTGGAGTTCTGATCTTGGCAATCAGAATTAAGACTGCTGTGCTGTAGGCCCCTGTTAAAGCCTTCCCACAACTTTCCCACAATGGCAGCACCTTGGTCACCAAGACCTACCCAGTGCAAATCCACTCCAACCAGCATTCAAATCTGGTTGTTGTAGACTATTCAAGTCCACACACTCTCAGCTTTCCACCAAATTGCACAGCTTTCACAGAACAACTGAAAACTCTGGAAAGGCTTCCTCTCATCCTGGACCTCTGTGGGTGGCCAGCCAATCCCAGTTGGTCTCAATCACTTGCCTACTTCATCAGATTTTCACTGCTCCAGATCATAGGCTGTATCCAGTTCACTGCCTCCTTGCTGTGCACTGTGAGCTATGAGTCTGGGTAAGGTCCCTGAAGCAAGTATGGATAGGTGCTCTCTTTTTCTGAAGCCATTCTAGGAAAGCTCAGCTCAACAATCCTTCTGGTCTGCCATCTTGCTCCACCCACCCAAGACCTAATAGGATTTTTTTGTTTTTAACTCTCAGTATTTATGCTATTTCTAATCATTAGAAAAATATTAACAGTTCAAATCCAACACTCACTGTTTTATTTTGTGTTTATTATGATACTTCTATGGAATCTTTATAATGTTCCATAATCTTTATTGTCTTTATTTATCTTTATTGACACATAATCTTTATTGTCAGTTGCTTTAAAGTGAATGTGACAAAGGCAGGGATAGGGAAGAACGCAGTGAATGCAGACAGCACAGGGAGCCAGCTGGGGCACGTGATAGAGAATGTCTTTAGGCTGACCAGACTGAAGGGAGGATGCCCAGTGCTCAGACTTGGACAGTAGCAACAGGAGTAGGGGGCCTTCTTCAATAACACTCATCTTTCTAAATGTTCATGATATTTTCTTGCTTCAAAAGAGTCATCTTGGATATTCAGCTTCATTATTTAGTACTAAATAAGTACATGGGTGCACAAAAATGTCAGCTGAGGGAAATATTTTGGAAGTCTTCTGAACTTCTGGGTATGAAGGCGAAGTGGAACTTTGTTCTTTGTGGCATTGTTGAAGGGTATTATTTCTGATTTAAAGACAAAATTCTTGATGTTATTTGGTTCTGTTTATTACAATATCATTATTAGACTCAGGCTATATTTATGTTGGCACATAACTGTTGTTTCTTTTCCTAATATGTTATTTATTCTTTTTAACAATTCTGAGTTGTATTTTAGCTTTGATGACCAAATCTTAGAAACTCTCTGTGTGTCTGTGTGTGTGTGTTTGTTTTGTTTTACCTCAGGCCTGGTACAGTAGCTCACACCTGTAAGAAACTCTGTGTTTTTATTTTAGAAATTAAATTATTTGCATTTATAGTCATAGATGTTTTGTCTGAATATGCTACCTGCACTTTTTATTTTGAATATCAGAACTATTTTTATAGAAAGAATGATAAATTCCAAGAACCATTACCACACATAGCTAAAAAGATTTTTAAATATATTTTTATTTTAGAAAACTTTTAGATTCATAAGAATGTTATAAATACAAAGAGATTCTCAACTTAGTTTCTCCTATTATTAATGTTTTAGATCAGTATGGTGCATTTCTTACAATTAATGAACCAATATTGTTGTTATTTATTAACTAAAATGCATACCTTTTTTTTTTTTCAAATTTTCCCAGTTTTTACCTAATTTCCTTTTACGTTCCTGAATCTCTGCAAGGGCACATTATAGTCAGTGGTCATGTCTCCTTATGATTATTTGAAGTAAGTTTCTCAAACTTTCTTTGTTTTTGATAACCTTGCACTTTCAGAAGTACTGGCCAGATATTGCAGAATGTCCCTTAAGGAAGATTTTTCTGATGCTTTTCCCATGATTAGACTGGAATTATATGTTCAAGGGAGGAAGATAAAAGAAGTAAAATGACGTTGCATAATATGAAGTGTACATATTATTAGTCTGACTAATTACTGTTAACAATTATCTTCATCATCTGGCCTTAGATAGTGTTTGTGAATTACAGGCATAACCTGGAGTTTTTTCAAGTTCAGTTCCATTCCATAATAAAGTGAATGTTGCAAAAAAGCAAGTGACATGGATTTGTTTCCCAGGGAACATAAATGTTATGTTTACACTAGGCTATAATTTATTGAGTGTGAAATAGCATTATGTCTAAACAGACAATGTACATACCTTAATTTAAAGATACTGCATTGCTAAAAAATGCAAATGATAATCTGAGCCGCCAGCAAGTCATAATCTTTTTGCCGGACAAGGGTCTTGCCTCCACAGTGGTGGCTGCTGATTGATCAGGGTGGTGGTAGTTGAAGGCTGGGTGGCTGTGACACTTTGTTAAATCAGACATAAATGAAGTTCATTGCATACATTAAGTCTCCATTTTGTGAAAGATTTCTCTAGAGCACGCATGCTATTTGATAGAATTAACCCACAGTAGAACATTCAAAATTGAAGTCAATCCTCTCAAACTTCACTTCTGCTTTATCAACTAAGATTATGTAATATTCTCAATCCCTTGTTGCCATTTCAACAATATTCTTGTTCTTCACCAAGAGTAGATTCCATCTTAAGGAAATGCTTTCTTTCCTTGTCCATAAGAAGCATCTCCTCATTATTTTTATTAGATTGCTGCAATTCAGCCACATATTTAGCCTTCACTTTTAATTCTAGTTCTCTTCCTGTTTTCACTACATCTGTAGTTACTTCCTCCACTGAAGTCTTGAACCCCTCAAGTTATCCATAAGGGTTAGAAGCAACTTCTTCCAAACTCCATTTAATATTTTGACCTCCTCTTCTAAATCATGAATGCTATTAATAATATCTAAAATGTTCAATTATTTTTAGAATTCTTTTGATTTACTTTTCCAGATTAGAAGAATCACTATCTACAGCAGCTAGAACCTAAAAAATATACTTCTTAAGTAATAAGACATGGAAATTGAAATTACTTCTTTATCAAGGACTGCAGAATGAACGTTGTTTCAACAGGCATGAAAATAACATTATATTCCTGGTACATCATCAAAGCTCTTAGGTGACTATGTATATTTTCAATGGTCAATAATATTTTGGAAAGAGTCTTTTTCTCTGAACATTATGTCTTAATAGTAGGGTGAAATTGTTTGTAAACAGATGGTCTGTTTTCCAGGCTTTGTTGTTCCATTGACAGATAACAGGGACAGTAGATTTAGGATAATTCTTAAAAGCCCTAGGAATTACAGAATGGAAAGTGAGCATTGGCATCAACATAGAGTCACCAACTGTAATAGCCCATAATAAAAGATGCAGCCTGTTCTTGAAGCTTTGAAGCCAGGTATTGACTTCTCCTCTCTAGCTGTGAAAGTTCTAGATGGCATCTATTTCCAATGAAAGGCTATTTAATCACTATTGAAAATCTATTGTTTAGTGTAGCCCCCTTCATCAATTATCTTAGTTGATTTTCTGGATACATACTACAGCTTCTACATCTTCACTTGCAGTTTCTTCTTGAACTTTTATGCTTTGGAAATGTCTTCTGTCCTTAAACTTCATGAACCAAACTTTGTTAACTTTCAAACTATTCATCTGCATCTTTTCCACCTCTCTCAGTCTTCATACAACTGAAGCGAGTTAGGGCCTTCCTGTGAGTTATACGTTGGTTTACGGGACTGTTAGTACTAGTTTAATCTTCTATTTAGATCACTAAAACTTTCTTCAAATCGGTAGTAAGGCTTTTCACTTTCTTATCGTTCATTTGTTCACAGGAGTAACAATTTTCTTAAAGAACTTTTCCTCTATAATTGCAACTTGGCTAACTGGTTGTTGCCAGGAGGCCTGGCTTTCAGCCTGTCTTGGCTTTTAACGAAGCTTAATGATCTCTAGCTTTTGATTTAAAGTGAGAGATATGCAATTCTTCCTTTCACTTGAACACTTAGAGGTCATTTCAGGGTTATTGTTTGGCCAAATTTCAATGTTGTTGGCAGGCGTGGGGAGGAAACTGTGGGTCAATTGAGCAGTCATAACACATAGCACTTACCATTTATGCTAACGGTCTTATGTGGGTGCAATTTGTGTTGCCCCGAAATAATTACAGCAGTAATATCCAAGATCTTTGAACACAAGTCACTGTAACAGATCTAATAATAAGAAAACGTTTAAAATATTGTGAGATGTACCAAAATGGGATACAGAGACATTGTGCAGACAGACCTATTCAACACAGGCTTGCCACAAACCTTCAATTAGTTAAACAACAACAAAAAAAAACACTATTTGAGAAATACAATAAAATGAAGTGCTGTTAAAAAAAGACATACTATCTTTACTATTAAATTATACTTTTTTCTTCTTTTCTATATTATACTTTTTAAAAGGAAGTCTTTACATATAGCCTATACTTTAAAAGGAGACTAATACAACCTCTATGGAAAGAAGTATGGAGAATTCTCCAAGAACGAAAAGTGGATCTTTCATTTGGTCCCTGAGTCCCATTACTAGGTATCTACCCTGAAGAAAAAAAATCATTTTGCCATAAATACAAACTTCAGAATATTTACTGCAGCTCAATTCACAATTGCCAATATGTAGAATCAACCCACATGCCCATCAACCCATGAATGTATTAACAAACTGTGGTATATGTATACCAGGGAATGTTATTCAGCCAAAAGGAAAGATGCATTTTCCTGGGTGGAGTAGAAACACATTACTCATGATAAAGTATCACAAGAATGGAAAAACAAATATCCAGTGTACTCAATACTAATAATGAAACCAATAGATAAGCATGTACACACCCACACAAAAGAAAAACATGAGCATAATCGAGCAAGGGGAAAGAGAGAGATGGGAGCAAATGGGGAAGAGGGAGGGGGACCAGAAGGATCTCACCTAATGTGCATAATGTGAGGGTGTTCAGTCGCCCCCTGGGCAAAGGGCCCAGCTAGAACTTGAACGTTACCTTAGGAATGAAAACAGTGTAAGCTAAACATTTGTACCCTCATATCAATCTGAAATTAAAAAAACATAAAGGAGAGAGTCATGCTGTGCCCCTCCTTTAAGGGTGGGGTATGTACATGAATTGTCTTTTCTCCTTTTCTCCTACATTCGTTTACTTGCTCAATTATTTATTTATATCAGTGTAAACACATGGATACTTATACTTTGAGTTCTAACCCATTATTATATTATTTATTTTCTTGCACACATTGTTCTTATTTGGGTTCCAGTAACAACCTCCTTTAATGGTTTCTATGTCACTTTCACACAACCCCATCGCTATGTTTTTGATGTTGCGCTGTTACTTTGAATACATCCTTAATTTTAAGCACAATAAAATGTTCAAGGTTCATGTGTATACTCCCTGTTGCAGCCCTAGAATCAGCTGTTTTTCCTAAAAGTCCTGATTTTCCTTCTTCTTTCTCTCTCTTTTTTTCAATTTTTATATTTTTTCCTTTTGGAGATAGTGTTGAAAGTCAAAACCCAGATGTTAGGTTTCTTGTTATTCTTAGGATATCATTATTCCATGTCCCTTCAGGTGATAGAGCATATGTATGAATACTGACTGACCTTTGTCCTTACAGTGGGTCCTGGAATAATATTGTTTCCTTTAATACTGTTTTGTTACAATGCTGAGGAGAAAAAAAAAAAAAAAAGCATGTTCCTAGCAGATGCCACTACCTTTATGAGTTTACACATTGTTCCACATCTGCAATTTTTCTCCAGGTAGTCTGGCTTCCTTCCCCATCTGTCAGGTGGATTGACGTGTCTGTATGGTCCCAGTGTGAGTGAGTGTGAGTGAGCGTGTGAGCACACCCTGCAGTGGGATGTATCATGTCCAGGGCTCCCACCTTGCACCCTGAGCAGCTCAGATGGGCTCTGGCCATCTGTGACCATAAACTGGAATAAGTGGATAAATAATTATCTTACCTTTTCTATTGTTTCTTCCTAAATGTAATGTACAGTTCACATATATTTCAATGTTTAATATTGAAGTGTTTAGGGTCTAAAGAAACTTTTAGAAGTTTTGTAATTTTTTGTGACTACATATGCCCTTCACACCTGACCCTTTTTTTATAGGAATTAGCCTGTGGCAGAATTGTTTTCATTAGTTCAAAGTCACAATTTCTAAAAAACTATCAATGCCATGAAGTAATAACATACTGAACATATATCTATACATTCATCCATCTATATCGATATTAAGATATATATGAGTTCATGCTGTTATTCCCAACTTTAATCCATTGACACATGAATCATTTTGCCTTCTCTGCTTGTTTGTCTGTAATCCCCAGCAGTGGGAAACCTGGTTCCCGCCATCTGCCACCCATTCACTTAAGTTTTTAATTACAGTGTACAGGTACAGTGGTTTCAAATCTGTTAACCTCCATTTCCATAGAAATAAACAATAACCTTTAGTAGGTACAGTAAAATGCTTCTATATAGTTCCTTTGCCTTTAGTCACACTCCCCTCTCACTTCCCAAGTTATTTAACATCAACACCACCTCTTAAGTGAGGCTATGTCATACATTTGTAATATTTCAGACATGTGTAATATAGTGAGATTCTTAAGTCATAGTCTGTATTCCACCCTGGTGTCCCATGACATCACAATTATGTTTTTAACTTCCGAACACAAGGTTCATTCTTTCTGACATAAAGTTCTATGTGTTTTAACAAATGGGTAAGTTATCAAATCATTATGGCATTGTACAAAATAATTTTATGACACCTGAAAACTTCTGTTGTTTACCTTTTCCTTCCTTAAATGCCTGGCAAATACTGACTTGTTTACCATCTCTATAATTTTGCCTTTTCCAGAATTCCATGTAAATGGAATCATAATTTATAATCATTTTGTCACTAAAATTATAAATATATTAATGATATGTATAGTCACTTTATATACATATCACTGTGTATCATATCATATTCAATGTATATCATATTAAATCTTTAAATTAGCATTATTTTGATAACCATTTAAACAATGTTTGCTTACGATATCAATTTTAATATATTTCCTAATTCTATCTACTTTTCCTGAACCCAAAAGGTTGACCCAAAAGATTAATTTTTGCACCTTGGATTTAATTGCTTTTCATTTGCTGTTTATTTTTTGATTTTTCTTTTTATTATTTTCAAAGAATTGAAAGTCATTACACAGTGTCTGTCAGAAGAGTATCAATTGCCAAAGATCCATTACTGTTCTATATGGAGTGTAATACTACCTATATTGACATTTAATTGCTGTTACTTCAGCTATCAAGTACAAAGGATTTCATTTTCATGTCCCTCCTTACAAGAAATAAAAATGAGATTGTCATTCTCATACAGTAGAGCAAGTTGATCACATCCTATCAATTTATTCCTTGGGAAAAATTTCTAAAAGTTTGTGAGATATAGAACATATTTCATCATGGCTTTCAGCATGGAATCATGTTTTCTTATTCTTGAGTATTTCTGTTAATTTCTATGAAAATTAAGAAGATTGGCATTTTTCAACCCATGAATTCACAACACACTACTTTCTGAAAAGTGGCTTACGTTTTAATTTTCTTCTCCTTAGGTCATTTTGACAAAAAAAAAAAAAAGAAATAGATCTCTTTTTTAAATCATTTGAAATGATCCTAAAATATTGATTAAGGAATGATAGCTGATGATAGCCACCAATTTTTAATACAGAGTTATAAGAAGTGTTATAGAGAAAATTTAATTTATATATTTATTCTTTATTTTCACTATCTTCCCCATCACAAATAAGTGGGATCTGTGACAAAGCCTAGTTTTTTAAATGATACTATTAGTGAATGATAGCAATTTATTTTTGTGTTTTTGTCTTATTTCTAAATAGTAGATTGAGCATTATATATTATTTCTATTTACTAATGATGGAAAAATTAAGAAAATCATAAAATACAGAGGGATTTAAGAAATAAAGATTAAAAGGGCTCCTTTGGGAGGAATATGACACTGTTATAATTTTTAATAATGTTGCATGATCATTTTTAGCATTGCCACTTGATGATAAGAGACATTTGCATCACTAATATTTTACAAATATGTTTCTTTAAGGGATAATATTCTCCAGTGCCCCAAACAGATACTAGGATAAAAATTCACTAAGAAGCACTAATTGGTCTCTTGAGTATAAAATTTCCATCTGTTTTTAAAGGACATTTGTGTCTTAGCGGTGGAGTAGTTCTACTATAAAAATATCTTAATTTTGAGAAAGGTATAACACAAATACAGCAAAGTCCTAAATATCCCTTAATTAATTACCCAGGATTCTCTGTGAACTATTATTTCTAAAAGTTCCTTTATGAAGATATTATGGTTACAATGATAATCATGAAATGACATGTTTTAAGGAACTGCAAAAAGATCAAAATATTTTAGTATAACTTTAATCAACTATATTGAGTTATAAATATTCAAACAAACATATAACAAATATATAATAGATACATCAAAGCTATTTCATCAAAGAAAATACTTAGATGTATAATATTAATAAATACTTGAGTTATTACTACTCTTTTAGGCTTTTTTAAGCAGTAAAAAGTGTTTTATTTTTAAAACCAAACTGCTATTAAGACTGCTATAACCAAAAGATAGCACACAGCCTTTACAGCTTTATCTATCAAGGGCAAATGAGAAGTGTCAAACTTCATCCATATGAACAGGTATACTTTCTAATTTCTTCAGAAACATAATTTGCATCCAGCTGTCCTTTTATAATCCAGTTGGTTTGGGTGTGCTGCTGTTCTACAAACCTCATGACTAAAATTTTTAAAGTGAAATGCCATAATTTCTGTATATTTTTATATGTCTGTATGCTATGGATATGTGATATTTTTTCAAAACATATGAGAGCTCTGTTTAATTGGCTTCAAGATGAAAATAGTGCTTAAATATTTTATAAAAATGTAACTTCTCACATAATTGCTGTTCATTTTTCTACTTCTTAATTTTTTATATACATTGATAGCTTATAATTATATGGGTAAAAAGTGATGCTGTGATTTATGAACACAAGGTGAATAATTTAGTCCAGCTAATTAACGTGTTCATTGCCTTAAAAACTTTTTTTAAATTTCAGAATGTTAAGGAGCTACAATTTATTTTGACATGGATACCTTATCTGTGTACAATCCTGAAGTCAGTACTTCCATTGTGCCCAATGCCAGAATAGCGTTCACTGCCTCCAAAAGGGAAACTTTTATAACATGCCTCCTCTTACCCTCCTCCATTCTTGGTTTGCAATGTCCCTCACATCTCTTTGTGCCCGTGTGTGCCCATTGTTTAGCTTCCAATTATAAGAGTAAATGTGGTGTTCGTTTTTCAACTCCCAGTTACTTCACTTAGGATAATGGTGTCCATTTCTACCCAAGTTGCTAAGAAGTCATTATTTCATTCCTTTCTTTGGCTTTGTAGTACTTTACATGCATGGGTGCATACACATTTTCTTGTCCACTCACAAATTGATGGGCACTTTGTTTGATTCCACATGTTTGCAGTTGTGAATTATTGTATGCTAAACATTCAAGTATATTGAAATATTCAAGACATATTTTTGATTAAATGATTTCTTTTCCTTTGAGTAGCTATCCAGTAGTGAGGTTGCTGGTTAGAATGGTCAGTCTACATTTTTTTCTTTGAAGAATCTCCATATTGTTTTCCACAGTGGTTATACTAATTTGTAGACCCAACAACTGTGAAAAGCATTGCTTTCTATATGAATCCATGCAAACACCTATTGTTTATTATTATTATTATTATTTGCAGTTTTTGACCAGAGCTGGGTTTGAACCCACCATGTCTGGCATATGGGGCCAGCACCCTACTCCTTTGAGCCACAGCACCCCCCTGTTTTTTGATTTTTAAATAATGGCTATTCTGTAGTAGTAGCATCTCATTGTGGTTCTAATTTGTATTTCCCTGATGATTACCGATGTTGAACTTTTTTAAATGTTTGTTACCCATTTATATATCTTCTTTTGAAAAACTTCTATTCATGTTTTTTGCCCACTGTTTAATTGGGTTGTTGGGTTTTTTCTTGCTTATTTGTTTGAGTTCTTTATAGATTCTGGATATTATTCCTTTGTTAAATGCATAGTTTGTGAATATTTTCTTGCATCATTAGGTTGTCTATTTACTCAGCTGATTATTTCCTCTGCTGTGCAGAATTTTCAACATAATAAAGTCCCACTTATTTTTGTTATCATTTATTATTGTATTTGTCTTTGAGGTTTCAGTCGTAAATTCTTTGCCTAGATGAATGGCTAGAAGAATTTTTCTTCTGATTTCGTCCAGAAATTTCATGATTTAATGCCTCACATTTAAGTATTGATTGAATTAATTTTTGTCTATGATGAGAAATAGAGTCCTGTTTTATTCATCTACATGTGGCTGTCCAATTTTCTCAGCTGCATTCATTTCAAGTAGGGATTCCTTTCCCCAGCATTTATTATCTTCTGCATCAAATATTAGTTGGTTTTAGGTATATTGTTTCATTTATAAGTCCTCTATTCTGTTCTATTGGTCTATATCTCTACTTTTATACCAGTACTGTGTCGTTTGGGTTTCTATTGCCTTGTAGTATAATTAGAAGTCAGGTAATGAGATGACTTCTGATTTTTTTCTTTGTTTGTCTGGAAACCAGCCACACCACGCTGTGAGTCTACTTCCTTGTGGCCTAGTGGGGCAAGAAATTGGCATAGGATTATTAGGAAAATTATAAAGAATTAATAGATGGACGGCGCCTGTGGTTCAGTGGGTAGGGCACCAGCCTCATATACCGAGGGTAGTGGGTTTGAACCTGGCCCTGGCAACTGGCAACAGCAATAAAAACAAAATAGCCAGGCATTGTGGCAGGCACCTGTAGTCCCAGCTACTTGGGAGGCCAAGGCAAGAGAATCGCCTAAGCCCAGGTGTTGGAGGTTGCTGTGAGCTATGACGCCATAGCACTCTACTGAGGATGATAAAGTGAGACTGTGTTTCTCAAAATAATAATAATAATAATTAATAGACAAAGGCGAAGAGATAGTTTTATGAGCAGTGGGGATTTGGGAGGCACACCCTTCTCCATGAGGCTTCCAGTATGCCACCCTGTGTATCAGGTTAGCTCTGTATTTATTTCATACATCAGTGTTATAATAATATATCTCATGAAGGCAAGGCAAACAGTCCCCTCATGGTTCTTGCTACACTTCATTTCTATAAACTAGACTCATTCTACAATTAATTATATTAATTGTATGGATTTATTTGATACTTTTTATTGTTTTAAGGTATTTATGGTCTTAGTACAAACACAGAGTCTTGACAAGATAGACAATTAGGAGCTGACTCAAGGAAAAAATGGTAGCTGACCCTCAGTCACACATCAGAGATGTAATGTTTTAATACTCTGACAGTCTTATGTTCAGACAGGTAGACTCCTCTGGCCAAACTAAGGTGACAGAAATAAAAGAGATATTTCATTTCTTTATCTGGCTTGGAGCAAATCTTCCGGTGTTGAATAAGGTTTAAAGATTCCACGTTCTTTTACTCCCCCAAAAGCACTCTCCTGGAGCACACAGCCCTGCCCTGGCAGAGGATAGCCTCAAAGCCTGCAGCCTGAGGCTGGGTGGCAGCTGTGGGGGAGGGAGGATATTCAACATGCCAGGCTTAGATTATTAAAGTGACAAAGCCTTGCACTTTGCACTCAAAGCCAGGAAATTTCATCTGAATCAATTCTCTATTACTGTCTCCCTTTGTCCATACTCTGTACCCTATACCTCATAGTATTTCTCATCTACTAACAATTAATAATTGAATATTGGTTTTAAGCTTATAAAATCATTATTACTAGGAATGCAAGCACATTAAGATATGATTCTTCCCTTAAGTAATCCAAAATGCACTCTTCACTTTTTGATTAAGACTGTTTGGCTATTCAGGCTTTTCTTGATTCCAAATAAAGCACTAAATTACTTTTTTTGATATGTGAAATATGACATTGTATTTTGATGGACATTTTCATGATTTTGATTCTACCCGTCTATGAGCATGGGATGTTTTCCTATTTGTTTGCCTCATCTCTTATTTCTTTAATCAGTACTTTGTAACTCTCATAGAGATCTTTCACTGCCTTGGTTAAGTATAATCCTAGGTACTTTTCTTTCTTTGCAGCTATTGTAAATGTTATCCAGTCCTTGATGTCACTCTAAGCTTGATCATCATTAATGTATAGATATACTACTGCTTTGGGTACATTGATTTTGTAACCTGAGACTTTGCAGAATGTATTTATCAATTCTGTTATGTTACTGTTTTTGACTAAATACATTCACTCGCACATACATACATTTTATGTTTAAAAGATTATTTACTAGATGTTATCTCTGTTTCTATTTTTAAAGTCTCTGCTGTCCCCTCATATCTTCTGTGCTGACTTCTTTGTGGTAGATTTTAAGTGAAGAAACTTGATATTAAAGCAAAAATGACACACACATTTTTGACAAATATTTATTCTTTCAATACTTCATGTACTATGAAATAAAACACATAACAAAATATAACATTCATGTTGTTTTCAGATTTTTCATAAATCCTTGTCCTGACTTTTCTTTGCAAGGTCTTCCTATTATCTTTGACATTATAAAGACTTTGCATTCTTCGTAAATTCCAAGCAAGTTAGAAATGTCCCCAAATTTTAATGAGTAAAACATCAACTTTACTTTCATCATCAACAAAGCTCTAAACAGCAAGAAGATCAGATCTAGCTTCAAAATCTATGTCTATTTCCACTTCTTTCTGTAAAATGGAGTGGGGCTAATGAGGTTTCCAAATGAACCCCGCTTTTGAGCTTTACTTGGTGGCTGTTTCCATATCCTAATTTTACATTTTACAACAGTGATTGAGAGAATATAAAGTAGACAGTAACCATATTAGTACAAAAAAGTGGAAGGAAGTGTTGAGGTGTTATATCATGAGATCATAATTTCTGGACCTAGTCTCTTCTCTTGACTGTCTCTTTGAGATCTAGTCAGGAATTTGGCTACATCAACCTCCATTAACTAAATGATGCTGTCTCTCTAAGGCTGTAACAACTGTGATTATATGTCTCTGAGCAATTAAGTAAGACCAGCCATAAACAGCCATGCTCTGAAAAGCCAAACCAAATGCAGAAGCCATGTATATTTCTGGTCAGTGCCATACTGTTTAAGCCATCCAGTTCTAGGGAGCAGACATGGGAGTTAATCCTTTAGAGCAGTGGTTCTCAGCCTTCCTAAGTGCCACGTTGCAACAAATAGACCCAAGGTTGAGAACCACTGTTTTAGAGTCATCCCCATCATTTGAATTGTTAGCTGAGGTTGCATACATTGGGGAGCAGAGAAAAACTACACCTGTTGTTCTCTGTCCAATTTCCTGTCCCTAAAATCAGTGAAAACAACAAATGAGGTGTTTTGAGCTGCTAAACTTTATAAGGCTATGAGAAATTTCTCTAAGTAATATTGCAGCCTGGTTGAAGGAGGGATAAATTAACCAAACGATTCACTTGAAGCTTGTTCTGGGATAAACTAAAGGAACAGCAGAAGAACTGTCCTCACAATGGCTCTGTTAGAACAGAAGACAGAAATTATATGTGAAATAAAGCTGTAGGAATGTAGATGGGGGATGCATGTGCTAGGGTTTGAGAGAAGCAAATTTTAACCTCACTAGCTATTCACAAATGTATAGTCAGTGTTGGCACAGAGGAAAATACTCTTTCCAACTTAAACTTTGTTTCGGTCTGTACCTTCAATACCATAACACACTCCTATACCAGAGTGGCAGGCAAATGTCACAACCCAATGTACATCTCTGAACATCTAAGAAGCAGAAACATATAAGCATATTGCTAAGGTTCTGCCTTGCATCTGCCTAAAGCATGCCTTGCCCTGCCCTCTTGAGAAAAAGATGCCCCGGGAACAGTACTGAGCACAGGAATGACATGGTTTATGTACATTTTTAAAACATCATCTTGGCTGTTTAATGTAGGTTAGATTGGAGAAAAGCAAGAATAGAATTACAGAGGTTTCTTTCAATAGTTCATGTAAGTATGACAGTGCCTTAGATAAGGAAGGTAGCAAGGGACAGAGTCTCAATTTGTATGGGAAGTAAACTATAAGAATTATTGATGAATTAGGCATATGATAGAGATAGCAAACATAACTCTTTTTTCTTTATTTTCATTTATTTTATTTATTGGAGCACTTTTATTTGTATGTGCCATTTGAGAGTGTGTGCTTCCATTTGTGTCTTTACTTTTCTTCCTATTAAGGAATTTATTTTATTTTTATGAAGTTTTTGACTTAATTATGACCCTTACACATTTTCTTGAGATAATTAACTGTTTCATTTTATTATATTTTGCAAATATTTCCCAATTTATTACTACTTTTGTGTGTGATGGGATTAGATTACCATGAATTTAACATTTTTATGTGCAAATACGCAGCTTTACAAAATGCACCACTCTAAAAATATTTTTACATCTCTAATCCAAAGGTAGAGAAACAAATACCAATGTGGATCACTGAAAAAAAAATGTACTCCCCTTCTAAAATTTTACTATGTATTAAAGTAAATGAACAAAAAATTATATGTTTAGGGAGTAATTTCTAATTCTAATCAGTGGTTTTATCAAAAGTATATTTGATTTCTCATTTCTCAAGAAATGCTTATATTATTGAAAGATCAAATTGCTCAGAATAATATACACTGTGCATCTGTGCTTTTGCTCTTTTTCTCCAAGACAACAACCAAATCTCTGTTATTAACATCTGATAAGGTATGATATTTTAGACTGTTGGCCAGGCACAGGTGTCTATGCCTATAATCCTAGTACTCTGGAAGGCCAAGGCAATAGGATCACTTGAACTCAGGAGTCTGAGACCAGTTTGAATAAGAATGAGATATCTGTTTCTGTTAAAAATGTAAAAAATTACATGAGCATGGTGGTGCACACCTATAGTCCCAGCTACTTGAGAGGCTTAGGCAGGAGGATCACTTGAGTATAGGAGTTTGAGGTTGCATTGAGCTATCATGTTGACACTGATGCAGGTTCCCTCTGCTCAGAGCTGGACATGGACCTCATTTTCTTGGCCTAAGCAAGCTGAATAATCAGCTTGATCACAGACCCTAAACAAAAGAGCCAGTTTGATAAGCATCCCACCTAAGTGCCACTCCAGGAGCAGAAACACACCCTAAACAAGACCACATTCCTACGCAAGGGCAGTTTTAAAATTATCTTTTGCTCACAGGCCCCTGGCGCTAACCTGTTGTGACATATTTTGGACATACACTCCATCTCTCTAAACCCCCCTGCCCACAGGGAAGAACGAGCTACATATAAACTCCTAGACAGAAAGCCCAAATGGGCTGCTCATTTGGGAATCCCTCTTTGCTGTGCCAAAGGCTTTATCTCTCTTGTCTTCTTCTCTGTCAATAAAATCTAGACTATTGCTTACTTGTGGTGATCTGTGCATGCATTCTTTAAATCTCCAAGACTAAGTTCCTGGCAGAGAGATTTCAATTGCACTCTAGCTGGGGAGACAGAGTTGATTAATTAATTGTCTCAAAATTAATTAATAATAAATAAATACATTTAAATTAGCTAAACCATCATTCTTCTATAGGTGCCTCACAAGGA
>NW_003852635.1:1263252-1265477 GCF_000181295.1 Otolemur garnettii | reverse complement strand
CCTGTGCTCCCAGCTACTTGGGAGGCGGAGGCAGGAGACTCGCTTGAGCCCAGGAGTTAGAGGTTGCTGTGAGCTGTGATGTCACAGCACTCTACACAGGGGGACAGCTTGAGGCTCTGTCTCAAAATAAATAAATAAATAAATAAAAGAGATAATTTTCAAATTGTAGGAGCACAAGTGAAGAAATTTCAAATGTGTTCTTAAATATATGATAAGGACACAAAATAAGAAACAGAAATGATCAAAATTAAAACAAACAAGAGTTACTTTCTTCCATCTCAAATTCTCTGGAGGATTACATAATCCATGCAAGTTTTATAGAAGATTGATTGTATTTGTGATAAAATAAGAAATATATATTTGGTCTCTGCCCCTAGTTGCTGAGACAGTGCTAACAAAACTCTTGGAGTCTCCAGAGTGATGGGTCTCTTTTGTACACTAATGAGATAACTGGTGGCAGGGGTCCCTTGGACAGTTTCAGAACGGAGACTATTCACCAGAAAAACAAGGCATGATTAGACGGTTGGGACTTTCATTATCTCTAAGTAGCCTCAGAATTGACTTAAATTATAGGACATCTAGTTGGTGTCTGTTGGAGAATTGCTTGTTGTGTGGAAAAAAATAATTCACATAATCTAGTGTCAGAATCATTATGTTTAGTGTGAGTGAGAGTAGAGGGTAGGAAAAACACTTTGGTCTAAAGTAAACTTATAAACACCATGTGTTATTAGTAATATTTTATTAAAACAAACAATATTACAAATATTAGAATGAATTAAGTAATGCAGTGACTTTAAAAATTTCATTTTTAAAGTCTTTAAAAATGATCATTTTTGACTGCGAGCATAAAGAAAAAACTGAACAACCTTTAAAGAAATATTAATGTTGTCGTGTGTGTATGTAAGATAAAAGACAAAGTATTGTAGAATGTCAAATATATATTCATATATGCAATCATATATCTGTAATAAATTAAACTCCAAAGTAACCTCTGTCATCTTAACTAAAGTTAAAGGCATAAACTTTTTTAAAAATCATAATTGAATAAGTCTGTGAAATAATGAGAAATAAGACATTAATTAAGTTGGGGAAAATTAAATTTTACAAATGCTTTATGAAGGAAACAAAACTGCAAATTAAAAACTAAAAATGATGTGTTTTATTTTAAAACTTTAGGATATATTAAGACTACATCCTGAGGAAAATTGATTCTCTTAATTTTTTTTTTTTTTTACAAAATGGAGCAAGCATTCACTGCAAAACTTAGACTACGAACAGCAACAATAAGAAATATAATAGGTGAAATCAGCAATAATTATTTGTCCAACCACATTTGAAAAAGTGTTTAATAAATCTAAGCCCTTTGATCTGAAAGCCAAACAAAAACCTTTACTACATTCAATTAACAAAATTATTATAAAAATAATATTATAAATAAAAAACTAATCAATTTTAATTTGAACTACTAAAAGAAGGAAGACATAAATATTTCCTAAGTTATAAAAAAATATTTTAAATGAATAAACCTGATCAATCATAAGTTGGAATGCTAACAGAAAGATGTATAAATATTTACTTTATGAATAAATATATTTTATGTTTAAAAACAACCTTAGAGTTACATTGAGTTTAGAAAATGATGGATTTTTTTTCTTAATTCCCTGAAAGAAACAAGACTAACATGGGTGAGAAAACCTAACAAAATGCAAAAGAAGACATTACAGATAAAAAATTATCAAGAACTCCAAAACGATATCAATATAGTATTAGGACAACACAACATTCAAATGTAGGAATCATTCTGGCAGTGAAAAGAAAATTCAATATTAGGCATACATAAATATAATTTAGCATATTAATAGTTCACACAAGAAAAAGTCATTTGGTCATCCCTATTAAAGCAAAAAATACTTTTACAAATTCAAACCAATTTGTGGTAACTTCTTAGAAGGTATAAATAGTGTAATTTTTTTTCTCTAAAAATAATAAATAAAAGCTATTAATTCTATAGCCCAATCAGATTTAATGCATAAGTATAATCATCATTTCTGAAATGTTCTCTCATATTTGTTTAATATTTTTCTATAATTTTGGATTAATGAAACAAAAACAAAAAATTCAGAAATAAGAGTAAATCTATTAAAAAGCAGGAATCTTTCTTAAAAGTTACTGAAAAATTTAAAGACAGACAACTTTTAAATAGATTTTGGTATTATATTCTGTTA
>NW_003852635.1:1195108-1262743 GCF_000181295.1 Otolemur garnettii | reverse complement strand
ATAACCAGATATTTTCCTCCTTCCCTCTCGCCTTTCCTCCTCTCCTCCCTCCCTCTCTCCCTTCCTCCCTTCTTTCCTTCCTTTCTTTCTTTTTCCTAACCAGATTTTTTCCAACAAATACTGAAAAATTTCAAGGAGTTGGTGTATGTTCCACCAATCTGTCACAAATTAACAATTCTGTCCTGGTTATCTCTTGCTACCTCCATGTAAGACCTTTCTCTAATTTTAAAAAGGGAAGGCAGGAACTTATCTTACAATTTACCAAAATGTATTGAAGCTTTGTGGGGAAGAAAAAGAACTGTAGCTTGCAATATGTGGCCTTTGTCTTATCCATGGAGCCACCACCTTACAGAAAACTGGTCATCTTGTCAACACTGAGTGACTTCCAGCATTACCAGTTGTTCATGCTACTATCCCATAACCCAATGTCCTATCTTTTCCATCCCATTATCTGCAATGCGTGTTGATTCCATTGTGATGTTGATGGTCTTGTACCTAGACCTTCAGGATGGTCTGCCAGAATACAATTACTATCAGTTCCTTTTTTTTTTTTTTGAGACAGAGTCTCACTTTGTTCCCCTCTGTAGAGTGCTGTACCATCATAGCTTATGGTAACTTCAAATTCCTGGGCTCAAGCAAACCTTTTACCTCAGCTTCTCTGAGTAGCTGAGACTATTGCACCTGCGACAACACCTGGCTGTTTTTTTTAGAGATGAGGTGTCACTCTTGCTCAGGCTGGTCTTGAACTACTGAGCTCAGGTGATCCAGCTGCTTTCTCATCCCAGAGTTCTGGGATTACAGGTATGAGCCACGAGGTCTAGCCTAGCAGTTAATTTCTAAAAGCACAGGTACTCAACCAGAAATAATAGGTGTAAGGCATCACCAGTATAATCCAGATCGGTTTTTGCCTCTCTCAGCCTCTTCCTGTCTATAGTTGTTCTGCTAGTGTGAAACTATGGATCAGATACCCTGAGATTAACTACCTGGCCACAGATCTTCCCAAAACATAGAATAAGTTTCAGAAGTGGAGCCTAAATCTAATGTGGTGAAAGAAACATTACATGCAGAAAAGCAATAATAGTACCCATAACTATAACAACAAAGTGCCTTATTCAGCCTTAGTGGGAGAAACACACACACACACACACACACACACACACATGAATTTTCCATGTTTAAGAAAGAGATAACTGGTCTTTGACCAACTTTTACTTTTACATAAAAGCCTAGAACAAAGCTTTCAATGACTTTAAAAAGCCTTTAATAATTTTTTTAAAATTTTAGCAATCAATATCTTTTCTATAGAAACTTAGTCCACATAGTATATTTATTATTTTTCCACCTGCCCATTCACTGGCAATATCTTATGGGCAATCTCAGGCTGAGTTTCTCATAGTGAACGAATGGTGTGATAAGGCATTTGTCAATACCCCACAGACAGAAAAGTCACTGGTAGTATGTGGATATTTTATCTGTGAAACTCTTTGAATGGTTTGATGTATTTGTAATATTATATTATTTTTTATTCTATTATTTTTTAATTCAATTCTATTTATAGAAATATAAGGCATCCTCAAGAGAATAGTTTGAAGCTTGTAAGAGGGTCTGTGGCATATTATAGACATATTTAGCAAATCTTGTCTTGATTTAAGAATTGACACATTTTGGCTTCCAGAATTTACAGAAGTTTCATTTTCCACTCGAAAGCATAAAAATCACATGTTAATATAGTAACTGAATTGAGCATAGCTCATATTTTTCCTACTTAAAAACATTAGGAATAAGGACAAGTGAATTAGCCTATTAAATTGTTCTGAAGTTACACAAATGATTGAGTTCAAATTACTTGAGAATTTCGAAGTTTGAATCATTTTTATGGCACTGTAGACACAGTTAACAAACTCTCAGCTGCCCTTCAACATAAGTGATAATTTCTATCATATAAGAAAAGGATGGAGCTGATTCTGACAAATGCAAGTCTTCTTTAATGTCGTGTTTATTTTGAGATAATGTTTAATTAAAAGTTTTATTAATACAATTATGTTTCTAATTTCTTTGTATAATTGTTTTCTGAGTGTCAAGAAATGATTGGTTAAATTAGTCCAACAACTAATTTAGTGTCCACTCACTTTTTTAAATACTAGTGCCATGTTTTTGAGAAAACCCATTGTTCCTCTTATGTAAGACACACTTTTCTACAACTAGCTTTCTGTTGAAAATGACTGGCAATTGGAGAAGGGTACCATTGGTGAGACATGACGTGGGAAATAACTCATTCCGAAAATGTCAGTCATTTTCAGAAACAAAATTATATCAATCTTCCATTTTGAAAATTTTAGAAATAGACTTTCAAGGCATGATATTTAAGGACTAAAAGAAACTGTCAAGAACAGCAGTATTTTTCAAATATTATATGTATGTTTTAATTTGGAAACTCAGATATTAGTTTGTATGGATAAGTAATTATTTTGATCTTGAAGGTGATTGACTTTAAAAATATGGAAGTTACTAATCATCTGGTCTTAATAATTCTAACAAAATAAAACACAAACTTGAATTATTCATTTCATTTATACTGAATGCTGTTTTCTTACATCCTAAGACCTTTCTAGAAAAAAATCTTGTGCTTAGATCCTCTTCTTGATTTGATCTGTGACTTTCCTTAGCTCTCAAATAATGGCCCCACTAAAGAAGGGGAATGAGTGTATTTTGTTTCCAGGGACATTTAGTAATATTTGCCAACATTTTGGGTTGTCATACTAGGGTGACAGATAGTGGACACTAGGGAAGCTGCTAAATAGCCTATAATACACAGAATAGACCTCACAGGAAGAATTGTGTGGTCCAAAATGCCAATAGTGCTCATGCGGAGGGACCTTGCACTAAAGTATTAGTGCACTAAACTAAAGTATTAGTTTCCACATGACAAGTATAACCTTAAACACTCAACCCAGCATTTCCTTTGAAAACAGCTCCAGCTGCTTTGACATTGTTGGTGAGGGCTATTTCAAGGAATAGTGTTTAGTTTAAATGTTTCATTTAGTCAAGTCACTCATTAAGTTAACAAGTCCATCAACTACAAGTCACAAGTCAATAATACAATGAGCTTCATTAGTTCTGACATTTTCTCCAAGGAACAGTTTCTTAAATTGTATCAAGTAGAAATAATATTTTACTTTACCAGGAGAAGCAAAAACAGAATACTGACAATAAGAAATTTTGTTATGTGATGAAAATATTAAGCAAATTATTTCCTTTTTACTCAATAATGCTTTTCTCTGAGATTGATTCATGATTTCTATCTATCAGTTATGTCAACTGAAACCAGTCACTAAATATTAAGATAACAAATATTGCTTAACTTGGTAATCATCTCATAAATGTGGGTTTCTGAACACTCAATGGATAATTTGGGTTATTTAAATAATATGTATCTTTTTGTAAAATAATATATTAATGATATGCTTCTTTCTATGCATCATGCAATATATACAGTGATAAAATTGTGTGTCAGTATTGATATACTCAAGCAGTAGGATGTGAATGCCTTCCCAGGACTCAACAGTTAATATTGAATCAAATTTTGACAAACTAAAGCTCAGGCAAATTCTCAATATCATGATTACTGAGTGAATATTTGACTAAAAGTATAATGTAAGCAACAATTGAACTGCTTTGCAGCCTGAGAAAACTTGCATTTTGCTGGCATTTCTGCTGACAGACAAATGGCTTTCAGCTTTACAAATTTGTTCTCTGTCAAAAGTTTCAAGGGTCATGAGAATAATTCACCACATTTATATTCTACATTTTCAATACACAGTCTGCCACACTTCTTTGTCATAAATTATAGTTTTTTAAGCATGATCTTAATCTGTATTTTAAAATATACACATTATTTCCCTTAGAAAGACAGAATTCCTTAAAAATTAAATATAAATCATATTTCTTTGTGTTCCCATTTCTAATACCATTCTAAGCAAATAATAGATATTCAGTAAATGTTTGGTCATGGAGTAACACATTCTTGCCTTTTCCAGTCAATTTTGGAATCAATAAAATGTATTTGTTAAACTATGTGTTTAGAGGGAAGGATTTTAGAGCTTGAGATCAAACAGAGAAGTTTCTCCTAAGTCTTCTAAATTTTTCTCTGGGTCAATTTCTTGGTCAATATATAAATACATAGATAGTATTTACACTGCAACCATATGTACTGTATATTTACATTTTGAAAGATCTGGAAACCCTTAGCCCACCAACCTACCACCTGTCTGTCTTCCATCATTCAGTTCAGTTATTGAATGAATGATACGATTTTTCCCTGCATGTGGAAATGGAATCAGTCCATATTGGAAGGAGTTCAGCAATTTCCACTGTCCCCCTGCAGGAGAGCAAAGCAGGTCTCAAGCCACGTAAACTCAGTGTCAGTGTCAGAGGGAGAATGCTCACAGGTTGCAACTCTCACACTTCTCTTGGCTTTGAGTGAATTCATTGCCTTACCTAGCTCTTCAGGCTAACCATTGTCCATACAACTTTAGTATGAAAGTCAACTAGGCAGAACTGAATCCCCCTCCAGCACTGATGGGAACTTAGATTTCTGGTTGTGTTCCACATACTCTCAGGCAAAACTGATCAGGGACAGACTTCGATAAGCCAGCCTAGAGGCTGAGGGTGTGAGCTACTTTCTTTCTCATTCTGGTTTCACCATGTCTGAGCTGTCTCATCCTGAGAAATTATTTGAAAATTCATTCCTTGGTTTCCTCGTCTGTAAAATGAAAATAGCAACAATACATATCACATATGTCTGAAAGAAAAACAGGCTATTGAGAGCATTAACTATCATAGAATAAGGATTAGTAGGTGTTAATTGTTTTTATTTTAAGGATTGCTTTTAATTCTGATATGTACCCTATCCCAAGCAGAAGATCGCTTGGTTGTTCTTCCATACCTTTCCTCTGGCAGCTGGACTTTGGCGGAGCCCAGAGTATCAATCTAAATGAATTCAACAAGGTATCTCTGAGGTTCTCGTTCCTGTACTGAGGTACACAGCATACGTTTGCAACCCATTTATCCTTTAAAACAAGCTCTCCTGTTCTTGTTGCTGAAGTGACATTTACTCACTGTGGGCAGTCTATTTTGCGTCTCACTGGAGAACATCACTTCACAAGATTAATCTTTCCTAAATTTGCAATACAAGTCATGATCTCCTAGAAATATGTTTTGGTTAGCTTATAGAGGTTTCCAGGTCCACATGCTTTAGTCTCCTATTAATATCTGTATTTTCTGCCATAACCTTTATTAAATGTATTGTATTTTGTAAGACTTAGGGTAATGCAGATGTGAAAACTGAGGTGGTAAATTGTCAAAGAGTAGAGTCAAGGCATACTATGGAGAACAAGTGGCATCCCAGCCAGCTGGTGGAGCTGGGGGGCACAGACTGGCTGCCTCCACTTGGGCAATGTTGGTGCGGTTTTTCTGCAGCAAGCAGAAGAACCAGCAGGCTGGAGGGTGGGCAGGGGAGTCCCTATTTCCTAGGCCTGGGACTAAAATGGATTGTAGCCATTAATTTGGAACCGGACAGATGTCCCAGACATGCTAAATGTAACATGCTGTTCCAGACAGACAGATGTCCCAGACACACTAAATGTAACATGTTGTTCCAGACATGTTCCAGACAGAGGTCACAGACAAGCCAAATGAACTACCTGGCCCTGCTAAATTTAACTATCCAGGGCCCCATGCAACTACATATACCCCTAGACAAAGAGCCTACAGACAGAGAAGTAGAGCACTTTACGCTCCTGACTCCAGTTTTCTCTCTGCCAAGAGCTCTGGCACTTCTGTATTCTTTTCTGTAAATAAATCCTGTCTTACCACTGATCTGTGGTCTGCAGATTCTTTCTTTGAATCACTGAAACTAAGAATTTACTGAAGAGCAAAATTCTGGTATCAATACTTACAGGTGGTACATGGAATTACACCATACTCTGAGATTCTAATTTCCTCTGTTAATTTTTAGTAATATCAAGGTTAACATGGAATTTTTTCATTAAAGCAATGGCCTAGTGATAGAAATTTAAATGTGACAATTTTTACTGGCAAAGAAGATTTAAAAACCACTGTACTATTTTCTTAGGCAATAAGTTGCATAAGACAATCAAATACGTATATGGATGTGTGTGTTTGTATATGCATGTGTACACAGGTTTACACAAGAAATCAGTATTTTTAGTACAAAAGTATTTTTTTGGTAGAACATGTGTTTCAGGATAATATATATATATATGTATATATATAATTTATAACTAACTATATATATATATATATCCACACACACACACACAGTTCCTATTTAAATTCTAACTGTGTGTTAATTGTTAAGCCTGAAAGGTATAGAAATTGCAGCAATAAGAATCTAAATTCATGTTGCCCAGTTATTTATGCTCCTACAGAATGGAATAGAATCTACTCTCTGCTGCTAAAGCATGCTCATTTTGTTCAGTTACTGTTGTCACTGTTAGCTTTAGATGAGAAGGATTCAGGGTCATTTGGAGACCTTGCAGCATAAGTTTAATATCTTACTTCCCTGACTAAATGCAGTGTAATGTTAACTGATAGTGTTACAAACTGTACATAATCAACTTTTCATTTGGGGGCTTTTTGTCTGTTTTTTTTTTTTTTTTCCAGCTTAGCTCTGTATGGTTAAGAATAAGGAGAGTTTATATTTAGGAGATACATGTTTGTTCAATTGAATGGCTTCCTTTCTTTTTATTTTTTTAGAAATAAAGGGTACATTTGCAAAATAGGGAATTGACTTAAAAAACACTTCAATGCACTAAAAATAATTTTCTAATATTTTCTTTATTACTTCATAACATGCATGAGAACAATGGAGAGATTTGTCAGCGACCAGTAGAATAGACTGTGATAGATCCAGTTTTATCAGGGGTTTAAAGACAAGAAGTGAGAAGCAGGATGATCAAATATTCCCTTGAATTGTTTGGTTGCTATTATTCAGTTAGTATGCAATTAATTAGAAACTATTAACATCTACAGCAGTTTGATGTTCTCACTCAGACATAAAGGAAAAAAATTAGTGAAACTGTGATGTCCCTAATGTGATTGTGCAGGTTGTTAGTTTTGCCTGGATCTTAACACACAACACCGGTGATAGTGGCAATGCATGTCTGACTGCAGAACTTGAGCAGGCCTGGTCACGTACCAGCAGTGAGAACCATTGAAAAAGAAATCGAAATCCTGTTTTCTCTTTTAAGGAAAAAAAATTGTAGTAAAAAATACAGAATGTATATAGAGAGGCTCAATTAAACATTACTAAATCTATCAGGGAAAACCCGAGCCGGCATTAAATTAATACAAATACAGAGGGTGCCAAAAATGTATATACACTTCAAGAAAGGAAAAATCTGTATTTAATTTGTGATTCTTGTATCATGCTGGACTTCTGCAATTATAAGAGGTGCCTAATGTGACTTTTATTCATCTTTTGTAATTGATATATATTGAATATTACAAGTTTAATATATATTGAATATTATAATTTTAATACAGTTTCTCCTTCCTTAAATGTGTGGTTTTTTTTGCACCCTTTGTATATTGGTGTATCGATCTATATAGATATTGATATGAAGATACATCCACTTAATTGTCAAAATAACCTTAGGAGCAGTATACAAATATGTCATTGTTCTCTTACTTCAATTTTATTGGTAAAAAATTGAATTAGAAATGGTTAATTTACTTTTCTATTATATCAATCTACATAGGGACAGAGAGTTTTGTTTTCATCACTGATAACAATGAATGCTTAACAAATATTTATCAGATGGAGAAATAGTCACCAATGATGCAGTAGAATGCAAATATATTTTATTTTCACCTTAACATTCTTTTTCTTCCAATACATTAAGTCCAGGCAGCGCCTGTAGCTCAAAAGAGTAGGGTGCTGGCGTCATATGCCGGAGGTGGCGGGTTCAAACCCAGCCCCAGCCAAAAACTGCAAAAAAAAAAAAAAAAAGTCCACTGTGGTAGAAAGGAAATAATATTGACTGTGGTAGAAAGGAAATAATATTGATTGGTAGAATTAGAGCTTCATGGGTTAGCAGTTGAAGATCACTTGATTGGGCTATTTCAGTCAAAACTCATTGGTATAGTACTTCACAGCTCATTAGGCAAAATGGGCAGCATCTTCTGATAATAATGAATATAACTATCCAGTGAACAAATATAAAACTTTTGGGGGCAGCACCTGTGGCTCATTGGGTAGGGCACCCACCTGAAGGTGGTAGGTTCAAACCCAGTCCCAGCCAAACAGCAATAAAAAAAAATAGCTGGGTGTTGTGGCCAATGGCTGTAGTCCCAGCTACTAAGGGCGGCTGAGGTAAGAGAATGGCTTAAGCCCAAGAGTTGGAAGTTGCTGTAAGCTGTAATGCCACCGTACTCTACCAATGGTGACAGAGTGAGACTCTGTCTCAAAAAAACTCCCATAATAATAAGAAATATATATATAAGACTTTTGTTTATGAAAGATATTATAAACCACACTTTGTAGAGGTCAAAATTAATCAACAATAGCAATATGATAATAAAATATAATCTCTTGATATGTCAGCAAAATAGGAAGAGAATGATAAATTTTGGAACTCACTTACCAAATGTATTTTTTAATGTATTTTTTTAACCAGCTATATAAACATGAATCTTACTTGCAATATTATAATAGTACTAAGCACTTTTATAGGTCTTTATATAAGTTTCTATCATTAACTAAGTCTTTAAAATATCTCTATTATTTAAATTTCTGTTATCATCTCCTTCCTTATAGAAGATAAACATGAAATATAAAATGTAATGAGATTTATCAGCGTGGTTCAGATACAAAAACAAGAATAGAGTGTGAAATATGTATCTTAACAATCACCTTTTCTAATGGACCTCTAATTGAATGTATATGTAATTGAGACGGACACTTAGTTTAAAATCATTTACAAAGAAAGACCTTTCTATAATAAAGTCAGAATGCTGGATTTATAATAATACATGAAATTAAGTTCTCATAATTTGGGGTGAAAGTAACATTATTCTCAGTGTCATCTTCCATCTTTCTGACTCATCTTGCATAAAAAATAACCATTGAGAAGTAATCAGAAAAGTTATAAATTCATCATGTCAACAATTTTTTTCTGTGTTAGTTTAGCTCCTTTTTTGTATGAGTATAAATTTTTTATGTGACTGGATTCATTAAAATGAGTATCATATTTCTTTCCAATATTTTGAATGTTTTACTTTATATTTTTCTTGATTGATGTGTAAAATTTCAGTACTATATTCTCCTATTTGTGACACTTTTCCTTCTCTCTGTAATTATACTAAAATACATATGTTTGAATATTGCATTCTATTTTAAAGAATATAATATTGCATTCTATTGTAAAACATCCAAGGAAGGGAATACTATTGAAGACTAGAAAATTTTCTAGGGATCTTGATATATGTTACTATACATGTGACAAAATAATTATTCTAATTTATATTTTCATTATAAATATAGGCTTCATCACAAATGTAAAAGTATGCACAATAAAATTTAAAATATGATATTTGGCAATGTAGTCAGTATAAAATTTTCTTTTTCTACCAGAATATTTCCACATCTGCTAAATCTGATTTTTACATTTTTGTCTGGTCTGAATTTCTGATAGCTTATTGTGCCTATCTCCAATGAGCCTGCACTTATCACTGGTAAGCATTTTTAAGTTTCACATGAAAATAAAGCTTATATCTATTGCTTTCAATTTCTTTCTGAATTTTTCACTAAAGTGCCCATTGACCCATGAATGGATTAATAAATTATGGTATATGTACACCAGGGAATATTATGCAGCCTTAAAAAATGGAAACTTTACCTCTTCTATGTTTACATGCATGGAGCTGGAACATATTCTTCTTAATAAAGTATCTCAAGAATGGAAGAAAAAGTATCCAATGTACTCAATACTATTATGAAACCAACATGTAATCACCCACACTTCCATATGAAAGATAAAATACAACTATAGCCCAGGATGGAGTGGGGAAGGTGGGGGGAGAGGAAGGGAAGGGGGAGGTTGGATGGAGAGAGGGGAACTGGTGGCACCACACCTGTGATGCATTTTGCAAGGAGACATGTTAAATCTATTAAATTTAGAGTATAAATATCTTAACACAATAATTAAGAAAGTGGTGTGAAGGCTATGTTAACCAGTTTGATGTAAGCATTCCAAATTGTATGTAAAATCAGCACATTGTACCCCATAAATGCATTAATGTATACAGGTTTTATTTAATAAAATAAACAAATGAATAAATTTTTTCACTAAACCAAAATTGTGCAAATTATAAATAAAATTTTCTCAGTCCTTTTTTGATGAAATTGCCTTTTTAAAAAGCAACAAACTTTGCAGTAAAATATTAATAATTACAAGTGCTTGAGCTGAGAGGTACCTTTTGGTATTAGAATTTCCAATAGATATTGACAGCATTGGCTATAATGTCAAAATTGTTATGTTATGTGAACAACATGATGTCACTGAATTATACACTGAATTTTATTTATACCTCCAATACTATTTGTAAGGTATTGAAAAGCCTATGAAGCTTAACTTTATGTGTCTGTGTACTTATGTAGGTGTTGTTTGTACTACGTTCATTGAGAAACTAAATATGCTATCAGCATACAATTGAACAAAATTAAACAAAATATAAGACAATCAGAGTAGGTAATGCCTTATGGAAAGTATTTTTAGTTTGGTTAAATGTATTCATTTCTGTGGGTGATGATGAAAAAATAAGCACTAGCTATACTTATACATATAAAAGCAAGGCACTAAGCTGAAATTCACATTGTATTGTTTTATCTAGTCCACTAAGTAGTCTTTGTTCAGCTCTGCCCAATGTCTGTTTACATCTCTCTACAGAGTAATTGACTGCAGTTATCATGTTCATAAGTTTAGAATTTTGATTTGACACTTATTTACAGATATCACTTCTCCTGCTGAAATTTCTTATTTTTTGCTCCACTATTTTTTAGCATAACAATAAGTTATTTTTAAATTTGTGTCTGAGAACTCCAATACTGAATCAGCTGTGCGTCTATGTCTATTACCTGGGGTTTTTTTTTTCTCTTTTATCTGTTTTTTAATTTTTTTTTCGTTTGCCTTTCTTCAAACAAGCCCCAGTAGTCATGTCTCACAGATTTACTTTCTTACTGTTTTCTCTATTGCATTTTTTCTCCTTCATTTTTTCTTGGCTTACTCTTACTTATTCTGTAAGTTGCACAAACTTTGATATTATATTCATCCTATGAATTTATGAGAGCAATTTACATGAATGCCAATTAAAATATTTTTGAAGAACCACTTTCCAAGGTTTTGATATAAATGACATCTCATTATTATTTCATAGCATTCTCTTTTATAATTTACTAACATTTATTATAATTCGTAAACTATATATTTATTTTAAATTTTTATTGGCTTAATTTCCAATTTCCATCCACTACAACCCAAAATGAAATTGTGAAATATTAAT
Organism: Otolemur garnettii; assembly: GCF_000181295.1. NCBI lineage: Eukaryota > Metazoa > Chordata > Mammalia > Primates > Galagidae > Otolemur > Otolemur garnettii. The sequence goes on along the minus strand of NW_003852635.1, from coordinate 1,251,160 downwards.
CACATGTGGCACATTGTCATTGTCTTTTCATTATTATCCTAGTATAGATGACTAATTAATTTTCATCATATTATAAGTTAGTTCATTGTTTAAGAAAATGAGACCAAGTGTCCATTTTTATGTGTCTATATTTCAATACAATTTTTCTATGACTACATTGACAATATGAACAGTATTTTAATTGACATATATATGGGTGAAAGTTAAGGGTTTCAAGATTTATCTGTTTACATGAACACCAAATTTTTGAAGAACCACTTTCAAGAATTCCAAATGTGGATGAATATATAATAAAAAAAAATTTTAGAAAAATTTTAACAAGTTAAATATCCAGTTATCACTACTATCAGAAATAAGGTGCTGCTAAACCGTGAAAAACTGAAAAGAGAGAAAGACCATTCAGTTTGAAAAAGATGATTTGAGGTTCTTCTTCATATTGAAGTTGAATTATGTACATAATTGAAATGTATCTTGAAAAGTAAATTATTTTTAAGCATGTACATGTATTGTATGGATTTCATCATGTGTTTGTGCATGTGTGTGCAAGTGTGTGTGTGTGGCAGAGAGCAAGAAAAACCTATTAAGTATGTTCATTCACTGTATGAAGAGTAAAGTAAGGAGGTTTAGTAATATGTAGTAAATCACAGTAGGGAGAGATTAAGATACTGAGAATAAAGAAAGCAGAAGTCCCTGGGGCCAGAGCTGATCAATAGCAAATGAAAGATTATTGGAGATTATTATATTTTGTTATATTGTTTTCTTTGGTTCTGCTGTTGTTATTCTTATTATTTGTATGTTTGATTTTGTATTTTTATTGGCATGGGGTATTTTTTTTTTTTAATGCTCTCAATATCCATTTTCACCCCTTATCCCATTTATACTGCTAACATAAATGATCCCAGTGAAATTTAGTATCTTAACAGGGCTTAAGACTTCTGCATTGTAGCCAGAAGAGGAGGAAAGAGACTTGTTTTCTCAACCACCTTTGCCTAGAAGCATTTCTGATCACAGTCCATAGGTTAAAAGGATTAGTTACATAGGTGTCCAACTTGATGCAGCATATGTCCTGGCAGGACAGCCAGGTTTTATGATGGCTTTTACTTTGGATGGCATGCACACATTTTTCCTTTAATATTCTGTCCATATTTTCTTAAAAACTATTTCCCATACCACCATTATAAGGGTAGGATCATGATATATACACAATCCATCCAAGGAATCTTATTCCTCTGGACATAGAAAATTATTTGTGGGGAGGGTGGGTAGGAGACATTATTAGAACCACTGCATGCAGTGAGTTATTTATTGTTCCCTAATATTAACATACATAGGACTGGAGCTATCTTAAAACTAGAACCAGAATGGAAAAAACGCATGGGATGTTAGGCCTGAGAGGTGAATCAAAGGAAACTGGGTATCTGTGATACATTTAATCACTGGAGCAAGCTATATCTGACTATGGAATAATTATTTATGTGAGCTAAAATAATTTTTCATTTTAGTTTTATTCAATTTGGAGCTGAGATTGCCTTCATTGCAATTTTAAATGTCTTAACTAACATGGCCTTTTCATCTTTTAATTGGAAAAAAACAAATAATATTTTAGAGATGAGAGAAAGTATTGATGGTGCTAAAGGCAAAATTAATTGTGATCATAGCAATTGGTTGATTACTTCAATTGATGGATCCCAGGTTCTTTGATTAATTAATTGGCTTATGCATCTATTCATTATGAAACATTTTCTTAAGCATCTACAATTTAGCAATAGCATGCTAAGTACAAACAGTTGGTTTACAAAACAGACAATCCCATATGTTGCCACCAAAATGTTATTGTAACTTTAAATAGAAATACAGATATGTCCCAATCACTACTATTTATTTGTAAAAACTAATTCACCTTTGCAGCAATAAATATGTAGACTTTAGGTATAATGGTGTGCTGATAATCTTTAACAACTGGCTCTTCAAGTATAATTCCAACATAAACATTGCCTGATTTATTTTTACATTAATGAGTAAGACAAAAGCCAAATACCATAGACATGTTGAAATTCCACTTGTTTGAAAGTACAATTAGTGACTTTTTTGCTTGATCAGAAGATAGTTTTCAAAAACTTTAAGACTATTTTCCTCAGTTTCATGCTATTTACAATTAAATAGCTTCAGGCCCACTACATTTTTAATTTAATCTGTGTTATTAATGTTTTATCTATCACTTTCTTAAGTCTAGACATATACTAAAATAATAAATCACACTTTAATTTATAACCTTTACTTATTTTTGTCTTATAAACATGCTTACCATCACATTTTGGCTTTTTAGCTAAGATCAAAAGTAAACATGCTACCATGGTGTTGTTACTAAGTTGAGGTCACTGAATGCTCTTTCAGATAACAAAACATTCTATTAATATTATCTTCTTATTTCATGAAGTTTCAAATCAGTAAATGAAAGTGTTATGTCCAGTATATTAGTAAATACTTCACACTTTTTACAAAGTATAAGCATTTTCCCCAGTTCCCAAGGAGGACCAGGCACACATGAGTCATGTATTTCCTAAGAAAAAAAGAGGAAGTATATCAACTTCTCTTATCCTTACTTTTCTCCTCTCACATTTACTACCTGCTGTTTCTTACCTTCCCAGGAAACTTCTTGCTTTACAGGTCCTATTATGAAAAGAATTTGTGATCTCTGATTCTAAGAAATGTTCAAAGATATTTCCCTTTTTAGGAGTGGTGGGTGGTGGGAGGAGAAAGATGGTGGACTAGAGAAATTTCCTTGCCAGTTACTCTTTGTGAGACAGGGGAAAGTGGAGTCAGCCACCTCTGGCTAGAGGAATCTACACAGAACCATCACTACAGGGGCATGGTGAAGCATCAGGAGACTCCAGAAGCCAATGAGGAGGTCTGGAGCTTAGAAAAACTTATGTGGAAGAGAGGTACTTGATCTGGGCAGAGGCTGGCCAGTCAGCCAGATATGCCATGGAGAGCTGGAGACAGGAAAGGGATGTTCTTCAGTATTTTGATTTTGGACTGGGCAGGTCACTGGAGCAGTGATTATACTCAGTGTTTGGTGGCCAGAGTTGAATGCTGTATAGAGTGGTTCTTCCAGAAGTTTGGTTGCTGGTGGGGCGCTGCTATTGTGGGAAGACCATGTGTTTGCTAGAGGAAAAGTCTGTGGTGTCCTAGTACCCGGTCAACTCTGATATGCCTGCTGAGCTTGAGGAACTATCTTTGGGGTGAACTCAGTGTACCCTGAACCCACTGGGAGGGTTGCTTTGTTGCCAGGGGACACTGTCTCATGGACCTTTTGGGCAGTCTGATGAGAGCTTTAGAACCCTATTCTAGCAGGGACTGAAAGCCGATGAAGTGAACAGACCCACGTTGAGGGCAAAGAAGTCAGGAAAACAAAATCTGGTCTCATCACAACTAGAGAATGGCTTCAACCCCATCATATACAGAACATCTAGTGTGTATTGTCCATCTCCTTACACCACATCACCATCTGGTGTCCAGACAACATATTGCAATATAGATACATAGAGGGAGATTGTGGGTGTGTGTTTCTCCAGTTTTGTTACAGTTCTTCAGCTCCTTTTACTCTTTCTTTCTCTTTTCACTCTTTTGGTAGAGATGCTTCTACTTTTCTCATCTTTCCCACATAAATTTCTCATCCAACAGTTAAGATATCTGGGGTTCTTTTTTCCTTTTTTACCTTAATTACATTTTTAAATTATAAATCTATTTTTCTTATTAGAATAATTAGTATTTTTTTGAAAGAGAGTCTCATTTTGTCACCCTTGGTAGAGTAGTGTTATAGCTCATAGCTATGTCAAACTCTTGGGCTCAAATGATCCTTTTGATTTAGCCTCTCAAGTAGCTTGGACTACAGGCAAGTGCCATGATGCCCAGCTATTTTTACAGATGGGGTCTGTATCTTACTATGGCTGGTCTTGAAATCTGCAGCTCAAGCAATCCACCCACCTCAGCCTCACAGAGTGCTGGGATTATAGGCATGAGCCACCACACATAGATATTGTTATTATTTTTTCCCTCTCTGAGGGCTGGGGGATCACGGCAGTAGTCTGCCTAGGGGAGGGTCATGGCATTGGTCTGGCTCAAGAAGGTCATGAGCTCGTGGTCTTGGGTGTCCTAGCTTTGGCCATGGGAAAGAAGGTATAGACAAGTCCGTACAGTAATACTGCTGATTTCTTTTTATATTTGACGGAGGTGGGGTCTTGCTTCTTCCCAGGCTGGTAAAGAGTTTTTGACTTAGAGGGATTTGTGTAGGCAAGGTCCCAGAATTCCTAGGGTTACAGGTGTAGTTAAAGCACGGTGCCAAACACCACCATTTCTCCTATAGTGCTTTTTCTCTTTTACTGTCTTTTTTTCTCTCCTTGTCTTCAATTCTTTCCTTCCACATCCCCTTCTCACTCTTTGTCCTTATCTCCTTTGGCCATATACCAATATCTAAACTCTGAGACAAAGTAATTTAAAACAAAGGAGGCACTGAGAAGAAAAGAGAAGGAAAAGGATGTAAGTAAGAAGACAACACATATGAGGGGGAACCATCAGAAAAATTCTGGCAACATGAAAAACCAAAATAGAGCAACTCCCCCAAGATATCATGAGGTAGCCATCACAAAAGATTCTGACTATAAATAATTCATGGCGATGACAGAAAATGAATTTAAAATATGGATGGCCAAAATGATAAAGAGAATTAATGAGACAGTGGACAAACAGAACCAAAAAATGGACAAAAGATATGAAGACTATAGAAAGGATAGTGTTGAGATCAAGGACCTAAAGGAGTCAATTAGAGAACTTAAAGATACAGTAGAAAATATCAACAGATTAGACAATGGAGAAGGAAGAATCTTAGAGCTACAGGATAAGTTTCATGAGCTAACTCAGGCCATTAAACAGGCATAAAAGAACTAAGAAAAAGAGTATATTTGCTCAGAGAATTATGGGACTTCATGAAGCATTCAAACATACAAATTATAGGTTTTCCTAAAGGGGAAGAAGAATGTCACAAAGGAATGAAGCCCCTACTGGGGAATATCATAAATAAAAACATCCTAAGTATCATTAAAGATTTCAAAACACTCCTTTTAGAAGGATATCAAACTCCAGGTTTACTCAACACAAATAGATCATCTCAAGATACATAATAATGAACCTGTCCAAAGTCAAAGTGAAAGAAAAAAATCTGCAAGCAGCCATAAGTAAGCACCAATTGACCTACAAAGGCAAATACATCATGGTGATAGTATCCTTCTCAGATGAACTTTTCCAAGCCAGAAGAAAATGGTCATTTAATATTAACTGTATTCAAAAATTTTTTTTTAGCCCTGAATTCTGTATCCTGCTAAACTAAGCCTCAGATTCAATGGAGAAAATCAAATCTTTTACTAATATGCAAACATTAAGAAAATTTAATGCAACAAGACCAACTCTATAGGAAATACTTAGATCTATTTTTCACACTAACCATAACAATGGACGTCCAGCAAAGTAAACACCTAGAAACTAAAAGACAAAACCTAGCTTCCATAATGGAGCAAAGGTTAAAACTAAGCAATGGATCCTCACAAAATAAGCTGAATAGAAATCCACCACACTTCTCAATTATCTCAATAAATGTAAATGGCTGAATTTTCCCCTGAAGAGTGATTCCTCACTTTATATATGTTAAGGGAATATTACATCAAGAGAATATTTCAATTCTAAATATTTATGCATTCACATTAAATGCTCCCAGATTTATGAAAGAGACATTGATTGGTCTAGGCAATATCATATCCTATAACATCATAATTGCTGGGGTCTTTGATATCCCTGTGGTTGAACTGCATAGATCATCTAAACACAAACTAAACAAAGATTCAAGGTACTTTAAACGCAACTCTGGAATACATGGGCTTAATAAGCATACGCAGAACACACCACCCAAACTCTAAGGTTCTTTTCATCAGTCCATGGAACATACTCTAAAATAGATCATATCCTACATCACAAATAAAACCTCAATAGAATAAAAATTGAAATTATACCTTGCATCTTTTCAGACCTTAAGGAAATAAAGGTAAAACTCAACTCCAACAAAAATTTTCATCCCCACACAAAGGCTTGCAAATTAAACAACCTTACGCTGAATAACAGTTGGGTTAAGGAAGAGATAAAGGAGGAAATTATTAAATTTCTCAAACAACAATAATGAAGCTACAAGTTACCTAAAGCTTTGGTAAACTGCAAAAGCAGTTCAAAGAGGAAAATTTACTATAATAGATAACTACATCTGAAAAATAGAAAGAGAGCACATCAATAATCTAATAAATTATCTTAGAAATAAAAAAGGAAGAAAAGTACAATCCTAATTTCAGCAGAAGAAAAGAAATAACCAAAATTAAATGAGAAATAAATAAAATTGACAAGAAAAAAATTATTCAGAAAATTCAATGAAACAAACGTTTGGTTTTTCAAAAAGATAAATAAAATTGATAAACCTTTGTTGAGATTAACTAGAAATAGAAAATCTATTCTATTAAAATCTCTAATAACCTCAATCAGAAATGAAAAAGAGGAAATAACAGATACCATTAGATACAAGAGATTATCTCCAACTACTACAAGGAACTCCATGCCCCAAAATTTGGCAATGTGGAGGAAATGGACCAATATCAAGCACTGAGATTGTGGAACAATAAAAAAGTTTCCAACAGAACTAAGCCCTAGTTCAGATGGCTTCACACCAAAATTCTATCACACCTTCAAAGATGAGTTATACCTGTGCTGCAGAGCCTATTCCAAAACATCCAAAACGTGGAGAATGAAGGAACTTTCCCCAACATGTTCTATGAAGCAAACATCACCAAAATCAGGAAAGGACTCAATGAAAAAGAAGAACCACTGACAAACTTCACTATTGAATATAGAAGCAAAAATACTCAACAAAATCTTAGCCAATAGATTACAGATACATATATATATACATATTGTGATCAAGTAGGCTTTATCCTAGAAATGCAAGGATGGTTTGACATATGCAAATCTTTAAAGCAATTCACAATATTAACAGAAGCAAAAACAAAGACCATACCATCATCTCGATAGATGCAGAAAAAGCATTTGATAAAATTCAGCTTCCTTCTCTGACCAGAACACCTAAGAATATAGGTATAGGTGGCACATTTGTTAAAATAATTGAAGCCATCTATGACAAACCCACAGTTAATATCATACTACATGGAAAAAAACTGAAAGCTTTTTCACTTGAAACAGAAACAAGACAAAGTTATCATCTATCACCACTACTACTATATTTATCTTTGTGCTGGAAGTTCTAGCTAATATAATCAGTCAAGAGAAGGCTATAAAGGGCATCCAAATGAGGGTAGAGGAGGTGAAACTCTCACTCTTTTCTGACTATATGATCCTATACTTAGAAAACCCCAGAGAGTCAATCACAAGCCTCTTGGAAGCTATCAAGAAATATAGTACTGGGCAGCGCCTGTGGCTCAAGGAGTAGGGCGCTGGCCCCATATATCAGGGGTGGTGGGTTCAAGCCCAGCCCCAGCCAAAACTGCAAGAAAAAAAGAATAAAAACTAAAAAAAAAAAAAAAAGAAATACAGTACTGTCTCAGGGTATAAAATCAATGTCTACAAATCAGTAGCCTTTGTATATGCCAATAGCAGTTAAGTCGAGAAGCTAATCAAAGATACAATTCCCTTCAAAAACAATGAAATACCTAGGAATATACCTAACAAAAGATGTGAAGGACCTCTACAAACAATTACAAAACCCTAAGAAAAGAAATAGTAGAAGACATTGACAAATGGAAGAACATATCATTTTCTTGGCTGTGAAGAATCAATATTGTTAAAATGTCTGCACTACCCAAAGCAATCTACAGATTCAATGCAAATCCCATTAAAATACCAACGTCATACTTTGAATAAATGGAAAAAATAGTATTTCTTTTTGTATGAAATCAGAAAAAAAATCTGTATAGCCAAGGCTGCTATTAGGAATAAACTCATAGCCAAAGGCAACACTCCACCAGACTTCAGGTTATATTACAAGTCACAAAGATCAAAACAGTTTGATTTTGGTACAAAAATAGAGACATAGACATGTGGAACCAGATAGAAAACCAAGAGATGAAATCAATCTCTTTGATCTTTGATAAATCAAATAAATGCATACAATGGAGAAAAGAACCCCTATTCAATAAATGGTGCTTGAAGAACTGGACAACCACAAGTAAAAGACCAAAATTGGACCTGCACTTTTCACCACTTACAAAAATTGACTCAAGATGGGAAAAGATTTAAATATAAGACAAAACAAAATGATAAAAATCCTAGAAGAAAATGTGGGAAAAACTCCTGAAGATGTCAGCCTAGGGAAAGATTTTATGAAGAAGACTTCAGCAGCAATTGCAACAATAACAAAAATGATTAAATAACATAAACAAATGAGACTTAATTAAAATGAAAAGCTTCTACACAGCTCAGGACACAACGATTAAAGCAAATAGACAACGTTCAGAATGAAAAAAGTTATTTCATGTGATCAATATGACAAAGACTTGATAACTATGATCTATAGAGAACTCAATTAATCAACAAAAAAGAGCAAACGATCCCATCTGTCACTGAGTAAGAGACATGAACTAAGCCTTCTCTGAGGAAGACAGATGAATGATTAATAAACATATAAACAAATGCTCATTGTCCCTAAACATCATAGAAATGCAAATCAAAACCACTAGTTGCAGAGGCAGGCATTGGTGTGGAGAGAGTGACACTTTTACATTGTTGGTAAGACTGTAAGGTAATTCCACCTGTTTGGAAAGAAGTATGGAGAATCTCTGAAAAACTCAAATTAGATCTCCCATTTGACTCTGTAATCCCACTACTAGGCATTGATCCAAAAGAAAATAAAAATTATTTTATCATAAAGACATTTGCACTAGAATATTCATTATATCTTAATTTTTAATAGCTAAGATGTGGAAATATCACTTAAAATCCCATCAGTTCAGGACTGGATTAACAGTCTTTGATATCTGTATATCATGGAATACTATTCAACTATAAGAAAAGATGGAGACTTTACATCTTTTGTATTAACTTGGATAGAATTGAAACACATTCTTATTAATAAAGTATCACAAGAAAGGAAAAGTAAGTATCCAATGTACTCAATTTTATTAGGAAGCCAGTAGACAGTCTAACACATGCCCACATAGAAGAAAAACTTTATCTAAGTTGGGGGGAGGAGAAAAAGGGAGGGAGCAGGAATGAGGGAGGAAGCAGGGAGGGATTCAGGTGCTCCCACTTAAAGGGCACAAGATATGGGTATATAATATGCCTTTGGAGTATGGGACATCACTACGAGAAGGACTCTACCTAACAAATTAAAAAACTGTGACCTGTTGTTTGTACCCTCACAATAAATTGAAATTAAAAAATATATATTTCTTTTTGTCATGAATGCATTGATAGACCCCTAATAGCCCCATTAGTAATAATGGACTTTTTTCATATATATATATATATGTAATATATATGTATATATGTATATTTATATATACAAAATTATATATATATATAATTTTAATAAACCCCAACATACTCTTTCTTCTGCAGGTGTTTCATCAGGACTTAGTATGGCTGGAAGCTGTCTCTTTCTCTTACTTATCCTCTCTCTCTTCCATGGAAAACATACATCCATATTTTTATCCAGATAAACTCTGAAAGTGAAATCCAGTTCCAACACTATTTTCCTTTGTTTTGGAAAACCCATCATTTTTCCTTTGGATGTTCTATCAACAATCAAATACCACCCCATCATGCTGGCTCACTGTTAGAATATCTATCAAGTTCTTTGAGGGGTCTGAGGTCCCTTTCATTAAGCTTAAACCGAGAAGTTGAAAAACCATTTGTAAACCTATGAGTGAAGGGTGTGTGTGTGTGTGTGTGTGTGTGTGTGTGTGTGATGTTGCTGCCCAGCCAAGTTCATTTGCCCTCTGCCCAAGAGAAAACCAATGTCCGGAGACAGAGTTTACAGCAAAGAAAGTGTTTATTCTGCAAAGCAAATGCTAAGCAGGGAGAAGGGGACAGATTTCTCAAATATGCCTCCTGCAGATTTGGAAGGACAGGGTTTTAAAGACAGTTTGGTGGGCAAAGAGTTAAGCAATCAGGGTCTCCTATTGGTTGGTTTCAGGGTGGAACCATCAGTCCTTTGTATGAGCTGCTATCAGGGTGGGCACAGTTTTTTGAGTGGGGGTCCAAGACCAGTTTTTTGGTCTGTGTGGGTCAGTCAATCCACTGAAATGCATGATCTGGAAGATATATCAAAAACTACATCCAGGTTTCAAGTAGTTGATGTTACTTATGAAGAAAAGTAAAAAAATCTTAATGTCTATGACCTGTTCCCTCTAGAGTAATAATTATAGAGAAGCAAACAAGGGGATAGAGTCTATGATCAAGAAAACAAGGTTAAAGTGGCTGATTATTATCACTATTTTAGATAAACTTGTTCCTTTACAGAGTTTTGGGGGCCCTTAACCTAGTTCTCACTTGTACCCCTTCATTAGTTTTTAAGGGTTTTAATGGTTTTAAAGGGTTTTAAACCCTTAAGTTTTAAGGGTTTCAATGATACCAGCATACTAACAGTTTTTTAAAAAATAATAATAATCTTCCATATATCATCCTTAGTCACATAACTCTTCACCTTTTATATCTTCATAGAGTGTTTGAAGCATCTATCACTTTTTTTAGACACCTTCTTTGTAAAGTCTGCACATAATCTAGTACCCACTTTAGGATGTAGCATCTGTTAGAGTCAATTATTACAGTATAAATGTGGGTAATACCCTATGAAGTTCCCAATCTACTATTGAAACCTGATCTTATATTTTAGATTCAAAAAAAGGAAAATTTATATACATAGACATCCCACACATGACATACTTATCATATTTTCAAATTAAAAAACACAGAAAAATTCCAACATAAAAGATAAAAGCAAATGTATCCAACATCCATCCTCCAGGAAAATCTGCTAAGAATATTTTATTCTGCTCTCATGCAAATAAAAATATGTAAAGAAATAGACTCTTTCATGGTCCTCAAGTCCCTGACTTCCCTGCCCCTACCTTTTTCCCTTTATACGTGGTGGTCTAATTTCCTATCAGCAAATACAAACTTTTATTTTAATTCTAATAGCAGTATATGTTCTATCTCATGAATATATCAATAAATTGTTCCTTAACTAATTTTCTATCATTGAATATCTAGGCGGGCTTTGTGTTTCTATTTAAACTCTACCAGTATGAACAAATTGTAGGTGCATCATTTCTATTGATGCATTTCCTTTCAACAACCACAATAATATTGCCTCTTCGGGTGTGCATTTGCATTTTAATAGGTATTAATCCTTAAGCCAAAGGCACACATTTCTAAAATAGAAATCCAGATATCAGTTAATGGGAAATGGCTATAGCTGGGGTATGTACTGACTACTTACAGATCTGAGTCAAATTATATATGTTATTCATGTGATAAACCCCCTGAATTATTATGTTTCGGCAAATAGCATACAATAAGGAATATTTTAAAATATATTAATTTGCAATGATCCAAAATGATTTTAAATGCTTATGTAAAATTCACTTAAACTTCTCATATCTGCTAAATTAGGTTAGCAATCTTACCTAGCAGCTTTCTCTAGAATATTGGTTTATTCTGCTGGATTATTCCAAAAATTGTTATCTGCTAAAGGATTAAGAGATAAACTAGAAAAAAAGTCAGGGACAAAATTAAGGTGATGTATTACACCTTTTTCTCAGTATTTAGCAAAAATTTAAGGTCAATGTGTAGGTTTTAAAAATTACACATCCCAAGGATTTTGTCATTTCACCCCTCCTAATTCTGAGGATATTGTGCAAATTTTAGAGAAATACTGTGATAACTAATCCCATATTCAACTGCTTTTGTTTTTCTGAAATTGCACATTACAATAAGTGGTTTGCATAAGAAATAATTTGCATTCTAAATGTAGATGAATTTAAGGAGAGTGTACTAAGAATGTCAAGATGGAATTCTAGTCTTTTAGTTATCTTTACATTTGGTAATTCAGTATAGATGATAGCAGCTTTAAGGCTAAAAATGTAAACTTTTAGAAACTTACGCTCTCTAGACTGTTCAATAAAACGCACAAAATTGCAGAATGTATTTTATTGTCAAAGGTTGAGGATTTAAAGAGTAGACTTAAACATTTTAAATGTAACTCTCTTTAAAATCTAATTACATTTTTTCCCTTGAGGAAGATCGCTTTCCTATATAGTTAGCTAAAAAATGTAAATAAATAAAATAAACCAACAGGAAGAATAAATAAAAGTCATATTTCAAAGATTTCTGGCATTGAAAAAAAAGATGATAAATCTCCTGTCTTGTATGCAGAAAATAAAATTAGGTCAAGGCAACTTGTAGAAACTATTAATTGTATAACACTTGGAGAAGCAAAATTTGACTTAATATTTGCTCTCATTAAAAGGAATTCCTTGGCATAAACCTTTCATAATATATATTATTGAAGAGAGGAGAAAAAAGCGATTCTGTGCCTTTAATTTCCCTTTCTGAGCAAGGGAAGGCTGCACACCACTGACAGGCTCACTTGTTCCCGTCTTTAATGTGCAATCTGTTTTCTCCAGCGGAGGGCACTCAGTGTATCACAAACTCAAGCATTAGCACCAACAAGCTCTGAGCATCATCAGTCTCTGGAAAGCCTTCTGAATTAGACAAGGGCTGCCTCTCAGCACAGCTACAAAACACTTTAAACCTGACCAGCTAAATGGATAAACCTAGCCTGCATAGCTTTTAAACTGGGGTCTTATACAGCACAGGAGGCCTACTTGCTTCAAGAACTGAAAATCCAGAGGATGAATTGCTTTATCTGGGAATGGCAAAAGCCAGCACAATAAGGAATGTCAGGTATTCTGAAAGATTTTCTTTTTTTCCTGTCTTTTTACAGAGAAGTTGGTTACCTCCGAGATGGGCTGTAGCTCTTTTGCACAGATTGCCAATTACTGCTGATGGGTCTCTGGTGAATTACACAATGGTCCTCAGAGCCTAGAGGCCCTCTCCCCCCAGCCCCCCAATAGCTTCCTTTTCCGTGCCCCCCCATCCCACCCCGTGCTGATTTTTTTTAAATACATATGTGTATATGTATATATATTTTTTTGCCCGTCCTCTCCGGGGAAGTTTGTATGGGGCTACTAGCTCACATGCGGGATCAGAATGGTGTGAATGACAGCCGCACTGTGTCATGAACGTGGTGGTGGTTTCAGCACGGGAGACCAAATAAGAAGCAAGCTGAGAGAGGGGGGAAACGTTTTTGGATGACAAAGGATGGGTAAGTGAACTTTTGTTGTTTCCTTCTTAGCAAAGCTGATCTGTCTTGGCTTCCTATGCTCAGTCGTGGCATTAGCTGATAAAAAGAAAAAAAAAAGAAAAGAAAAAAAAAACGGGAAAGAAGCAAAAAGCAGCAGTCTTTGAGTTTGCCAGTTGACTCACTATAGTTGCTATTATATATTTTTAGATCATTTTCCTTTTTACAGCATTTTTTTTTTAATCCATAAATGCATAACACGGACTTAAACAGACTCTAGAGAAATCTCTTTAAGACTGTCTCTACCGTCTGCGTAGCCACAGCTTGGGAATTGAACATGAAATAAATATTGTTTGCTTCTATTTCCTGGTAATATTACACATGCTTGTATTTCTGCTTGCTGTCAGGATGACTGTTGACACTTGACTGCGTGTGTGTAGGGGTGGGGTCCTTACTTTAGCAGGGGTTCCTCAAGGGCTTTTAGCTTTGAGGCTGGATCCTAACACAGCTTCTAAATTTCCAGCAGTCATTTGCCAGTCTTATTTTTTCAAGTGTGACTGTCTCTCTCCCCCCCTTCTCCTGTCTGGGAGAGCTGGAATGTATTTCAATGAGTCTGTAGCTGGCAAGAGGACAGAGAGCAAGATCGGGCTTTAAATTATATATAAAAAAGAAAAAACAAACAAACAAAAACTTAACTGAAAATGAGGGTTTTTAGATTAGGGGTTTGGCTGGTTATCTTTTGGTTAAAAATATGTAAATCTGAGGAAAAAAAGAAATTGCAGCACATGGTAGTCCCCTCCCTACCATTAAGAAATAATAAATCTACTGTTGACAGAGGAAAGAGGTCCCTTAACATGCAGTGACTTGGAAATGCAGCAGAAATGCCAATAGATTTCAACTTCGCAGGCTTTCTAAAGTTAATGGAGGAAGGGGAGGAAAAAAGTCAGTTTGAAATTTGAGCAGGTCGGATGGTGGGGAGAAGGATAGTATCCTGCTGTTTCTCTCCTTGTTTAGCCCTCAATTTTGCAAAGGCAACTATATTTAAAATAACAGCAAAGTTATTTTGCATTTATGTAAATATTTAATAACAAATTGACGTCTTAATTTTGGAGTATTCTCTGTGATGAGTAGTTAGATGTCTTAGCTCCTGTTTCACCGGGCACGGAGCCACAGAATGCAACAATATATACTTATTAACAAACTGAGAATACCTTACACTGTTATTAGTCTTCATACTATGCTTTATTGGCTGCCTATAGTAGTCTCAATGCCATTTTTCTGAGCTCATATTTTGCTATCCCATTATGCAATAAGTACATAATTGCAGGCACGGCAAACTTGGGTTACCCTGACAGCTTACTGAAGCTCTTTTGTCAAATCACAGTCTGTTTGCTCACCTAGGAAAGACATACAAGTACCAGGTTTACAGGTCACTTTTTGCCCTTACCAGAAGATATAGGTGTCCCTTGGTCCTATTGTTTAACACAGTGATTAGCAAAATGTTATTCTTATTAGATGCAAGCCTTCGGTGATAAGAAAGGCTGCCTTGCTTTTCAGTGTTGAGTTACATAGGAACTCCTGTAACTTGAAAAGGCTTTTCCGAGTTGTGTGGCACTGTGGTGATTTGAAGAGCAAGAAAGAAAAAAATGAAACCTAAAGAGCAGACATGCAGCACTGAAGAAAATAACGTTCACGTGGTAGAGCCGTGTTGTCCTTAAATCAACTGTCCCATTCCTACGCTAGATGGAATGCCCTGATATTGGGTAAGCTGGAGGTGATTTATTTTAATAGGTTCACAATGTACATCTGTCTTCTTTTTAATATCGTAGGTTTCCATTTAATTACGCAGCTGAAAGGCATGAGTGTGGTGCTGGTGCTACTTCCTACACTGCTGCTTGTTATGCTCACGGGGGCTCAGAGAGCTTGCCCAAAGAACTGCAGATGTGATGGTAAAATTGTGTACTGTGAGTCTCATGCTTTCGCAGATATCCCTGAGAACATTTCTGGAGGGTCACAAGGCTTATCATTAAGGTTCAACAGCATTCAGAAGCTGAAATCCAATCAGTTTGCCGGCCTTAACCAGCTTATATGGCTTTATCTTGACCATAATTACATCAGCTCAGTGGATGAAGATGCATTTCAAGGGATCCGTAGACTGAAAGAATTAATCCTAAGTTCCAACAAAATTACCTATCTGCACAATAAAACGTTTCACCCAGTTCCCAATCTCCGCAACCTGGACCTCTCCTACAATAAGCTTCAGACATTACAATCTGAACAATTTAAAGGCCTTCGGAAACTCATCATTTTGCACTTGAGGTCTAACTCACTAAAGACTGTGCCGATAAGAGTTTTTCAAGACTGTCGGAATCTTGATTTTCTGGATTTGGGTTATAATCGCCTTCGCAGCTTGTCCCGAAATGCATTTGCTGGCCTCTTGAAGTTAAAGGAGCTCCACTTGGAGCACAACCAGTTTTCCAAGATCAACTTTGCTCATTTTCCACGTCTCTTCAACCTCCGCTCGATATACTTACAGTGGAACAGGATTCGCTCCATTAGCCAAGGCTTGACATGGACTTGGAGTTCCTTGCACAACTTGGATTTATCAGGGAATGACATCCAAGGAATTGAGCCAGGCACATTTAAATGCCTCCCCAATTTGCAAAAATTGAATTTGGATTCCAACAAGCTCACCAACATCTCACAGGAAACTGTCAATGCGTGGATATCATTAATATCCATCACCTTGTCTGGAAATATGTGGGAATGCAGTCGGAGCATTTGTCCTCTATATTATTGGCTTAAGAATTTCAAAGGAAATAAGGAGAGCACCATGATCTGTGCAGGACCTAAGCACATCCAAGGTGAAAAGGTCAGTGATGCAGTGGAAACATACAATATCTGTTCTGAGGTCCAAGTGGTCAACACAGAGAGATCACACTTGGTGCCCCAAACCCCCCAGAAGCCTCTGATCATCCTTAAGCCTACCATCTTCAAGCCCGATGCCATCCAACCCACCCTTGAAACACCAAGCCCTTCACCAGGGTTTCAGATTCCTGGCACAGAGCAAGAATATGAGCATGTTTCCTTCCACAAAATTATTGCGGGGAGCGTGGCTCTCTTTCTCTCAGTGGCCATGATCCTGTTGGTGATCTATGTGTCTTGGAAACGCTACCCAGCCAGCATGAAGCAACTCCAGCAGCACTCTCTTATGAAGAGACGGCGGAAAAAGGCCAGAGAGTCTGAAAGACAAATGAATTCCCCTTTACAGGAGTATTATGTGGACTACAAGCCTACAAACTCTGAGACCATGGATATATCGGTTAATGGATCTGGGCCCTGCACATATACCATCTCTGGCTCCAGGGAATGTGAGGTATGAACCATGATCATCCTAAAAGCATTTCTACTGCGGGGAAGGAGAGGTAAATGTTTGAAGCTCTAGAGGTATCTCTAATTACTAGAAAGATTAATGACCCTTTTGCTTTTGGGTTTTGCTCAGTATGAAAGGTTACTTAATTAAATTACAACCACCAGGAAATTGACTGCTTTTTTTTTTAATGGTTGAAACTTGAAGGAAGTTCATTCAAGGATAAGTTGTAATAAAGCACTATGTGAAAACATCTGCTTTTTAACAGTTTGTATACAGGGGTTGGACTTAAAAACGTACATACAAAACTCTTTTTCATTCTGAAATTTATGTCTGGTTCTTGGTGTTTGACTTTTGTAATGGAGTAAACAAAAAGGGGCCAGCTTAATTTAAACATAAAGTGAGTTTACCAAAATTCCAGGAGGTAACAAAGATTTAAACCAAAGAGCAATTTTCCCAAGGGTTGATTTTGTTGTAAATGTTTGGTTTTAATTAAAGCATGCAACAGGGAATTTCACACCCATGTTACTTGCTGTTCAGTTATTATACCAGCATAGAGAATGTCAGAGGCCTACTGTGTAATTGTATCAGGATTTTAAGCCTTCTTCCTTTCCCCTTCCCCTTCCTCCTCTCCTTCCTTCCTACTTCTTCTTGTCCTTTTTTTTTTTTTTTTAATTATTGGAACATTGATCACTTTTCAAAGTTTTCTCTCTCTCTTTTTTTTTTAAGTGCTGACTATTTGTGTTTAATCAGAATGAAACTTCAATTCCACATTTTGGCTTAGTCCCTGGTAACTCAAATCCAGTCACAATGTTGTGGGTGATTTAGCAATAACAAGATGACAGTCATAACACAGACTGTCTGTCAGGATTGCTGTCATCCCCAAAAGAAATGGTATGGAATCTTGTTAAACTTAACACTAATTTAAGTCATGCAAATATTTATGAACAAAACCAGAAAAGTTTGAGTTCTGGATATTCTCCCTTTCTGTAACAGCTTCAAACGAAGCCATACATTTTGTGTTCTGTTATTTTTGTTTCATCAGAATAAGTTTGGACTCAGTTTCTGATTATTTAATTTTAAAAATCACTTCTAGAAACTTATTAGTGAGTAGAAAAAGCATCACACACTTCCAACTTGTCATAAGTAATACTGGATGTAAATTGTTCTTTTATTGGTAAAGTTGATGATTATGTGTCAAGGCTGTAACTTCTAAGGTCTTGAGGCTGGTATAAACTAGTGAAGAGAGAGGTTAAATTCTGGCGGTGTGCTGTTTTAGTATCTGATTTTAGATGATTACTTTTTCAAAAGAGAGTTTTAATGAGTATTTAAAGACGGTACCCTTTCTAATGCTAGTTATAACAGTTGAAAACTATAATTTGCTCTTTGATAATCGATATTCCAATTTCTCCATAGTCCTAAATGCAGATGCTAATGAAAATGTTTTTAGATAAAGCACTGAATTTGAAATAATCTTCAACTCAGTATAATTTGGACTATTGAATTGTTCTTCACAGAGTTCATTTTCTCCTTTTTTTGTGTATCATTGAAAATAAGAGAAATAATCCCAAATAATAAATCCCAAAAGAAAACTGTATAATCAATTGCCCTTAAAAATTAAAAAGAATAAAAGATTTTCTATAAAAGTCTATCAAGGTTTGATGTTTTTATTGCAGGCCCATGTTTATACAATATGCTTGACTACCAGGAACACAAGTTTATCCTGTTTTATTCTGGGTCTCCTTATATTTTGTGATTCTCTTAAGGTTAGTAAAAAGGGAAATGTAGGTTCATTTGTTCATTTACTCTTGACTTTTGGAATAGAATGCTGATTTTTATTTTTAAGAATCACTAAGAAAGAAGAAACATTCTTAAAGAACTGGGACTTGAGGCCAGAAGTTCTAAAACTTTTCCAGAGACCTTAAATTCTGCATATGATTCCTTCAAAAATTCTAGGTATTACCATAGTAATAACAGAACTGAAAGTTGTTTTATTCCATAAAAATATGTGTGTTTGAAAACCCATTCTGATACTGTATGTGTTATACCGAGTGAAGTTTAACGTCACCAAATTTCCTAGCATTGTTGGGGATGAATGTATTATTAAGGTATTAAACAATGAAGAATTTTATTACATAATATACTGTTGAGTCAAAATGACAGCCCCACCAAAGTAGATCAATTTCACCATGCCCTAAAATGTGAAAAGTGGCAGCTTATATATTTGAGACCATTATCGCACACCTTCTCTTCTATTTCGGAATATGAGGGGGTGCAATAAAGCTACATTGAAATGAATACTAACTTGTTTTGAAATAAAAACACACAGAAATAAACATGGCAGCCTACACTCCACTTTTTAACCAGATGTTTGGTATATTATAGTTATAGATGGATGTACAAAATGAAGAAAAGCAAATCCTTAGAAATTGTTAGTAGGGAAAACACTAATTTCTGATTACTTCTTAGTCACTCAGAGTATAATTTCTCCTGTTGAGAAATAGTTGTTTAGAGAGAACTTATCTACAAAATAAAGCCAAGAGATGGCAATGATTCGCCCAAGTTTACAATTTTTTAGGAACAGTAAAGGTATGCTGAATTTTAGCCTGATTTTTTTCATTACATATCAATACTTTGGCAAATAGAAGTTCATTAACGTGTCTGTAACACAATTTTGTGGGGTAGGTTTTTTAGAATTCCAAACGCCATATTCTACTCAAAAAAGCCATAAATATTTAACTAGAAAACTTAGCACTAAAGGCTAATTTTCTAAGAGAGTGCCTTGAAAAAAATTTGCATTCAATTAAAATTTTCACTTTCCATCTAACTTTATATTCAGTTATTATGACCTAAATATAGTTAAAATATTCACTTTGTTTCTTTTAAAAGGAAGATTTTTTTAAAATTACCATTTCTTTTTAGCATGGTATCTGGGAGCCACCTCATAAGTACTGCACGCAATTTTCAAATTAAATAACTTAGGCTGTATACTTTGTATGTTTTAACATTGTAAAATCCATGTGCACCTACCATGCTAACAAATTGAGGGACAATATTTTAATAACTTAGGCAGTAAAAATTGCTCATATCTATAAAAGAGAAATAGAGTAGATAGTTATGAATAATTAATATGATATATGGAACAAGTAGGAGAGATACATACATCTCAATCATCATACTTTGAGTGGATCCTGTGCTTAGTTGAATTGAATCATTTAATTTGTCTGTCCTCAATATGTCCTCAGAAAAGACAACTTAAAACCAAAAGAGTATGGCTTTGCCTAAAATTTAGTAAAGTATAATTAAAAATGAAGAAAATTGCAAATATTTACTATGGAAAATAGCTTATGGAACTTTGCATAATTTTATCTCATTAAAAATATTACAGAAATTATGAAATTGCTTTATTTTGCATACCAAATATTTCCTTCAAGATTGTAATGAAAACAGTTTTGAATACCTAGTTCTAGAATTTATCACCTGAAAATAGGAGGTACCTTGTTAGCCTATATACATATAGGACAAGAGAGACCATTTTTAGTTTGTCTTTTATGTTAAGGAACTGAAATGGGTGAAAACTTAAAATGAAGGAAGTAGTCCCTAAAGAGATTCTCCATCCAAAGTGTTTTAAAAGTTAAGTAATTGAAATATAAAGCTTAATGATTCCATATGCTAACAGTGCAGCCACTGGAAAAATGTTAGTAAAGATGATCATATAAGTATATAGATTCCAAATATTTACTATTTTGTTACGCTCTTCAAAATCAAGTTAACTAAAAAACATATTGTCTGTCAGTTTGGACTTATATTATTTCTTTCACTGCTGTGCAGTGGGTGGTATAGACAATTTCTAACAATTAATATTTATCAACTATATTAGGTCAGGTTCTACTACTAAAATATGGGGAACTATTAAATTCTTTTGGCACTTTAGCAACTGACATTTTACAGTGAACAGAATAGACAAAGCATAATATACCTTTAAAAGGTGATTCTAGGTGACGATGACCCAGTATCATTGAGTTTAATTAGGACTTTACCAATATAAAACTACAGAAACAAACTTGATTGAGGTAGCTGTCTAATACTGTGTCATTGAAAAATGTTATAACCGGAACTATATTTATATATTCAAATAGAATGCTGTGTGTGTTTTTGTATGTGGGTTTATACATATTTACCTATTTGTACATGTATCTATAGATGTGTGTGTGTATAGAAAGAGAGAGAAAGAGAAAGGGTGAGAAAGAATTTAAATATTTGTCCATCATAATTAATGTCCATTTTGAATATTTAAAATGACTGTGAAAAAAAATTGGGGAGTTTAACTACCAGAATTTGTGAGTCAGGAGTAAACTTCTTAAGTTAAATGCTTTATAATTTCTAAAATTTATAAGTATCTTTCATCTACTTAGTCTATTTTTTAAAATGCAGAGTTAAACACAGGTCAGACTGTATCTGTACTACATATTGCCATTTTCGGTGTGACTTTGGGCTCATCACTTCATTTCTCTGCGACTCATCACTCCCAGGAGCATTTGTACTTGCATAATATTTCCCAGTGCGATTTTCAGATTAATAGACTTCATAAAATCTCGATAGTCATTCTCAGGACTGAAAAAGCAAGATGAGATATGGAGGGGAAGAACTGAGATAATCATACTCCAAGAGAAAAGAAAGAACTTCTTGAGTTATTAAAAATTGGGGTGCTCAGGCTAACAGCTGGATGCTTTCTTCACACTTAAAGAGAAAATATGTAACACACACACCCCAAATGTACTTACCATGCATGCACATGAACTCCCACACACATGCCTCTTCAGTTCTGCTAAGTAACTAGTAATTTTGAAACTACTTATAACGATGGCTGCTTCATAAAAAAATGATTATCTGCATTTGATCCAATTAAAATCTCTTCGTGAATAGAGTTTTCATTAGAATTTGCAAATGGTAGTGCTGAAGAGTGACACCTACCATAAAGGACTGACGTGGCTAATTTAGGAAAGATTTTCAACTGACAACACACGTTTAATATTTCTTTTCTAGAATTAGTCAGTATTAGCAAGATTTTAATAATTGAGTGCTCTCCAAGACTCCAAGCTGAAAACTCTATGAATATAGGGATGTATAGTTTTTGACACACCCCAATAATCTTCACATGATACTGGAATTTTCCTTCTTGAGACTTTTTTATATTCAATAAAATCTAATCATCTCTAGTTCTCAGGAATTGTATTTGTAGATAGTTTTATGCTTTGGAAGTTGCTCAGTAATCTTATCACTGGGGACTTGGTGACTCATCTGAATTTTCCTGTCTCTAGAGTTTCGTGATTCACTAAATCAAAGTAAAACAATGGCAACCTGTATATCACTAGACACTGAGAGTTATGAAAAATTATTATGTCTTTTGATCAGTGAAAAGCATGAAGTGATGTTGCATATGTTTTAAAAATTAAAATTGCTTTTTATAGTACCAGCAGAACTATCATTCATTGAGTCAGTTTATTAAAATCTCAATATTCTTAAAAAGAAAGAGAAATTATAGGGCTATTTTTCTCATGTACTCCATAAGCCACTGAACTTGAAACTCTTAAGAAAAGATGGAGAAAAAATACAGTATTCCTTATGGTATTAAAACAACTGAATTTTTAAATAAACATCTGCTTGTAACTGCTAGAAATATGCAAGGCTTGTGTTTTTAAACCTCTGCTAAAGAGTTTTAAAATAATACTTTCACTTTGAGAAATCAAAGTCTAAACAGAGAAAGCTATGAGAAATTAGTCCTTTAAAAGCCAGGCTGCATCTTGTAGGCACCTGTGCACAGGAATCTTGGAGGCCAGGAGTTGGAGGATGTTGTGTGCTGGGTTTGCACCTGTGAACAAAGCACTGCACTCCAGCCTGGGGAACATGGGAGGCCTCGTCTCAACAAGCAGGAAAAAAATCATTTCAAAGGAAGACTTTAAGTTCACTTACATAAGTTTTGTAAACTTTCACCTTAAATAAATCTATACATCATGTATTTTTGTAAATGTAAGTTTAGAGAATGAAATAACAAAGCTGACACATTAATAAAGGATTGAAAAATGGTGAGAATATACACATTCAGGAAAAGTCATATCTGAAAATTATTAAGAAGCTTGACTAAAAGGAAAATGCTGAACACAAAATGATATCAAATGAATAAATAATATATAACTAAATAAGATTATGGTACTTAGCATTAGTGTTTGTATATGGAAATGAAATATCCTAATATTTCAATGTAAGATAAATAAAATGTCCATAAATATCTTTGAATATAAATATTAAAATATTGAAGTCCTTAAATATGAATATCAAAATAAAACTTTATAATTTCGTTGTATCTAATCAGCCATATATAATTCAATACCCACCTATCCTGTATAAATATTTCTAAAATATGAAACGTACATTGAATACTGCCAGTAGAGTCATCAACTTTCGAACAAACTCAGCTTTGTACTAACTTGTCCAGTTAAACGAAATGTCTCAAAGGTAAATATTTATCGGAGGTACTTAAAAAAGGAATTTAAACACAGAGATATCTGTCATGGCCTGAATTTGGTATGATTGTTTTCTGAATTTTGGAATTTTCATACCCCCATATCTTGGAAGGTTGTGGTCTCTCCTTTACGTCAGTTTTTTATCTGTTTACTAAATTCTTAATCATTAACTCTAGCAAGAAGCCCCATCTTCTCCTTTTTATTTTATTTTTTTAACACAGATTTTTAGAAGAAAGTAAGTTATAGTTAGCATTTTAATATCAGATTTTAAAAGAAAATTATAAGAGAAACTATAACCTCAAAACTTCTAACACAAATTTCTAATTTTTGTGTTTTCATAACACATGTATTGGAACAAATTTGGATCTTCAAATATCATTGATTTAAAAACTAAAAAAAGAACTAATTTTTAACAGTATATTTGAATGTTTCAAATCAGACAAGCTAAGATGAACATATAAATTGAAGTAAGAGAACTCTTTATTTTTAGGATCTAAATGACTAAAATGTGTATTTCAACATAGGAATATATAGAGTTACGAACTGATTCTATTTTAGGAAAATTTTGAGGTACAATCAAGACTATATAGACACTAATTTGGAAAAGCAAATGATATAGAGAAAAAGAGCAAATGCCTAAGAGTGTTTTATTTTGAAAAGGCAATGCTACTTAATTCATATACACTGGTGCACTTTCACTGTAAGAGGATAACAATTGTTGTTTAGTTGCCTTCTTTTAAAATCAGATGTCCTTAACTTGAATGTTGAAATTACACTGATTTTATTAAGACAAACAAAATAGTCTTTCCATTTTATAACTGCTTTTTCAATTCCTCCTTCTTTCCTCAAGTTAACGTTACTGAAACATTGGTTCTTTCTTTTGCTCCTGCCTATCTATGTATTTGAGGTGTTGAGAATTATTAAAAGTTGATTTGTTTCCTTTAACTGAGTCTTATTAGTATGTTCAAATGACACCCTAAAAATATTGCTTGTTTGTTTCAACATTACTTTGATTGTGATGCCTTTCACTATTGGTTTGATATTTACAATTTTGCACCATTTTCATTTGTTTCTTATAAGACTTAAAAAAAAAAAGAAACAATGGAAATATAAATCAATTATGCCTGAGTCTTTTTTAGTATGGTCGCCAAAGATGAAAAATTGATATTTTCCTTTGTGTTTATAGATCTGTAAAAGTAATAGCAGAGAGGTCAGCCTTGAAGTACTTTAGGTTGATGGTCAAACCACAATGTGGACCAATATTGCATTGGTCCAGTGGTTAGATCAAAGGGTGAAAAAGAGGTCCCAGATTTCAAACTGAATCACTGTACTTCCCTAATATTGGACAAGTAAATATATATTTGACCTTTTTGTGATATAATTTTTCCATCTATTGAACTAGGATAACGTTCCAAGTAACTTGTTGAAATGATTAATGAGGTACTGTTTGAAAACCACTCCGAACTCCTCCATAAAAAGCTTCAGTGTAAATATAAATGACTATTAACCATAAGCCCTACTGTCTACTGAAAAATGCAAAATAAAATGTGCCTGTATTATTTTCATTGTTATTATTAGTCATAATGATGGTTATAATACTCCCTGATGTAGAAACAAGTGTTGTGGTTACATTTTTACTAAAGTGAATAATAAACCTGACCTTTCAGTCCCTTGTCTGAGCTGTAATTTAGTTTGGGTACCAGACCTGGTAATATTTAATGATACCCCAGGATTTGTAAAATACTCCCTTGATTGAACATTTTATTTGCCTTTCAAAGACAGCGGCATTTGTAATTCTTTTACTGGTACTAACTCTAAAGAAGAAATGGTTAGAAAAACAACTTATAAATTCCTCATCTCATCAAGTATTGTACTTCAGTTTACTTTCTTAGCAAGTGGAAGCAGTTTTAATTCTCCAAGGGTTTATGCATCACGAGTGAGAGTAGTGTTCAACAACTTATAGAATATTCCCTATGAACTGAGAAATGAATGAGTGATTTCAAGAACTGATATTTCTCTAGCATGTATATATGTGTGTGTGTATGCATATATGTATATAATATAATGCTTGAATATATAAAAGTATATTGGCTAAATATAATTTGAGTTCTCATTTTTGCAGAAATATTTATTGTATCAGTCTTATTTTTTGTCCCCATACTATAATATCCTTTAAAGTAAATACTTTTTGAGTTATGCAATGGCTTATTTCCTATGATACCATTGTGTGTTATGGCATAGAGAAGGCACCATCGTTAACAGTCTTTAACTAAACAAACCCCATACAGACAAAAAAGGCAAAAGAATCATGTTATCTTTGCTAGAGAAGACAAGTAGCTTTCTTTGCAATTGCAATGGGAGACTTATTCCACTGTGGGGATTCTGCTAGTGTTTGTGCATATCTATTCCAATTAGTTTTGTGAAACTAGGGAAACAGCTGCAGGTTAGGTTCACTGGATGTCCTGTGATGTGCACCTGAGCTGAAATTCCATTCATCACCAGACTTCCACAGTCCTTACTCTGACTGGAGGGTCACAGTGATGTTTTGGATCTCCAAGAATCAATATCATTTCAGGGTCAGTGCCATGTAATTCCCCCAAATCTGATTGCTTGACGTTCCCCAGTACACATTCACCTTGGTAAATAGCTGTGGATCCCCTGGGAAAGACTGTGAGAAAGATTAGTCGTATTAATTTGGTGGGGCGTTAACAGGGCTCTTCCTAACAAAGTCTGGCCTCTCTTTCATGCAGTGGGTTCTGGGCTTATAAACTGGCACGAGTCTGGGAATTGATTGTGGGGAAGAGAATCTCTCTTTTAATGATTCAAATTAGATCTCTGTTAACTTGATTTAGATTATCTCCCACTTGTGCGGATCAAGTAAGAATTTAGTAAACTGTATTTCATTACTAAGGGCACCATGATCCACAGGCCAGCATGATAGTTCTTTTGTGAGTTAAGCTATTCTGATGACTGCTTTGAGTTTGCTGTCTTTGCGGTAACTGCGCCCACCTCATATTTAGTGATTAAGTGCTGACGTTAGGCCCATACACCCCAGCATTCCATTTGTTCTTTGAGTTTAGGGATTCCAGTTTGACAGCAGCTATTTTCACTGCAATTTCTGAGCCACAGAGAAGAGCAAGTTTTCTAAACCACTCTTCTCTCTCCTTCTTCAGATGTGGCTTATAATCTTTAACTAGATTTTCTATTCTTTTTTTTTTTAATTGTTTTTGAGAAATTTTGTTTCAGTCTCAAACTTGAAACTTGAGAGAGAAGAAAATTTAAAGTTTAAATATAAACTTTTAACTGCTTGCAAATCATAATTCCTTTTACTCTCTGTCCACTAATTACATATTTTTTTATCAGATGATTAGAGAATAAGACATGATTTTTAAATCAAAATTCCAACTTGCTGCCCCTTCAATTGTGCTATAACATCTTCCTTGAGAATATACATGATTCTCCTATAAAACATGAAATTGGCAAGAATCAATGGGCTAGAAAGATAGCATTCATTTCCTTTCTGGAGGCATTTTTTTTTTTTACTAAAACATGATAATAAATTAGATTAGCACATACACTATTTTAATGTTCAATTTCATATTAAACAATTTGAAAGATACAGGTTATTCTAAAATATGAACAAGTATAATTTTGTGAATTAAGCTGATAAATTTTATTTATTTTCTAATTATAAAATGACTGCTACTTTTGAAAATGTTGAAAACATGAAGTTACTTTTAAAAATAAACAAAATAAATGTCAGAAGATCCTACTAAGCAGAGATAATACTTTAAAATTTTGGTATATTTACTGATATGCACAGGTATGTGAGTATTATATAAAATTAATTTGCTATTGGAAACTGTATGTGTAAGTTCATGCAGCATTAAAGTTCACATTTTTTTTAAAGTTCACATATTCTAATGAACAAGAATACTTTTAAAATTAGATTTCTTGGCATGTGCTGTACACTGGAAACTACTATTTTTATTATGTATATGTGTAGTATGTCCTGTGGTCCCTACAGCTTTAAGAGCCATTTCAATGCATTTCAAATGTATTATCAAATAGAAATATTTTCCAAAGCAAACATATTTATCTTCTTGTCAACTAGAATTTCTATTATATTAGCCAATTTAAATTTTTATTGTAAATAACAATTCATACTATATTGGAACTAGCATAAATAGCTCATAAAGGGAAGAAATTTCTAGTAGATATTTCAAATGAAAAAATTAAATAAATAAAAATAGATTTCTTAAAATACATCCTTAATACATGTTCTATTTTACTTAAACATGTGTCATATTTTACTTAAACCTTCCTCTTTTTTGGATATTTCTTTTGCTTTATTTCGCTATCATAAATATATCTTAAAAATTATCGTCACATAGATACATTCCTAGAAGAGAAAAATGTATTTTCAGAAAGAATGAAAAATTTAATCTTCTTAACTCGTATTGCCAATTTACTCTCTCAAAAATATATGCCATTTTATATTTTTATATTATTATTTCAAGGATTGTGCAAGAGGTCCATTTTCCCTTTACACACTAACATCATTTGTTATTTCTTTTCTTCACCAAGTTGAAAGATTATTTTTCAGTCTTTACTTTTTACGTCTTTGGCTAATTAAACTTTAGGTAACAGGGTTCATGAACTTAGAACCTTTTTCTTTTTCACATTTTGTGTTGTTAAATTTCTTATTTTGAGCAGTCTTTGAGGTTAACAGTGATAACAGTTTTCATTGTGGTTTCCTACATTGCTTTTCTTTCTAAAAGGCCTTTCCCGGCCTGTGTATACTAAACATTCACTGTGTTTTGATTGTTTCCTCTATAGGTTAATTTTTATATTTAATTGCTTAAGCTATCTAAAACATTTTAGCATATCATATAAAAGAGAACTTGTTTGTTTCCCACTAAGAGATTACATTTTCCAGCATATTTTACCTAACAGTAAGTAAAATTTTCCCTTCTCCAGGCCATTTCCTGTCCTCTGTGTTCTGCTTATAGATATACTCTCTATTCTTATGCAGAATCATATTTTCAACCATATAATATTTGCAATATATTTTCTGTTTTATAACTAAACATCCTTAATCCAACCACTAAATTCCACATCTACTCTTTAAAATCGTCCCAACTTTTTTCGTTATTTTTATTTGAAATCAAATTTTGCATCTTTTGCTCTTTTCCCTGATCACACACATATGGTATTTTGACTTGGATTATGTGAATCTATGAATCGATTTGAAAATAATTAAATCTCTACAGTTGTCAAAATGAAATATTATGGAAAATATTGTCATTGAGCTCCATTTATATTATCCTTTCCTTATGTCCCCAATAAAGATAAATTAATTTGCTTTGTTTACTTTTAAATTTTAATACATAGTGCATGTATACAAGCATATATGCATATATGTTTGTTATTCATATTTTGATTATAATCTTTATTTTTACCTGGATTTTTGTCAATTTTATCTATTTAGTTACTTATTCAGCAAAAATATATTGTGTACCTATACTAGCATATAACCCTGTACTTAACACTATTTTTACACTAGTAAAGAAGATCCTTTGTTTTTGTCATAATTATCATAAATGTAGTCTTATTTATAAAATATACATTTATCAGGATAGATTCAAAATGTTAGTGATTGATGTGTTAGCATTTTTTTAAATCTTTTTGTGAGGTGTATAGTTTCCCCAACACACTTTGGTTTTTATTTTATAAATTACATGTTTTGTTTCCTAATTTGTTTGTCATTTCCTTTTATAGAACAAGTCAGTGGTTGTCAACCTTCCTAATGCCGCAAACCTTTAATACAGTCCAAAGGGGTCGCAACCCACAGGTTGAGAACCCTGGAATAAGTGATAGTTGTTCTTTTATAGTGTTCTCTTCCACATCAGCTCTCAATGAGTTTATTTTTATTTGGTGTGTAAATTTTAATTCTCTTGTAATTCCTTTGGGGTCTTAATATTATGCACTCTTTGTCAGTTGAGTTATATTTCATACTTTACTTTTCCTAGCTGTGAAATGGTTAAAATAGTATGGATATTATTTTTTCTTGAAACATACAAAATATCCACCAAAAATGCCTAGGTAGACTCCTTTCTGGATTTAATACTGAGACAACAATATAAACTGTATCCAGATTTTTTTGCCTTTTTGTCCTTGAATCAGACAGTAATTGTTAAATTATGGTTTCCCAGTAAATCACACATTTTGTTAAAAACTTTACATGTATAATAATTTGTTTTATATAATAATTATTCTTAAATATCTTCTCTAGTCATATATTCCTTCATTCGGTTACCATGAAACACTGTTCTAGAATCTGTAAATGAGGCTTATGAACTCCTTGAATGCATACTCTTATAAATCAGAATATAATTGTTAGATCCCTAGATGTATTTTTTTTCTTAAGGTTGTAAATTTCTTAAGGGTATAAAATTTCTTTAGTCTTACGTTTTGTACATTGGTTTTGTTAATTTTATCTTTTTCATAATTGCTAAACATCTTCAGATTTACTGATTTTTTTAAAAACAGAATTTGTGGAGAATTGCATTCAAGTTAAAGAGAAATATCCGTGTTCTAATTCCCAGGGCATAACACTGCCTGTGTCTAAACAACTCCCTCTGCCAATATTCTCTGACATTCTATTTAATTTTATCTTATCAGTTACTTTTCACATTTTTACAGTCAATTTATTTCTTGAATCTGGCTTGGGGGTCAGCAAATGATCTCTGGAAAGAAGCAGATAGTGAATATTTTAGACTTTGCGGCCCATATGGTCTCTGTCACAACTCCTTTGCCACTGTAGCACAAAAGCAGCCACAGAGAATACCTAAAGGGTGAGTCCATCTGTGTCCCAGTCAAAACTTTACAAACAAGACCAGGCAGCAGGCTGGATCTGGTTCATATCTTATAGTTTTCTGACCCTAATCTGAACCATTTTCACAGGCTTTTACATACAATTGAGTCTCACTGTTCAGAAAAAAAAATAATAATTTTCTCCTAACCTTAAATATCCTCTACTAGTGCCCTACCACATTTTTCCTTACCTAGAAATTCTTTCCAAAAGACTTTATCCCAGTCTACTTTTGTCTGTCAATCACTAACATCTTCAACCTACTGCCATGTGTCATTCCAGCCTCCCAAGCCATCCAAACAGCTCCTGCTAGCTTGTCACTGACTTCATTATCACTCAATTTGATAGCTGTCTTTTTTTTTTTTTTAATTCTTTGCTATATTTTGCTATCTTAATGACATTTAACCTGTGGCCTTTTCTTCCTTCTTCAAAAGCTTTTGTCCCTGGGCTTCTATGTATGGGATCATCCCTTCCTCATTTCAGCATCCTCCTTTCCTGTATCTTAGTCAGCTTAAATTCTTCTACCGGAGTATCATGTTTTCCTATGTTGTCCTTTAATAAGACTGTATTCTCTCTCTTTGTCTCTCTCTCTTTTCATCCCATTTACATGTATAGAACGCATTACCATGTATTTACTAAAGGCAAGTAGTTTCTCTATTGCTTAACCTCCCCTCTGAGGATGTAAACCGGTTTTTTACTTGACACCTAAATTCGAATATCTGAGATACATTAAACCCATTGCCAAAAACAAGCCACAGTCCTCCTTTTCAAACATTTTCCCCCTATGTTTCTTTTCTTGTGAACAAAGCTATCCATTTTGGCAAGTCAGAATCACAGGAATCATCCTTGACCCCAATTTCACCCTCACACTCCATAAGCAGTCTGTCATGAAGGCCTGTTGGTCTGACCTCCTGAATCCTCTCACACCCATCCATCGCTCTCCATACTTACTAATACCACATTTTTGTCTCCTAACCTCAGCTCCTGTTTCTCTGCATTTACTTTCTATACTGTGAACAATGTGCATCTTTCTAAACAAAAGTTAATCACATCACCCTCCTCTTTATTTATTTAAATCAATCTAAAGGAGTCCTATTTGTTTGTAGAATGAGAACAAAAACTGTTAACATAATCTAAAATAACCCTGACCAAACTGGCCCTGGCTTCACAGATACTTTCCTTGCTCTCCAGTCTCTTTTTCTGCTTAATTTTGTCATGCTCTCTCCTTTGGCAACATCTTGGCACAAGCCCAGCCCCGCCTTCACCTAAGTAACTGTCACTCATCACCCCCTTAGGAAGCCATTGCAGAAATCCTTGTGTGGTCAAACCGCCCATCTTTTCTTTATTGCTCATTGCTATCAGTTATCTCATATAACATCTACCCGGGCTGAGATTATCCCTTCTATTCCATAATAATTTGATTAATATTTGCTAATCCTATTGATTACAGTTTACCCAAGGGAAGGCAACATGGGATTGATTTTGTTGGACTTTGGAACTCCAATGATTCATCCCAAATCTTGTATATAATAGGAGCTTAATAAATATTTGCTGAAATAATAAATTATTGCATTCCCCAATTTTACTTATTTGTTTAATTTTCTGCCTTTTAAAAAATAATTAGGTGTCTTATTTGAAAAGTTTCTTTATAAATTTTTGTCTTAAAAGTTTGGTAATTCATTTTAACTTTAGTGTATATATTTTGATGTGGCCCATTTTCTAATACATATTTTTCTCACAGACCTTTTTATTAATATGCAGTTTTAGGAAGAATTTTATGTTCAAATTGAGAAAATGCCTAACAGGAAAAATAAAAATACTTTTATATAATTTCAACACCATTTTTTCCATAAATATTCATGTATTTTTATGACATAAAAATAATAAATGCCAGAAAATTTTTATAATTTGCCATGTTTACCTATTATATTATCAGCATATTTATACATCAGGAAGCATTCACCTACATGCAATTCTTATTAGTGGATAACATTATGTTATTGTACATGGCTTCCAGTTCTGTTTTGGTGGTGGTTTTAACATTTGAGGATAAACAAGTTTAAGATGACAATCTTTGCACTTATGTATTTCCCAATATACTTAACTGTTGACAACTTATAATGATATTTCAATTCATTTCCTCATTTCAACTTAAATATTTTTTTTGATTTGGTAGTGATCTTTTCTAATTAACTTCAGACTGTATTTTATTGTTATTTTAATATTCACCACGTTGATTACTAATGACATGCAATTTCTTATATTTGCTTGACCTTTGTATATTTTAATTTATGTATTTTAAGTTCATTTTCTTTGCTTGTTCATAATCATCGCAAATTGTTTTTCTTAGAGCTTGCCATTTAGCTTTTAATTATTTTAGGTTGGATTTTGATTGTGTAATTAGAGAATTAATTTCATAGATATAAATTATTCTATATTTTATTTTATTGTTTCTGACTTTATTGTATGGTACAAAAGTTCTCTCCAGAAAATATTAAATAAGTATTCCCATTTGTTTTCTTCTATTAATTTCATGTTTTTTATTTGCATGGACATCAGTAACTCAACTGATTTTTTATTGTTAAACATGTTACCAAGTTCTCTAAACTCATTTGTCATTTATTCACAGCTATAAAATTTTATATTTGTTAACTTTTATAAATCATTAATTACTTACAGTTATATGTACTAATATTTTATGCATATATATTTATGTGCTATGTGTATAGATTATATATTCATATATATTTTCCATGTATATGAAGATATATATGGAAAAGACATCTGCTTCTATTGCAATTTTATTTTGCTGATGCTTTTAAACATACTGCTTAGTTAATTTAATCGGCTATTTCATTATTGTTTAAAATATTTTTTGACTATTATTTTCATCCAGTTTTCCTATTTAGTTATAAGATGATATATAGCTCTGTAAAATTATATGTCATTATATAGATGAAAGCGATTTTTTTTTCTACTGTTTTGCTTTCTATGCCTTTTATCCTCTCCAGAACCATATTCTAGGAATAAATCTTTGCTAACACTTTGTTCTGTATTCTTCTGGATATTTTCTGTGAATATGTAAATGAATACATTTTTCTTCTCAAATAATATTATACTAGCTCTACTGATCTAAATCTTGTTTGTATGCCTCTGGATTGATTTGTTTCACATAACATATCTTGGACATTTTCTCCTTATAGTAAATAAAGATCTACCTCTTTGTTTTTAATTTATTAAAATAGTAAATTCTAATACAGTTTAATAAATTTACTTGTCTAGTGTTTGAGGATATAAAAATGAATATTAGAATTATTATGCCAGTACCCTAATAAAATGCCTTTGATACATTTATTGGAATTGTGTTATTTTTTAAAAAATAATCTGGAGTAAATCAATATCTTTTAAAATTCTAAATCTTTCATCTTGGGATATAATACACCTCTACTTATTGATGTTGATTTTATCAGTGAAGTTCATAGTAGAATTAGTTAATTTAATTATGCAATGTTATGCATATAGGTGAAAATTTATATATTATAAATCATTTTATGACTTTTGTTCCTAATACAAATATAATGAATTTTCCTTTTTCAATATTTTCTGCTTTTTGCTGTCCTGTAAAGCGGGTTATTTTATGTATATACGGTTGTATTTTTTAATGACCCTGTTAAAACCAGAAAGACTAATCTGTCAAATATTAATTTCAATTGTATTTCACTTTTTTTTTAATTTAACAAATAATATGGACTTTATTTTATCCATTATCTCCTCACCACCCACTATTGGTAAAATACACATTCTTTATTTTATATTCCTGTTCAATACTCAGAAATGGTGTTAGTCAAGTAGGAAATTCTCACAGTACACAACAACTTCCTCCTCTTTCACCTCCACCATCCATTGCTGTGGGCCAAGTATATGGAACAAGTGATGGAAAAGTATTTACAACTGACAAAAAGACTCTTCTGCAAGAAGAGAATGCAATAACATGCCCTGGCTATGATCCCCAATTGAGAGTGTTCCCACCCTGGGGAAGTAGACTCAGACAAGCTGCACTAAGGTATAAAGAGAAATACCAATTTATTCTTTAGTATTTTTTATTAGGCTTCCTTTAGCTGTTATAATATCTACAGTGGGAAGGACAAGAATATCAAAATAAGCAGTTGAGTTCAGGGCAATGTTTTAGGAAGGCACTCTATTGCAATTTGACCAGGGGTTGCATTTAATTGAGCCTGGGCAAACTCATATGACTCATAGAGCAAGAGAGGTAAGTCCCATAGATGGTGTCTGAAGCACCGTGAATACAAAAACATGAATTACCCATCCGTGGGCATGATAGAAACCTAGAGTTTCATTCATAGAAACACTAATGTTGCATAGTGTCTATGCAGACATTCAAAATTTTACCACTGTGGGGAACAAATAAAATAGGTTTGACAAAAAATCATTTTGTAGTCCTCTAGTTAGAGTGACTAACTCTGGACATTGAAGACAATCTTTGTGATTCACATGTTGTCTATTACAGCTTAGCCAGGACACAGTTAGGAACCAAAATCATCATAAAACTAGGCAGCTAATGAATGTTATTTTAAATCCTTTATTTCTATCATGTCTTTATCTCTTGCTTCCCACAGACAAGATTAGACATCTGGCATACCTGGGCTCAGGTAAGTGTGTAGAGAACTGGGACCAGGAAAATGTTCGTCCTGGGACTTATGAATGCTCAGGCAGCTCTATTTCCCACTGACATATTTACATACAAAAAATAAAACTCCTGAGGTAGGAAAGCATCTAGTAAAGTGTTTCTCAATTTTTGTGCTATTGGCATTTTGGACCAGATAGTTAGAGATAGGGGGTTGTAGGAGTTGGTCTGTCCTGAGCACTGTAAAAAACATGCCTATCTATCTTCTTTTCAGAGATATCAGCATTATCCTCACCCACCAGCATCCATCCTCACCTACCAGCATCCATCCTCATCTACCAGCATCCATCCTCATCTACCAGCATCCATTCTCAACCACCAACATTCATCCTCACCCACCTGCATTCATCCTCACCCACCTGCATTCATCCTCACCCTCCTCGCCCACCAGCATCCATCATCCCCTACCAGAATCCATCCATACCCACCAGCATCCATCCTCACACACCAGCATCCATCATCCCTTACCAGCATCCATGCTCACTCACTAGCATCCATCCTCACACACAAGCATCCATCATCCCCTACCAGCATCCATCCTCACCTACCAGCATCCATCCTCCCTTAACCAGATAGTTGGAGATAGTGGTTTGTGGGAGTTGTCGGTCCTGACTGCTATAAAAAAATACCTATCTTCTTTTCAGAGATACCAGCATTCATCCTCACCCACCAGCATCCATCCTTACCCACCAGCATCCATCCTCACCTACCAGCATCCATCATCCCCTACCAGCATCCATCATCCCCTACCAGCATCCATCATCCCCTACCAGCATCCATCCTCACCTACCAGCATCCATCCCCACTTACCAGCATCCATCACTACCCACTAGCATCTTCCCCCACCCACCAGCATCATCCTCACCTACCAGCATCCATCCTCATATACCAGCATCCATCTTCCCCTACCAGCATCCATCTTCCCTTAATCAGATATTTGGAGATAGTGGTTTGTGGAAGTTATCTGTCCTGACTGCTGTAAAAAACATACCTATCCTCTTTCCAGAGATACCAGCATCCATCCTCACCCACCAGCTTCCATCTTCACCTACCAGCATCCATCCTCACCAACCAGCAGCAATTCTCACCTTCCAACATTCATCCTCACCTTCCATTATGACAACCAACAATGGCTTCAGATATTGCCAAGTGATCCCCTGGGAAAACAAAATCAAAATCACCTATGGTTGAGAATCACTAAAGTACTATACAAAATCCATCTTGGAGGGGCCAATAATACATTTCTGAATTTCTGTAGTCAAGGAAGGTAAAGAACCTCTCTTGTCAGTAAACAATACCAGAACTTCAGGAGTTGGAGGTCATTTGTAAAACGCAAGGTGTAATCTATGCAAAGATTCATGGGAATCTCTAAAGTACACTCAGGGTCACTTCCAAATTGAGAGAATGTCTATGTCAGGCATTTAACAAAGTGGTATCAGCATTGCATTGTTAACATAGGATAAGCTTAGCTTATTGAGGTTAAAGGACAAACTGGTTACTCCTGGTAAAACTATAATAGTTCTGTTCCTGGAAAAAAGAGAAGAATAAATGAAAGATTTTGTTGTCATCATAGTATTGTTGGCCTAGAGATTTTTGAATGAGGAGAAGCAATGTGGAAAGAAAAAAGTACATTGTAGAGAAAATACATCACATCATGGGACTTCTGAGCCATTGGGTTTGCAAAACACAAATAGCTCTATCCAAGCCTAAGAATGTTTAATGTTTAGTCAGGCTTTAGTGATTTAGTGCTATGACTTCATTTGTTTGCCTATTATACATATATGTGGAAAGAGGAGAGGCCCTAATATGAGAGTGTCTGTACTCACCTCTATGTTGGAAATTATAAGAAAGAAGAATCAGGGGGAAAACTTTAAAGCAAATAAATGGTTTTGAGCACAACAAATGAAAATGTGCAGGAGGAAACCAGCCTCAGGAAAAATTGGGAGTCTGGTAGAGATACTTCTATAATTTTCTGCAATCTCCAAGAAGACAGTTTTTTAGATGACATGCTCTATTGGAGGAAGCAATTTTCACGGATGGTAGAATTTCCCCCTATTATATGGGAGAGATATGGTTAAACTCTTGATGAAAGATTTCTTCCAATTGAGTTTCAGGCTTACAGGTAATGAAATCGGAACAAATCTGAACAAATGCCATAGGCTGACATGGAGAGGCTGAAATTAAAAAGAAAGCAATATTTTTTTTCTTCCCTCTTTAGAAACACTTTCAAGTCTAAAAGTCTGGGCTCAAAACACTACCCCTGCCATGCTTACCCTTAGGATCACAGACAATGCATCCTATGCCAACCCCGCATTATTATCTATAAAGTAATGATTTTCTTTGTACTTATAGGGTGATATGAAGACATCATGACATCATGTAGTAAAGGACATTACAAGGTCTCTGATACATAGTGAGTGCTCTTGACAAGCGACAGCTATTTTTGCGATATTGTTACTCTGTTTACAATGTCCTAATTCAGGTATCATTCATTTTGGTGAAGTCTATTACTGTTATCAAGAATTTTCTCCAAAAATGGGATGTGTGGTATACTTTTGGAATATGCTATTATATAAAAACAAAGATTTATATATATACAATTATGTAAAACTTCATATATGCACACATCTATATGCATGTAGCATGTGTGTGTATATATATATACATGCACATATGTAGACAGACATGTATATAGTATATTGTTTGTGTTTGTGTAATTATAGATTTAGACTTGGACTTACAATATTTGTCTTCTCTAATTCTTAAGAAGTATTAATTCAATGTAATTCATTATCTAACATATAGTCATTTTAGTACAAGCAGGAAAAATATTCAAAAAAATGCAACACTTGTTTCTTATAAAAATTTAGCAAAATAGGAATATCAGGGAAATTCTTCAACCTAGTAAAGAATATCTGTAAAAGAATGGTTACTAACATTGTACATAATAAAAACAAATGAACACTTTAACTCTAAGGTCAAGAACAAGACAAAATGATCTGCTCTTGACACTCTGACACAACACCAAAGTTCTACCTAGTGCAATAACTCAAGAAAAAGAAATATAAATTATCCGGATTGGAGAAAGAAAATAAAAATATCTATCATCAAACTGTTCATATAAAAAATGTAATGGAATGTATAAAAATCTACGATAATAATTGAGTATATTTTATATGAGTTTATATTTCCATATTAAAAATTTAAAAATAAATACAAACAATGCTATTTATAACAACAAAATATGAAATGCTTGGGAATAAATTAGACACAGGTCCAAAGCCTATACTTTAAAATTATAAAATATTGCTTAGATAAATTAAAGAAGACATAAGAAATGGGAGAAGTGAATCAGAAGGCACTGTTGTTAGAAAGTCACTTCTCCTTGGATTGATAATAGATTCTACATGATCCTAACCAAAATCTCAGCAAGTTTTTTCTTGTGGAAACTGATACAAGAAAAATGTGAGTGTACTTATTAATACTAATGTTCATGTAAAAAAACCCTAATATTCATTGCTTTAATGCAAAAGTTCTACAAGAACTAGTCATATAGGAAGAATGGAGTTGGAGTACCAACACTACTTTATTTCAAGACCTTTTAGTATGAAACAAAATGTGGAATTGGCATCAAGATGAACAAATAGATCAATGAAACAAAGTAGAGAGTCCAGAATTAAACCCACAACTGATCTTGAAAAAGAGGCAAAGCTAGATCAGGGAGAATGCATTGAATGGATCGTCTTTTCAGCAAACGATGATTGATATACTTATGTCAAGATACGCCAAGACCAAAATCAACCCTATTCCATACCTCACCCCAATTTGATTTGATGAATCATAAACCTAAATGGGACTATAAAACTTCGAGCCTAAAACATGTGAGAAAATCTTTATGATCTTGTTTGAGGCAAAGATTTTTTACATAAGACCACAAAATATGGATTCATAAGAGAAAAAAATATTATGAACTTAATTAAAAGTAAAACTTAGGGTCTTCAAAATGCACTGTTAAGGGAATGAAAATATAAGCTACAAACAGAGATATAGACAAGATGAAAATGCCAGATCATACCACGTATTGACAGGGATGCAGAAGAACTATAAGTTTTATACACTGCAGGTGGGAAGGTATCCGGTAAATCATTTTGGAAAACCTTTTGGCAGTTTCGTGATCTGTTAAACATGAACCTAATGATGTGGCTTAGGCATTTGACTTCTAGGTATTTAACCAAGGAAGATGAAAGCATCTGCTTATACAAAGACTTGTACATGAAAGATCATAGCAGCTCTATTTGTAATATTCCACAGCTAGTAACAAGCCAAATGTCCATCAACAGATAACATAAATAAATTGATACTACAACATAGTTGAATCTCAAAATACCTTTATTTATGTTGAATGATCAAAGAAAAATCATAAAAGAGTATATTCTGGATGATTCTATACATTTGTTGTGTAAAACAATAGGAACTGCAAACTAACTGATGGTGACAGAAAATGAGTTGTTTCCTGGAGATGAAAGAGATTGGTAGTTGGAGGACCAACCAGGGCACAAAAACACTTCTAAAAGTGGTGAATATGAATACATTCTTAATCTGGATTGTATTGATGGTTTCATTGATTCATACACTTTCCAAAACCTATTAAATTATAAATTTTAATTATGCGAAGCAAAGCCTGTGTCAATTATACCTCCACAAGACTGTTAAATATTTCAACCATTTAACAGAATCTTGAAGGGGAATCAGGACCTTTGGTTAAACCATGCAGAGTAAGAGGAAATTTGGAAAAGTAGTGCCAGAGCTGTGGGTTTTATTCAAGACCTTTGAGTTGTAGAAATAATAAGAAAAGGGGCAGCCACACTGTCATTCCAAGGCTAATCTTTTTCCTGAAGCCCTTCTCTGGTCCACATGTCTGCCTTTGGAATTCCTAACACAGAGGCATCTAAAAATTGGGCAACTGTGGAATGAGGGACAACTAGCACAGCTCATTACCCGCCACCTGCTGCTGTGGGGGACTAAAAACAGCAATGGGCAAGATCAAGGATAATTAGGTAACAAAGA
Source organism: Otolemur garnettii (assembly GCF_000181295.1). NCBI lineage: Eukaryota > Metazoa > Chordata > Mammalia > Primates > Galagidae > Otolemur > Otolemur garnettii. The sequence goes on along the minus strand of NW_003852635.1, from coordinate 1,211,212 downwards.
ACTAGGTGGTAGATTGCCTGTGGGTGAAAAACAAACACAGAAACAAATGAGATTGTTAATTGCATTCTGTCTCTTCATTTGTTAGATTTAGTTTATTTTTTCTCTTTTAGGTTTCTAACCTCTTAGGTTTCTAACTTGGCAAATCTTCCACAGTTTATCCTTACATACAAGAGCAGCAGCTGGTTTTAGCTATAAATAGTAACACATTAAGGAAATTCTCTATTCTACCAGTTAATGACAAGTTTATAGGAAATAAATATTTGAATGTACCACATAGCTACGCATATCTATGGAGATGGTTTCTATTAATTCATTAATAAAAGAGATTTATTTTATGAGGTTTTTTTTAATTTTCAGCCATCATTGCTTTACTACTAGAAATGCTATTTCTAGGAAATAGTCCATTTCTATTTCATGACATATCATGGCAATATATAGCTGAAGTAATTTGGTTATAAAATAGGAAGTATTTTGTATCAACATCTGTAAAGAACATCAGTTAGTACTGTTTTTTGCCATTTTTATTATCAGTATTAAACAAGTTTTTTAAATGAATTGTGCGGCTTTCCATAACTTCTGTATTCTGTTACAATTTAAAATACATATTTAAAGACGTATTTTCTTACTCTCATCCTAACAATTCTTCAGGTCCTGTAAGTTTTGTGGGAAGACATATTTCTTAACTGATTTTTATATGTATAACTTGTCCTGGTCATTGATTTTTAAAAATAGTGCTCTTCTTTGTGGAACAGTATTAAAAATGTCTATTTGTTAGGAATTAATTAGTTTTACATATAATTGCCTTTTCTGTGATATTAATACCTTTCTTAAATCCTAATGTCCAGCATTTATATATGTGTGTGTATATACATGTACACATATATAATTGCCCTTCTTTCTTGATTTTTGCTTTACAGAACTTTGCCCATATTTGCCATTGTTTCAAAATGGCTCTAAGAAGTATTTATTGAATACACTTGATAACTTATTGTGGATAAGTAATTTATTGTTACTTATTTGTTTTTTTGTCTCCTAATTTCTTATTACTGATTCAACTTTCCCTATTTGATCTTTATTAATTTGCATCTTTCCCTAAATACAGGAGAACCTCTGTAGTTAACCACCTCTCTACATTGACCACCCCCTTAAGCTGACCTAATTTTCAGAGCCCAGACATGCACCATATGTACATATCAGTATAGGAGACCTAGTTCCTTAAGTTGACCACCTCTGTATATTGATGACCAGTTTGTTACAGTCCCTTTTGTGGTCAACTGGAGAGCTGCTACTATATATTCTCTTCTGCCATTTATATTCTTAAGCGTAAATTTTAGTCTTTAAAATTTTCTTTCTTCGTGCATAATATAAAGGTTTAAGATCATGTCATTAATTCAGAGTGTAGTGTTGATCATATGCCATATATTCTGATCATTGCTAATTTCCAAATAGATTTTACTTTTGGTTTTGTTTTGTATTTTTTCCTTTTATTTATTAAGAAGAACACTGGTTTTGTTTTGTAGTGTTTATTTATCAGACTTTTAAACATAATTCGAATTATTTGAATTATTATTAAGATTTTTCTGTTGACCAACAGATAAAAATTACTTAGTATTGTGGGCTTGTTCCGTTTTAGCTACTATATTTATGCTCACTTGGCTTCCATTCACATTCTCCTTTTTCTATCTTGTAGTCATTCAATATTTCCTACATTTTTCTTGTTCCTTTCTAAATAATTAAAGCAATTATTTAAAACTTTTTTTCCTGAGCTTCCTTACTTTCTACAAGCTATTTTTCTTTTTAGTACCTTCAGTAAAAAACTTTTCATTTTTTAATTAAATCATAACTGTGCATCTTTGATTTGATTTTTAAAATCATTGCATGAATTCTTTATTTTTGCCTTCTATCTCTCTCTGTTTCTATCTCTTTCTGATTGTCTCTTCTATTTTGTCATTTTGTTACTTTTATACACCAACTTCTCTTTTAGTTCTGATATTCTGTGCTGTTTAACAAATATAGGATTTAATTTTGCCTTATCATTGTATGTAAGCAAATGAATCATTTCATGAACCGTTGATGGTTCCTTTTCAATGTTTTTATTAATAGGTTTGCTATGTAGTTTCTTTACCATGTTCTGTAATTTTTCCTTATTGGGCTCACATTCTATTCTTCCGGAAACAAGGGAAAATTTGTTCAGATAAAATGTTTGCAAAGACTCTGGGGACCGGAATATCATGTCCAACAGTGAGATTTGGAATTACTTCTCAGCTCTGTGACAACTCTAGAAGTTGATTTGAGACGCTGACAGGCTCAATTCAAACTTTTACTGTTTTTTTTACCCTGCAGCCTTTCATTCTAAGGAGGAATCATCTTCCCCTCTCTAGATTGCTTGGTTTTCTTGTCCTTTGCAGCACAATAGGAAAAGAACAATTTCTATCTTTAACTGCCATCCCCATTCTCGTAATAACAAAAATGTCAACTTTGGCTCAGGATTTTTCCCTGTGGACTACCCCTCCCAGAATGTACTGCTACTCTTCCCACTACCAGATATTCATTAAAGGAATGAAAGTCTTTATAGAGAGATCATAATTTTTCTCATTTTTTTTACATTTAGCTTTAGTTTTATTCTAAATTTGTGAAGTCTTTTGTTCTAAATATTTAATGTATTGTCAGTTATTTTATGATGCAATTTCAATATCCAGTTCTTATTTTGCTTCAAGTCTTATCAGACAGACTCTGTCATCAAGTAATTTTTTAAATAGCAGACATCCGGGACCTAACTTCTGGATTGTTCGACATATGGATGTGTCTCTGTGCTCTGTTTGTTGTACTCATAAGTTAGCAGGGCTGAGCTCAAAGTTGTTTTGAGGCACGTTTCTGACATTTAATCATGTGAATATAGGACACGTCTGAGAATCATAAACAGCAGAAGTGCTGGCCAGTTTTCTCTGTGGTGTCATTCCTGTGTCTGAGACCAATGGCAGAGTGTGAGGGAGGGACTGAATGTCTGCATAGTTCTTTTCAGGGACCAGTGTTTCAAGGCACAAAGCATATTTATTCCAGGATTAAGCTTGTCTAAGATCATTTCAGTCTGGCTCCATCATACAATGATTTAGGAGAGCCCTCCAATATTGCAATTAAAAGATTAATTATCTGCCTGAGTTTTCAATCTTATTTTAAATTTTTGCCATTTGTATTGTATATGTTTTGATGATGAGTTCGGAGGATACATAACAAAGTCTGCTCGCCATATGCCATTTTACATGCACAAAAACACCCATGTAGATAACTTTTGCATACACATGCCATAGTCAACTCTTATTAGTTCCCTTAGTCTGGTGTACCCAATTTTAAAGTAGATTGATTGTTGCATAATACCAGTGTAATGTCTCTATACAACAATTAAATAATTTCAATCACCTTTTTCTTTCTTTTTTTATTTTTTTTTTATTTTTGCTTTCAGCTTCTCTTACTTTGAAGTTTTTTTTTGTTTGTTTGTTTTTTATTTCTTCTTCCTGTAGTGTTTTCTTGCCCCCCATGTAGCTGGGATCACAAGGTCTGGCTGTCTTGTTGTTGTTCTTGTAGAGACAGGGTCTCACTCTGCCTCAGGCTGGTCTTCAGCTGGTCTCGAACTTCTGAGCACAGGTGATCCACCCGCCTAGGCCTCCCACAGCGCTAGGACAACAGACGTGAGCCACCACGTCCGGCCTTCAAGTACATTTTTCAAAATACTAATATTGGCTAAAATTTAGAATAGACAGTATGTCCTTTAGCAAGAGGCTCACTGCTTCCTTTATAGAAATCTATACTCTTATCACACCATATTTGTTCTTTAAATATCATATAGAAACTATTAAGGCAGATAGAAGGTAAGAGGAGTACATGAAGGTAGCTAGAACTTAGATATCTAGGAATTTAGGCCTTGTCATATTGGTCCATTCAGCTATAATTCTTGCAGATTGAAAGGGGATATTATTTTTTGGAATGCTATCTTATTTAGATGTGTTCCAAGGATGATTGTGAAAATGATTTATCAGGCATTGCAACCCATATTTTTTAAATAAAGAAAATTGTGAAGTATGTGTGTTGTTTTAAACATCGAATCTTTTTCCTTTAGCGTGATTATTAAAAGTGAAATTGTTTATCTTCATGAACAAGCTATTCTTGGTAACTTGTCCTGTAGATTTATAAAATCATAAGTCAGAGTCTGTATTAGAAATGGATGTTTAAATATTTTGAATATCAGTAGCCGATTCTACAAATTGCAGTAAAAGCAGACCTCCAAGGAAGACCCATAAATGGCAGTGAATTGCAGTTCTGTGTAAATGAAAACCTCAAGGACTACCTATGGATATGTTCTATTTGCTACCAAGTGGTAATATTTTCACTGGTTCAGACAGATTACAGTCTTCTGGACAAGAGGCAATTTGAAGATATCAGAAGTAAACATCACAACATGGTATTGAAATATCAAAATATGTAGAGAGACTATCTGGCTCTCACTTTATCTATTACTAATACACATCTTATCTCTTAGATAGAATGGCAGGATTTTGCTCATGGTTTGGCATTTTATAGGGTCACAAGTTGATATGGATTATTTAGTCTCTTGTGCCATATCCAATAGTTCAGTGCCTCATGTAATACTCATTATAATGCTAGTTTAAAACACAGCAAAAATTTTAAGCAAGTAGATCAGAAAAGAGGATTTAAGTCAGTTTTTTGTAACTTCTGCAATTGATTAGATCATAGCATTAGAAATTAACTTTGAATGTAAAATTGTTTTTTACATTCAAAGGAGAACTTGTTATTATATAATGCTCTATAAATATACAAATATACCACTTTAAAATTCCATTCAAGTTTCAACATGTTACTCTTTCTGTTTAATGTTTAATTTTGGGGAGCTGATTTATATCTAAGCGAAAGTAAAACACAATCCTTTGATTTGCTTTCAATTATGTGTACAAGTAGAACTGTTTAGCCATTTAATTTTTTAATCTTTATTTATTCTGCATACTATATTATTACTGACACTTCTTTCACTCCAAAAAAGAACATTTCTGATATGGATATGTCATTCTCAGATCTTTACCAGAAGAGTTGTAAACAGGCAGTATTATCCTGTGAAACAACACAGGGCGTATCTCTTTGTGTATTAACTCATTTCTATATTTCAATGCACTTATTAAAAATTATACATAGTCCAATGATCAATCATACTCCATGTGTAAGACAGAGTAGCTTAGAGTAATTTTTCTTATGCTCTTAATTTTTTTTAACTTGGTGAATAATACATTATTATTTCTTTTTCATAAGAAACCTACCATTATGCTGGCGTCTTCCTTATAATCCACAATTTATAATTATGGCATCCCTTTTCTGAACATGATTATGAAACAAGTATATTATAGTTTTCACACATAATTCTATGTGAGTGATTAGTGAGAATAAGTTTTTTGTCTAAACAGGAAAATATACAAGAATGGAAGATTTCTTTTCTCTTTTTTTGAGTAGGGAGAGAAAGGATAACATTCTCCTTTTTAAAAAAAAAATCCATTAGTTGATGTATTGTTGACTTGTATTAATACTTCACATATGATCCCTATTTATTTTGGATTAAACTATTTTATTGAAGTGGATGGAAATGGATATTCCAATTCAAGTAAACCAATAGCTAATATAGTTTTCGTGGCCTACTCATAGAAGCATAGATATGAATAATTGCTGAATGTTTATTGTGTCCCTATAAGGCAGGTTAGAGGTTTTAATTTTATTTTTTAAAATGTCTTCCCCCTTCCTTTCAAGAGCTACATGGGGTTAGCTTGCAAGCTTCGTTTTTGTTAAGTGTGTCCAGGCTGTCTTTTTCAAGAACAAGTCTGTGTTACCCATTGATATGAAAATCTCTGTGGTGCCCTTTCTCTTCTTGATAACATATAAACTCCTTACTTCTTTCTAATCTTTATACTCTGATTCAAAAACCTCTTCTGCAGATTAAAATCCTGGTGATCCCATTACAACTTTTTTTTTTTTTGCACCAGAGCTCACTTGTCCACAACTGTTCAGTAATGCAATGTATTTTTTTCTATCTCTGGATGTCTGGATATAGATAGAGTTTGTTTCCTCTCTGTGAAGTTTCTTCTCCATGTAGATTACTACACTGTATTTTATCACCCTGCAAAATCACCGTCATTTAAGATCCAGTTTGAATTTTATCTTCAGTTTTTTCAGTAACTTTGTGGCCCCCTCCTAGGTTTTGCCCAAGGCTTGCTTAATCTCTGTCTTTCTCCTTAATTGTATTATATGACTTTCTTTAAATTTTTTTTCATCTATATAGTATTCTCTGAATTTGCATTTGAGCTCCATGACGTAAAAAACTATAGTGTATTAATCTTTTATATTCAGGAATCTAGTATATTATCTGGCACAGGGAAGTTGTCAAAAATAAATTTAAATATAAGCACAGTTTGAAGAACAGTTTAATATTGCAAATAATTCACTGAACAGTAACCACTTCTGAAATTTATTGTAATTCTACTTGCAATCTGATTCATTGAGCACTTTTATAACCTGAGTTTTTCTAGTCTTATTTCAAAGATTCAACACCTACATAGTCCTTGATGCTATTTGTTGATAAACATTGCTATTAACTTCTGTTTATGCTTGGATAGACTTGGGTTACAGTAATTAAATTCAGAGATCACAAGATTGTTCTTTATTAGCTGTTCAAAAACAATGAAAAGAAAGTAAATTTATCACTACAAAAGAAAAAAATAGAAGACCTTTTTTTTTAACTTTTCAGAACTGTACATAATCAAATAAATGGTAATTCCAAAATTAACAAATAATCAAATTCCAAAATTATCATTATATTTGCTAGTGTCAAAGTCACTTTTGTGGATGTTTGAAATGTGCCTCTATTTAATATACTAATAATTTTATATTTGTTCTATTATAATTAGTAATACCCTAACTCTGAGAAGTGCCTTTGACCTTGATAAGGGAATCCTTAACAGATATACTATAAAATTAGAAAAAGGTGAAAAGGAAAGTGCTCGTACTATAACTAATCTTGAATTTATGGACATGCTTTTATATTCTCATGTCTGCTCAAAGTTGTAGTCATTCTTTCAAATATAGACAACAATCTTGAAAAAGTAGGTGAATAATTTTGTGAACCAGTGCATACTAACCCACCATAAAAATTCAGATAAGGAATATTAGAGAAAATAAATTTAAAAAAAACCACAGAGGATGTTGAGTATATAAGAAACATTGGCATTGGGTTATAAAAACAATTCAAGTTTGCCCAAGAAATCACTTGTTGCTAGCTTAAGTGCGTGGATACCCAGTGGTAATAAACCTTGACTTGCTGTCTCAAATGTACACACTGTCAGCCTATTAATGATGCCACTTACTTCTTGACCTGTATGTGTCTAAATACCCTAGAAGATAATTACCATCCCAGCTATACTTAGCTGATCACTTGCTCTACTAACCAAAATTTATGTGAGTAAAATTTAATAGTAGAAAAAGCTGGATTTTTTAATACAAATCCCCCAATATTTTCTTTATCCACTTTCATTCAGATTTCAATTCACACTAAAGATCATTTTTGTTCCCTGGTTATCCCAGAGCTACCCTGGAAAAGGGAATATCCCCTGAAAATCCTCTTCCCAGACTTTGTCACCTTATGTTCAACACTTGATTATCTATCAGTAAAACAATTCCTATGCATTAATTTAAACTTTATTTTGAGTTGAAGAACTCACTTATCATACATAATTGTTGGAGGATATCTATATATTGTAACTTAGAACCTCATAGTATTTAACCAAATAATATGGAATTATAGACTAAACTAAAAAGTTTAGGGTGGGGGTAAAACAAGTTTTATTATTACTTAGTTAATATTTCAGTTTGTCTATTAAATGAAATACATTCTCAAAAAAATAAATTTAATACCCTTTCAAAAAATGTTTTTGATAATAACTGCCACAGTTATTTGCAGTAAAATTAGAGATGAAGAAAATGCTTTTGCCATGTTATTTTAAGTATAAAAAATGTAAGGCATTTTAATAATATTTATATTTTGTAATGATTTTAAACTTCTTTTTATTTATCCTGCAATCATTCTCTTCCTTGCGGAATCAGGCCTCCCTGGAATTTGAGCTGAGTTTTATTTTCACTGGAATTCACTAGAATTCCAATAGAAAAGAAAGCTAATCGCAGTCTCAGTGTATATGTGTGCTTAATTTTTCGATAGATGTCTTTGTGTTCAAAGTGCTTAGTTTTTATGGCAATTTATACTTTATTTTTTTCTATCTTTGCCTTTTGTTTCCTGAAGTCTCAAAAATCTCATGTAGAGTATTCGATTTACAAGCCAGTGCCTTGCAGGAAATCAAATGAGAAATAAATGTTCCTCTTGTTCTTTCACAGTTGGAAAAAAGATTGGTGAAATTATATTGGAAAAAAGCACCAATAACTTCAAATTAGCAGGAATTACATATGGTTTTCATAACCTGCTTCCTCCATCCATTATCTTCTTTTGTTAAAAGTCATGAATTCAACCTCAGGGCAAGTTAGCCAACCTTTAACCTGAACATTGGATTTGAAGTCTTAGAACATTTTTACTATCTTCATAGAGCTGGTTAGAAATTAGAGCTGTACGCTCTTTTACATTGTACAAACTGCAACAGAACTTTACAGCAATCCATGCCTGCTGAGAGAACTGGTGCATTTCAGGCTCAGTTTTTAACTAGAATTAAAAACAAAAAACAAAGACCTCCACCCTCCTCTTGTGTTAGTTTGCAGTGAAGTGACCTGAGGTAACCTAAAGCAGCTGCCCACGTCCTTTGGGTGATCATACTCTTTTGGAAGAGGAACTTTCTGTTTTGTGGATCCATAGACAGAAACTGGCAAAGGATGTCTCAGACAAACACTCCATCCATCTAAAAAGAATCTCACGCTCTCAAAATAAGATGCAAAGAATATGGAAGAAGAAACAGAATGGCTTGTGCTTGAGAAGACATTGAATAGTCTGATTCAGGGGTCCTCAAACTTTTTTAATAGGAGGCCAGTCCCTCAGACCGTTGGAGGGCTAGACTGCGGGCCCGGCCCTGAGATGAGTCGGCTGCTAAGCAGGACAGGGAGCAGCGGCAAAAACACCCAGTGGACTGGATAAATGTCCTAGGCAGGCCGCATGTGGCCTGCAGGCGGTAGTTTGAGGATGCCTGGCCTAATTTCTGCCTTTGGTATTCTTCTCCTGTCTTTATCTAGAACCTAGAGGGCAAATAGGCTCCAAAAGCTGGATTTTTTAATACAAATCCCCCAATGTTTTCTTAATCCACATTCATTCAAATTTCACTTCACGGTCCAGGTCATTTTTGTTCCAGAGCTACCTTGCAAAAGGGAATATCTACTGATAATCCTCTTCCCAGGACTTTGTCACTGTACTTTCAACACTTATCTATCAATTAAACAATTCCTACGCTGTAATTTAAATTTTCTTTTACATTGAAGAACTCACTTATGCATAATTGAAGATGTCTATCATCCTGGAGGATGCACTGGTTTGGAGCAAGTTAAACTGTATGAAGCTTCAATATTTGAGTTTCTAGTCAAAGGCAGAATCCACTTACACTCGTGTGCTCATCCTGCAACAGGCAAAAACAAAGAGAGACTAATAGCTCACCTTAAGAAAGCCAGATATTATTCATTGCTAGGAAAGCAGGTTCTGAAACCAGATTGTTACATTTCAGTTGTTGCATTCAGATATGGCCCTGCCATATCCTAGGTCTATGATCCCAGGTAAGTTACTTTCTGAAACCCATCTCAATTTTCTCCTCTGTAAAATGGAGATAATACATGATCCTGCCTCACAGAGTTGTAGCACGAATTCCATAAGCCAATCCACATGAGGTTCACAAAAGGGCTTGACACAGAAAATGTGTTCAATAAGGTTGGTAATATTCAAGTTCCTTTTTTCTGATAGGTGCCATTCAGTAGGGACTAGATGGATACTGTCAGAGGAGGAGCTGGGCAGAGAAGAGGCAGATACTGTGTTTCCATGTAGATCACATTAGGAAAATTTTGCATCAATTGAAGACTCTGTCAGTGGTGGCAGTTCGGGACGTATTGCAGTATATCATATGTGGATATCAGGTACCCTCTGTGGCATTTGGATGTAGAGTTCAACTGTGCAAATAAAAGCAAAAAAGAAATATGTGCACAAGAGTTACTGCAATTTCTCTCTCTCTCCCCTCCCCACACCTCAAACAGCTACATATAGTAAGTTTGCATTGAGTTATAGTGTTGGGCAGTGATATTGAATGACTTGTTCTGGTTTTATTTTTTTTTTTTTGAAATTTTTTATAAGCTTTTATGCTTGTTCTTTCTCTTTACCCCTGGCGTAATGTGGTGATGCTTAATGTGCCTGCTTTATTAATAGTGGCATTATGGAGTAGGCAGAAAGGATTCTCTCTAGGAATGGAAATGATACATTAATTGATTTTCTTGAGCCTGCTGCCTTCACAATGGTGAGTTGAAGAAGTATCTGGTGTGCAGCTCCACATTAACCCTGGGTAATGCAGTGGCTAATTTTCCATGGGCTGCACTCTCTTCTCTTTGCTTTATGAACATATTAAAATAGGAGAAATAAAGTATCGTCTTGGGAAAATAGGACAAGAAATAGCACAAAGCATCTCTAAGGAAGAGTGAGCATCTATTGAATTAGCTGAAAATAATCTGTTGCCAGACAATGATGTTCTCTTCTGAGATGCCTTATACTTATATTTTTTAAGTTAAAAATATGCAAACATTCTCTTCATTGATTGGGAAGGACCTACTGAGGTTGATAATCAAAGGCAATATAGTTTAATTGAAGGAGCAAGGGCTGAGCTATGTACCATCTGTCCCTTCCATCAAATCCCAATGCCACCAGGGAAGGCTGAGCATTCTTGCTCTGTGGAGCTCTCTTTCCTTATCTGGAGGTTGGTGATAGCACCTCTCTAAGTCAAATTAGGCTGGGTGTAAGGATGAATTAAGATCCTAGATGGGAACACCTAGAATCATATTTCACTATTTTCCCCTGGATGTTTACTCTTTTCCTAATTCTATATTACTCAAATTCAGGTGAGTTATAGCCTTTGTGAGAAAACGATGCATGAAATCACTCCAAAAAGGCACAGATGGAAAAGAGAGAGAGAGAAAAAAGAGAGAGAAAAAGAGAGGAAAGTGACAAAATAACACAAAGAATTGGCAGGATTCCTCCCTTAAGCCTGAGACTCACTGTGGCTTAGAATGACTTACAGAGATATGACACACTGTGGACCTCCCACAGAAGACATTGCTCTCCCATTCAAAGTCACCTGTCTGCCAGTTCCCTTTGTTTGGAAAGCTGGGAATATTAGCAGCCTGCTAAGGTGCACACTGGCCAGTAAACCCCAAGGATTTGCCGTTTGAAACCTCCAGAGTTTTTACAAAGTAGACTGCCTCTTTGATCTTTTTCTTTTTTCTCAGATGTACTTTGTTAACAGAAAAATATTCCTTTCTGGAGTATCAGACTTCTCATCCCATTTTATAATGGATGTTACTAAGCCCATTAAGAGACTTTCACATTTCCTTTCATATAAAAAATCAGACATTAACATTAATGAAAAGGTCAACAAAGAAACTAAATGGCTTTTGAAACAGAAATGTCATATGAAAGTACCGAATTACATAAAGATTCTTCCTCATATAGGATGAATCAAGACTAGCGTTTTTTCCTCTTTTTAGAAAAGATTAAAACTGTAATCTCATCTGTGGTAATTATAGCAGACACCATTTTCACATCAGAGACCGCATACAGGTCTGTAGAAGTAAGTGCCTCTGAAATGACACAGACAAACAGAACTTCATTTTGTCTAATTGCATGTCTTGGAAACCCAGATTGTTTTTCAGAAAAGATGCTAGTGTGTATATACCGCTGTTTGTGTCCTGAAGAGTACCTCTCAGTCAACAAGCATTGGGGAAGGTGTGAACGTGGCTCAGCACTGAACGAAAGCTTTCCAAAAGCCAAATTTCTCTCTTTAAGGAGTTCAGATAAAAAAATGAAATATTTAAAATACTAACTGATGATTTAGACACTACATGTTCATATAGAAAAATTTCTCTAAATAATCCATGGGAGTTCTAATAATTTTATAAAGAGACTGAGAAATCAGGACGTGGATATTGGGTATGGAACTCCATTTTGAAAATTATGAAACCTGGCCTATGTCTTAAATGATAAATATTATTTGTACCAATACAGAGATACAGTTGTAATTTAAAAATAATATTTTTAAATTCACTCACATTTTATATTAACAGTAAAAAAGATGATTTTCTATCAGCAAGGCTTAGATGGTGTATGCCCATCTCATGCCTATACTTCCATACATGTCCTGGTCAATTTTAATACTATGTACTACAGGAAAGAAAATAGAGGGGAAGAGACATATTTATGAGATAGAAAATAATAGCAGGGACAACAGTAGCTTTAGGTTTTCTGAAACTGGATTTTTATTTAATGAGTATTGCAATTTTGAACCTGTGTTACCTTGAAGAAGACGCTGACCATCTTTGAGCATGATTTCCCCTATTCATAAGAAGAAATTAGTAATACCTGCCTTATGTGGTTGTTCAAAGGGTATCAAACATTAAATATAATTTCAGATGCTGCATGGCAATGACAGATATGCATATCAAAATGAATCAGCTTTTAAAAGGGAAGATAAAGGAAAACTAATTCATCCATTTGTTCTTATGGCAGAGTCTGAATGAGAGGGCCGCTACCATGACTAATCTCATGGTAGACCTTCCTTTAGTCAGGATGAGACTATGTCTTGCTCAGATATTTATCATTTTGGGCATGAAAGTGTTTATCCAGTTCAGAATTTTTCAGATGCTTCTCACTAAGTACTTTTACTTTCTATGGTGGCTCTTAATATTATAATTGGACACCATGCTAGTAAATTGCATTACGTGAGCTACACTCTTCCTTCCTCTCTCTCTCGACCTCTTGCTCTTTATCTTACCCCCCTCCTTTTTTTCTATCTCTGGGGAAGGCCAGTAAACTGTTCCCACAAAAGGTCAGCAATTGCTCATCCTTTTTCCACATTTAGGGCAGAAAAACAACACACATTCAGACTAACACACACATTCTTTCAAAATGTAGCATTTCTGCATTAATCTCTTGCCTCTGGTTTTTTTTCAATGCTGGACTTCAGACATGAACATTTTTGCTTCTTTCTTAAAAGTATCATCTTTCAAAGAAAAATTAATAATACACGCTTCATGGAAAAAGAATCATTTGTAACTTCGCTCCATGAAGAAAACCACCATTCACTTATTTTTCTATGTAACATTTTATAGTAAAATATTAACTTTAAACAGTTATTTAAAAAAAATTGGGCCCTTCCTATAAATAATGTTTGCAACTGGCTTTAGCATGAAAATTGTAAATTGTCCTAAATAATTTTTTCTGGATTTCCCTTTTGATGTAAGTGAATACTTATTATTTTTATATTTCTTAGCTTTTTACCACTAGAATTAATTTATGGTTTTGCTGCATTGTGGTGAGATAATTGGACCTATCTATTTACTGGTTTGAATTTCTAATATTTGCTTTTCATTTATAATATGGTGAGGTTTTGTAGATGCTCCATGAGTACATATAAGAAGTGTACTCTTTTTTACTGTACTTAACACATAGTTCAAAAATAAACTCTGTCAGTCGTGTTATTTAAATTTTTGGCCATCTTATTTATGTTTCTAAAGTTTGGTATATCAAGTACTGAGAAAGATATGTTCTGAGTTTGTTCCATCCCTCACAACAAGTGGAAAAATTAAAAATGTAGATGAAAGGTAATAAATGTAGAAGTGTCACACATACCCACTAAAAGTTTCTTCTCACGGAGAAATGAAGCTGATTAACTATGTTAGGGGGAAAAAGAGAAAATTTATTCATAAGATATAATAATAATAATTTTATGAATTACTGAACATGAGGAAAAATGATTAGGAATAAATAAAGGAAATAAACTAGAAAATAAAAAGTTAGCTATTTACCCAAGCATGACTGGGAGAAGATTCCCAGAGGCATAGCACGACAGAGATGATAAGAAAAACATCTCTCCGGTGTTCAGAATTCCTTAATGAACTCAGGTGGTGCATGAGATTTTTAACTTCTGTAAACAAAATTTTTGATTACTATTTCTTCCTAAGAATCCATGACTTTTATTAAGTTATCCAGTGTGTTTGCCTCAGAAAAAGTCTGTATTGATCAACAGAGGAATAGAAAAGTTAATTTTTTTCTTTTTATAATAAAACTATAAGCAAAATTATAAGAAAAAAGAGAATGTATAGAGTTCTATGATGGAAAAAACTATTTTATTAAATATAGGAAATTAGACCTATTGACAAATTAGTGATAAAATGTCATATATGTTTAGTAAGAATGAGCAAAGAATATAAAAGGCAACTAGGGGAAAATAAATATATATTGGCAATATATTAAGAAATATCTAAATTCACACAAATAAAAGGCATGCAAATAATACTCTACAGACACTAAAAATCAGTTATTCTTTTTTCTTTCTAGGTTAGTAAATATTTAAACTCCAACATTGGTACAAACAGGAATAATGGGAATTTTCATATTAAGAGAAGAACACAACCTTTCTAGAATATGAAACAGAACTAATAAAATTCTTAAAACATTCACATTATAATATTTAATCTAAAATGAATATATCCAAATAATTTACTAAAGGAATATTGGGCATTATCTTTGCCTTATATGTAGAACATATTCTGCAAAGAGAAAAACAATTGTATATGAAATTGCTATATATTCTTTAATTAAAATACTATGTGTCCATTTAAAATAGATGATGTTTCAAAAAAGAAGTTTTGCTGTTGGTTTGTTATGATAGTAAGTTGTGAAATCTGACAATATACAATGAGCTATAGAAATAGTGCAGGCTACGTGTACAATGTTAAAAGTTGAAGATTTTTTGTCTCCCCAGGAGGAAGAATGTGCTTCCAAATTTAAGATAAATCAATTGCATAGGAATGAATCGAGCTGCAAATCCAGTCCTACTTGTGCTTCTTTATAGGTGTGAATTGGAGTAGCCTTCCCTGCAAAATACAATTGGTATATCAGAGTTAGACAATTTCCCTGTCTTTTACACATTTTGGAAGAATTTTTTTTCCCCTCAGTATACATTTTCTCTCTTGGTCACAATTTTTTCTTAATATTCATATGTCTAAGTTTTTTAAAAAACAGTTGTCTCTTTTACACCGAATCTCCACCCCTCATAGAAACATAATTAGCAAAGTGAAAGTTGGACTGTGGGTATCGTCAGAATGAATAAAGTTTTATATTTTCATGGGTGCTACTGCCTGGCAGTCAACAACTGAGTTGTTAAAGCACTAAATATATTCACATTACAAAGGTTATGTGCCAGTTATTTGAACATTTCATCATATTGTGCCTTTATTATTTTATACAGAGTGCAGTCTGAAGGAATTGCTGGTCTCATACACAACATACTTGAATCAAAGGTAATCACTGCTACATCTGCTGAAAAAAAACTAATTTTGGTTCCCAGTGAAAAACATACTGGATTTAAAGGGATCAAATATGAACTGATTATAAAGTAAAAAAGAAGAGCAGACTAAAGATGGGTTTATAAGTTTGTTTTAGCAATTCAGTACCTGCAAGAATTTCAATAACATGTATTTGAATTTGGATGACACTATTATCTTTATTTAATGTTGACATTTTATGGCCTAAACCATATCTATCATACTTACGCTATGCCAATATTAGTCATCACATTATTGTAGCCCCTTTTATCAAGAAGTTTCCATTGAAGTAGGCTTCTGTGGCTGTTTTATATCCAATAAATTACCTAGGAATTGGCAGTTTGGCTTTGTCAGAAAGCCATACAAAACTGGGACTATTTTAAAAAGTCTTAAGAATTTTTTTTTTAAATCATACTCATATAAATAGCTACAACCCCAGATGAATACTTCCAAAATCTACTAAATATCTTCTGCTTCTATTTCTCAGCTACC
>NW_003852635.1:1192931-1194731 GCF_000181295.1 Otolemur garnettii | reverse complement strand
TTTTTTTTTTTTAATTCTTTCTCTGAAAGTAGAACAGAAAGTTCTTAAATACTTGGAAGCCCATAGCTATTTATTTACTTAGTTTCTCACTGACAAAATAAAAAGCATATTTCTGTTTTAGCGTGGTAACCAGTAAGGGATAATAATATTAAAACAAGAACAAAGCTCAAATCCACCTGGCTCATAGTCTAAGCAAGGAAAGTGGCTAAGAACACTTTCTGAATTGCCAGAAACATGTGAGTAAATGGTTATTGGTAAGAATGACGTAGAAGCAGGCTTGGCTTGACTGTTGCAGAGCTTTGAAATCCATCTGCCAAAGAAAATGAAGAAAATGCACGATAGACGGAAATCTCTTTTTCATTTCTTTATTAGTGTCACATACACTGGTGCCAATAAAGCTGTCAAGCAGATGTTTCAGCTTAAACACCCCTGGCAGTAGCTTTATTGAAAATCAACACAAATCATGGTCAACTATCAGTCCTGACTCCCCAAAGAAACAATTAAGTTGAAGTGACAGCTCAGAAGGCCTCATGAGGCGAAACCACAGCTCCAGGTCTGTGTCTAGAAGGTGTTCTGTGTCACAGTTGTCAAGCCACAACAGGGTCAATGGTCCTTTTTTTATTTGATTTCACTTGTGCACCAGTCACACTCATTTTTAGAAAGGAAAAAAAGAGGCTAATAGAGCTATCAGGTGAGCACTGTGCATAAAATCAATTCCATTAGCCTGAAGGAAAAGCAAAACTCTGGTGTCTCAATGATGTTAATTTATGTGTACGTCTTGATTTCACACGGTTTCTTATTGTAGCAATAAGCTTATTTATCCTAAAACTATCTCCTTATGATTTTCTTGATAAAAATTTATTTTAAATATCAGAAGAATGATTAATATTGAACAGTGGTCATTCATTATTTTAATAATACATCATAACATTTAACTTTTGTATTCATTATTTTCCCGAATTCCTTTGACAGTGGAAAAGCAGGCAGGGATAGGATGCTTATATGTATACGATAAAGGTCGGAGAAAGGTACTGAGATAGGAGAAAATTCTGTATTTTCTGACTCTAGTTCCTCAATCTGTAATCTACAGTAGATTGCTTTAAAATTTAGATTAATCTTTGCCTAAATCTATTTAGTGTTCAATGGAGGAATAATAAAAAAACTTCATATCACAATCATTTTTAAAAATTTGTATTATTTATTTATTTTGTAATTACAGATCATTATCAAGGTGCAAATGATTAGATTATACTGTTTGTGTTTGTTAGTTTAAGTTGTTTAAGTTGTAATTGAACCCTTCACCTAGCCCCTTAGGCAAGAATTTACCAATCCTCCTCTGTCCTCTCCTCCCCCTTTTTGGCTCTTTCTTCTCTCCCCTTCTGGTTCTCTCTCCTCTCCCCTTTTGGTCCTCTTTGCTCCCTATTCCCTCCTCCCCTTTCCTGTTTCCCTCCTCCTCCCTCCCCTGACTTGAATTTCATTTTATTTTTCTCTCATGTAGAGGTATGGTTGTTTACTGATTTTATAATAGTATTGCATACATTGGATACTGTTCCGTTTTTGTGATACTTTACTAAGAAGGTTTTTCAACTCCATTCAGGTAAATACAAAAAATATAAAGTCTCATCTTTTCTTGTGGCTGAATAGTATCCAATTGTTATCACAGTTTATCAATCCATTTGTGAGTTGATGGGCACTGGGTTTATTCCATAACTTGGCAATTGTTAATTGATTTGCAATAAAAATGTTCTAGCACAGGGTGGCGCCTGTGGCTCAAAAGGGTAGGGCACCAGCCCCATATGC
>NW_003852635.1:1155981-1192684 GCF_000181295.1 Otolemur garnettii | reverse complement strand
GTCTATGTTTAATTCTTTGAAGATTCTCTATGCTTCTTCCACAGAGGCCACACTAGTTTACAGTCACACCAACAGTGTAAAATTGTTCCCTTCTCTCCACATCCACTCCAATACCTGTAGCTTTGGAACTTTGTAATATGTGCTGCTCTGACTGGGGTTTGGTGATACCTCAGGGTGGTTTTTTTGTGTGTTTCTCTGATGATTAGGGGTGATGAGCATTTCTCTTGTGCTTGTTGGCCATTCATCTCTCTTCTTCAGAGAAAATTCTGTTCATGTCTCTTGGCCACTTATAATTAGGGTTGTTTGGTCTTTTCTTATTGATTAGTTTGAGTTCTTTGTAGATTCTAATTATCAGCTCTTTGTCAGATAGGTAGCGGATATCTTCTCCCATTCTGAAGGTTGTTTGCATGCTTCAGTTGTTGTACCCTTCTCTATGTAGAAGCTTTTTAGTCTAATCATGTCCCATTCATTCATTTTTGGTTTTGCTGTAATTGCCAAGTTTTCTTCTTCATAAAATATTTTCCTAAGCCAATATTGTTAAGAGTTTTCCCCACTTTCTTCTAGAATTTTTATAGTTTCGTGTCTTAAATTTAAATCTTTTATCCAACAAGAGTCAATTTTTGTAAGTGATGAGAAATGTGGGTCCAACTTTAGTCATCTGGTGTGACTAACCAGTTCCTTCAGCACCATTTATTAAATAGAGATTCTTTTTCTCAGTGCATGCTTTTTCATTTATTGAAGATCAGATGGCAATATACGGTTGGGTTCATCTCTAGGTTCTCTATTCTATTTTATGCATCTATATTTCTATTTTTGTTCCAGTACTATGCTGTTTTGATCACTATAGTGATCACTGAAGTCTGGTTATATGATGCTTCCAGATTTGTTTTTATTTCTTAAAATTGTATTGGCTATTTGGGCTTTTTTTCTGGTTCCATATGAAAAGAAGTACTATTTTTTTCAAGTTCTTCAGAGTATGACATTGATGCTTTGATGGGGATTCCATTAAATCTGTAGATTGTTTCAGGTAGTGTGGATATTTTAAAAATGTTGATTCTTCCTGGCCATGTAAAAAAAGTATGTTTTCCCTTTGTTAGCATCTTCTGTTATCTCTTTTCACAGGGACTTTTAGTTCACTTTGTAAAGATCCTTCATGTTGGCCAGGTGCAGTGGCTCATGTCCGTAATCCTAGCACTCTGGGAGGCCAAGGTGGGTGGATTGCTTAAGCTCATGAGTTCAAGACCAGCCTGAGCTAAAGCAATACCCTGTCTCTACTAAGAATAGAAAAACTGAAGCAAGACAATCGCTTGAGCCCTAGTTGGAGATTGCCGTGAACTATGACATCATGGCACTCTACCGAGGGCAACAGCTTGATACTGTCTTAAAACAAACAAACAAAAAAATCCTTCATGTTTTTTGTTAGATATATTCCCAGGTATTTCTTTTTCTTTGAAGTTACTGTGAAAGATATTGCATCTTTGATTTGATTCTCAGCTTGACTGTTATTAGAGTACATGAAGGTTAGTAATTTGTGCAAGTCTTGTATGCTGAGATTTATTATACTCCTTGATCATTTCCAGGAGTTTTGTGGTTGAGTCCATGAGTTTTTCTAAGTATAAGATCATATCATCAGCATCAGCAAAGAGTGAGAGTTTGACCTCCTCTGTTTTGATTTGAATACTCTTAATATCCTTATCTTGTCAGATTGCATTGGCTAGAACTTCCAGTAACATGATGACAAAACATCTCCTAGATACATTTCAACTAACTTAACCAAAGTCAAAATGAAAAAGAAACTTCTATAAACATCCAGGTATGAAGAACTTGTTAGCTAAAAGAGGGGAAAGACCAGGGTAATAATGAACTTCACAGCTGAAATTTTTCAAGCCAGAAGAGGGTAGTGATCTGTGTTCAATCTTCTTCAACAAAATAATTTAGAGCCCTGGAAAATTCCATGCTCTGGTAAATTAAGTTTCATATTTAAGAGAGAAATAAAATATTTTGCTAATATGCAAATATTGAGGAAATTTGCCACAACAAGAATAGCTCTGCAGGAAATTACTCAGATATGTTCTTTATACTGACCATCATAATGGACCACCACTAAAGTAAAGATACCCAGAAACTAAAGGACAAAACCTAGTTTCCACAATTGTGCAAGTGATAAAACTAAGAAACAAACCTCCACAAATAAGATGAACAAATTGTACCACACTTATCAATTCTCTCAATAAACACGAATGGCTTGAAATCCCCACTGAAGAGGCTGGCTGACTGGATAAAAAAGCACAAGCCAACCATATACTGTTCAGGAAACATATCTAACCTTTAAGGACATAACAACACTCAATGAGAAGTGTTGAAAAATAATATTTTAGGCAAATGGAAATCAGGAGAAAGAAGGGGTTGAAATCTTATTTGCAGATGCAAGTGGATTTAAACCAATAAAAATAAAGACAAAGATGCATAATACACTGGTCAAGGGTACATACAGAGAGAAGGCATTTCATTCCTAAATATCTATGCACCCAACTTAAATGCTCCCTAACTGATCTGAACAATATGATATCCTTTAAGACCATAATAACTAGGGACTTCAACACTCCTCTTACAGAACTAAACAGATCCTCCAAACAGAAACCAAACAAAGAAGAAATGGAGGTAAATATGACTTTAGAACAAATGAGTTTAACAGACATATGAACAATATTCCATGCAAATAAAATTGAGTATAATATGTTCTACTCATCAGCCCATGGATCATCCTCTGAACTTGATCATATTTTAGGTCACTAATCACATCTCAACAAATTTAAAATAATAGAAATTATACCTTGTATATTTTTCAGACTACCACAGAATAAAAATAGAATACAACACCAACAAAAATCTTCATCCCTATATAAATTCATGGAAATTAAACAACCTTACACTGAATAACAACTGGGTCAAGAAGGACATAAGGGCTCAGTGTCCACATCATAGTGGTTACAGTGCTTGCCACATACCAAGGCTGGCAGGTTTGAACACGGCCAGCTAAACAACAATGACAACTGCGATAAAAAAAAATAACCAGGCATTGTGGTGGGTGCCTATAGTCCCAGCTACTTGGGAGGCTGAGGCAAGAGAATTGCATACGCCTAAGAGTTCGAGGTTGCTGTAAGCTGTGACGCCACAGCATTTTACCAAGGACAACATAGTGAGACTTCTATCTCAGAAACAAACAAACAAAAAAAAAAAAAAAAAGAAGAACACAAAGAAGAAAATCATTACACTTCTTCAACAAGATAATTGAGACATAAGCTATCAAAACCTGTGGGATGCTATAAAGGTAGCCTTAAGAGGGAAATTTATTGCATTATATGCCCATATTCAAAAAACAGCAAGAGAGCACATCAACTACCTAATGAACCATCTCCTGGGGCTGGAAAAGGAAGAACATTCCAATGCCAAGCCAAGTAGAAAAAAGAAATAAAGAAAATTAAATCAGAATTAAATGAAATTGAAAACATAAGATCATTCAGAAGATCAGCAAAACAAAAGGTTGGTTCTTTGAATAGTTTAATAAAATTGATAAACCCTTTGCCAGATTAACTAGAAACAGAAAAGACCTCTAATAACCTCAGTCAGAAACACAAAAAGAGAAATAGTAAGGGGTACCAATAAGATACAAAAGATCATCACTGACTACTAAAACAACAATAACAACAACAAAACTCTCTATGCCCAGAAACTTGAAAATGGAAGGCAGTAGACCAATACTCAGAATCACACCACCTCTCTAAACTCAACCAGAAAGAATTTAAATGCAACCAGTAAGAATTAGACATTTTTAACAGACCAATATCAATCACTGAAATTTCATCAACAATAAAAAATCTCCCCAAAAAGAAAAGTCTTGGACCAGATGGTTTTACACCAGAATTCTCCCAAACCTTTCAAGAGGAGCTCATACTTGTATGGTAAAACTTACTTCAGAACCAGAGAAGAAAAGAACCCTCCCCAACACAATTTATGAAGCAATCATAACCCTGATACCAAAACCAGGAAAGGACCCAATAAGAAAGGAACACTACAAATCAATATCTTTACTGAATATAGATATAAAAATATTTAATAAAACCATAGCAAATAGAATACAGCTACATGTCCAAAAATATATATACATCATTATCAGGTGGTATTTATCCCAGGGATGCAATGTTGGTTCAGCGTACATAAATCCATAAATGTAATTCACCACAAAAATAAAAGCAAAAACAAAGACCATATGATCTTCTCAATAGATGCAGAAAAGGCATTCAACAAAATCCAGCATCCTTTTTGGACAAGACCACTTAAGAAAATAGGCATAGATGGGACATTTTCTAAACTGATAGAATGGAGTAAAACTGAAAGCATTTCCATTTAGAACTAAAATCATAATTAGTTTAATGACAAATGATAAAGGCTTGCTGTGAGCAAAAGATGACAAATTCAGCTTAGAATTAGAGATACCTAAAACTGCCCTGTTTAATTCATTCATTCCTTACATCGTTTCTTTCATAAGCCCAGTAATTATCTACAACTTCATCTTGAACAATAGTGAAATGGTTAGGAACCCAAATGTGCTGCCTGGTTTCACATCTTAACACTGACAGTTATAATTGTGTGACCTTAAGTAATTGTTGAGTTCCTTTTATAAGCTTCTTTATTTGTAAAATGTATGTAATAGCCCTACAATATTGAAATGTTGGGAAGATTGATTGATGTAAAGATGTAATAAGCACCTACTACATTCCAGGGTCAGGTTTAAGCACTGGAGATAAATTAGTGAGAAAAATAGACAAAACCCTGCTTTTAGAGAATCCTCTACATTTTTTTTGGAAAGACAGTAACAATGAAAAAAATAAAAGGATAAACACAATTGAATTTCATTCATTGTAGTTATATGCTATAAAATCATCATTAACATTGAATTAGCACATACTAAATATTGGTCCTAAGGTTACAGAGTTCATTTCTCTGAATCTCTGGTCACAAAGTTTTTGTCAATTGATGAATAGATAACGTCATTGTATGTGTGTTTCTGTTTAAAGATAGCTTACTTAATATATGTTGTTGATTCGCTAGCATTGAACTTACAGCCAACAGCACCATAACTCATGCTTGAAAGAAGCGAATGTAACACAAATATTTTCTCTGTAAGGCATATCATAGCCTTCTTGCACTTAAGAACAGCAGATAGCACTTCAGCACTACACTTGGGGGCCATTTTAAACAGAAAAATCACCAATAGAAAAAGTACAAAATAGCAGGGAAAAAATGGGGTACGAAATAGATGAGAACAGGACACTCGTTTACAGTATGAGAGCTAACTTAAGAAGACAGACCATTGCTTTCCTAGAGTTTCTGGTGGGAATGTGCTTCTCAGGTGATGCAAATTTTTTGCATTTCTGTGCCTGCTTATGAATGACCATAAAAGTTACCATAGAATTATAGTTGTGGTTACAAATACATTTTGGTGAATAGGGAAATATGTGAATACAGAGTTTACAAACACTGTGTATATGAGTCTGCATGTTTCTAAAATATAACTGATGGCAAAAAGCATTACTGAAGAAAATAAATCAGAGTATTGAAGTGAAACAATGTTACTGCTGCTGATGGTGAGTGTGGGCTTTTATGTCTAGAGTAGTCATCTAAGACCTTTATGATAAGCTGACATTTGAATAAAGAGCTCAAGAAAGTTAAGGAAGGTGCCAAGTGGATATCCATCAGAAATGACTTCCAGGCATGGGCAAATGACTTGAGACCACATCATAGTGCTCTTTGAGGGTCCATGAGAAGGTCAGCATGTTAAAGTGGAGTAATGTGGGAATGTAAAGTAGATGAGGCTGGAAAGTTTGCAAGGCAGCAAACCATGTCAGGCAGCAGAGAGGACAATGGCTAATCAGTGAAGAAGTTGTGGAAAAAGATGAGTGACATAATCAGGATCATTTGGATTTTGGGGAGAATAGACAGGAGAGTGCTAAGGATCAAACTCCATTTAGGAGGCTATGTATTCTAGAGTTTATTACAACAGGGTGGCTGAAAGGTGATGATACTTTGTACCAAGGTGGCCAAGACTGATCAGGTTTTAGATTTATTTGGAAAGTAGAGTTGATAGGATCTACTGATGGTGCATAAGGTATAACAGTATATGAATCTATGATACTTCCCTGATGACTCTCTGATTACCAAGAAAAATAGAATTGCTTTCAATAAGAGGAGGGGATTGTATAAAGAGTGATATTAGGCAAAGGAACAATCAGGAGTCTGATCAGGGTATGTCAAATTTTCAGAAGTACATTTGAAATGTAAGAGGAAATGTTGCATCCGTGGCAGTCATAAGCATTTGGAGTTCAGGGGAAAGGTCTGGATGGAACACAGATAAGGATATGCAAAACGAGATACAAATACATAGATATCAATACTCAGCAGCATATAGGGGGTGGTTAAAGCTAAGAGACTAGAAAGGATTGCCAAGCAGGAAGCATCTCGAAGAGTAACTCCTGCATATTAAATCACTAGATGGTTGTGGTCTTATTAAGTGGCCATATCTCCTTTATTGATACTAATTAAGTTCCCACAGAATTTTCTATGATCTTTGAAACAATTATTATTATTCCATTCTATCCTAACCTGTATAATATAAATGGAGACACAATGATGTTCATTTAAAAAATACTGGGTTCTCTTTTAAAGACTGCAGAGTATCATTTTGTGCACTGGAGAAGCAAAAACAAAATCTTAAGAATAACATATCAGGAAAAAAATCAGATGAGGTGTTAATTCTGATCATAATCCACCTTATAGTGCTAGGGTGTGTTTTTATGGGCTGTCAACAACTGGAGGTTGTGATTGTGCCTTAAACATTCTTACTTTGCTTGCTGCAGCAGCCCTTGGATCTATCTAATGTCTACTCAACTGATTCACCTTTCTGCTTAGTGTAGCTTCATTAGATAGGGAACTCAATTCTTTTTTTGTAGGTTAGTATTTCAGTTGTTCTAAAAATGCATTCTTATGTCTTCCTTTCAAAAGTATTTTATGCTTTCAAAGACTTGCTTTGGGTTATTTGGTCTCTGTTTTATGTAATTTTCAACATATTTGGCATCAACTTGGTGTGCCTTCCAAAATTCTTGCGTCCATCCATCTGCTTGTCCATATGCCAACAACCAGGATATATGGCGCTTAATCCTTAGTTCTTAAGGGAAAAGTGGGACAACTTGAAAAGAAATATTCTACCTTGTTATAAGATGTGATCGTGCATGGTATATACAACTTACTTGCCTCATATTATTCATTTAAAAAATGTTTTGCCTACTGCCTAACTATATGTCCTTGCTTTTCTGTATAAGTTCTGTATCGGTCTTAAGAAATTGTGATTTATGGAGCTAATATAAATCCTAAGTGACTTTCAATTTTTACCTTCTCTGACCCGACCATGCCTTTCAAAGCAGTTTATAATATTACATTTCCAGGAATATAAATTCATTGTGATGAACTGCACTTTTATAAATAAAAAACCTTTGTTTTAATCAACTATGATATTAAACCAATCATCACTTAAAAATGGTGATAATTATATCTGCCTTCGCTACCCTTAAGAGTTGCATAAAAATGTCATAAAGAGTATAAAGAGCTATAGAAAAAAAAGGTTGTCCTTGAATATGTATAAATTAGAATACTAAATATAATTATAGCAATATATGTATTCATATGTGTTTTAAATATATATGCTCTACAGATTTAAAAATTTTTAATCATCTTCCTTTTCCAGAGTGAGATTGATACCTTCAGTTTGCTGCAGTTCATCATCTCGCTTTCTTAAAATCTTTTTATATATTCATCAAAATTAGGGCCTTTATTCTGGAATCAGATGGAAATGAAATGAAGTCTTTGGCTTTCTCATTTGCATAATTGCAAAATTTTGATTTATGTGTTAACCTGGCACTAATTCCCATCTATTTCTTGGCAGTGTCTTTACTGTTAGCAACAAGCTTATTTTTTCAGTACATTAGCTCTCTATTACTAAATTTCAGTTTGAATTCTTTGTAGGATTTTTCCTGCCCCCTGACACATTCTCCCTTTCTCCATCAAATAGGCTTCTGTTTTAGTAGTTTATTAGTGGCCTTCTGTGAAATAAAGACTCTTCTGTGTGGGCTTCAGTTTGCCTACTGCCCCTGCTTTCAGAGCCAAGCCCTTTGCTGCTTCCTTTGCCCAGGCATATTCTGCAGTTTTTAGAGACTGCCACTGTAGTCTGGCTACTTCCCCCAAATGATAAGGCTTAGGCAAAAATCAAGGTAACTTCTTTCCCTTTTGTCTCTCCCTCCTCACTCTTTTCTGTCTTTCCTCTAAAGAATACAGGTAACGTTGGATGCTAAAGGACAGTTTCTGTACTCCCTGACAGAGGCACCATCCACTCCAATAGGGCATAATTCAGCCACACCTATGAGAAGAGCTGGATTAGTTTTCAATTTCAGCACAAATATGTTAAAAACAGCCAACATATAATGTACTTCCAAGGTATTATAAAACTTGGGGTGGGCTCCGTATGTAGATGTTTCCTGTCGTGTTTGCAGTAATGATGCGAGAGTAGGACTGTTCTACTATTCAGATGAAAGAAAGGAAAAAGTATACATTTGGAACCCAAGGGACTTGAGGGTATGGGGATGTATATAGGAGTAGAACTCAACTTATGAGAGTTTGGGCAGTTCGCTGGCAATAGGAGGGCAGTGTGTGACACCTTTCAGATTCCTGGAGGTAGAATGGATGCCCCATGGCTGAGCAAGAGCACCATGATGTGCCACAGCCATCAGCACCAAGGCCAGGGCCAGCACTATTCCTGGTTCCTAAGGGTCAGGCTTGGGTATGTCTCTCTATCCCATTAGATTTCAAGCACAATGAGGACTTGGAGGTCAGATATTTCAATATTGCAGTACTTTCAGCATTTGAAGAATAAATAAAGAGTACTCAAAAATACCAGAAGCATACCTCAATTTTTCAGCACGTTGTAACACAATGATCAGTTTGCTTAATCACACGCATCTTGTGGATGAGAAATGTGGATGACACATCACTGAATTCTAAATGAATAGTGATTCTGAGTTCATATGCTTCTCAAGAACTTAGTACTGTGCTTATGGTGAAAATTAAATATTTGTCACATGAGGACGTAAATGGAAGAATGAAAAAAATTATCAGTGATGGCTAAACATATAGAGAATTAATGTGGTTTTGATGAAGAAGTGATTCCCTGGCATTCTCTAATCTTCTGGGTTTTTTCTTTGGAAAAGTGAGGGAGGGACATAAACGAAAAACTATACTATAGTCAATGGCAGGATTTTGTATGATAGATATCTATAATATCATTGACATGTTGTTAAAAAATGTGAAAATCTAATGAAATAAAGTATCAAAATAAATAAATAGAAAACCACATGCCCTGACCCTTTCCTCCCTTTGGCTTACATAGAGGACTATATAAGTGCTTCTGATTATAATTCATAAGTGAAGAGTAGTGGAGGAATAGAGACGAATCAATAAATCACCTCTGACACTTATTAATACTTTTCAGAGTTGATACCCATTGATTTTTTTTTTTTTTTGAGACAGAGCCTCAAGCTATCCCCTTGGGTAGAGTGCTATGGCATCACAGCTCACAGCAACCTCCAACTCCTGGGCTCAAGCGAGTCTCCTGCCTCAGCCTCCCAAGTAGCTAGGACCACAGGCGCCCGCCACGACGCCCAGCCATTTTTTTTTTTTTTTTTTTTTTTTGGTTGCAGCCATCGTTGTTTGGCGGGCCTGGGCTGGGGATTCGAACCCACCACCTTAGGTGTATGTGGCTGGCGCCTTAGCTGCTGATACCCATTGATTTTATAGCACAAAAAATGTTTCTTCTCTAAAGGTCTTGTCATTGTCCCTAACATTCACACCTAAGATCACTTTGTAACTTTTTTGGTTAAAAATGTATAATTTTCAGAATAAAATGTCATTTTAAATTGTGTTTGAAGTCACTATTAAATTATTTATATACTAAATCTCAGCCTAACTAATAATCAAATTGTAGGCTTGGGCCCCATTTCTCTAATATAGATTATTCTTAGAATATGTTCAAAAGATTCCCCTCACCCTCTTGGTCGTTAAGAACATAAGTGTACACAGCTACATGTGCATGTGTACACTCACAAATGCGGAAACGAATGTGTGTCATTGGCCAACTGAGTGGACTTTCATACAGGCATCCGGACTCATTAAAACATGTGAAAAATGATTAGATGGCTGTAGTCATCCCTAAGAGCCGCTGATGATTTTGAATCCACGGGTTTTGTCCTTTCTGAATCCTACACAACAGAGATGTCATGGCTGGAACTGTCCCCAGAAGGGATTGAGTCTCGATGTCACCTGTTAGGGTGGTCATTCCAAATGACAATGCATGAGTAGTAAAGAAGCAGGGTGCTGATCATCAGGCCTAGGGGAAAAAACAGAAGTCAGAGCTGTAAATGAGATTTATCTTTCAACCACACCCACATGACTCCCTCTTCCCAACCAAAAAATCAAAACAACCACAAAAAGAAAAACAGCCTGTTTTGTATTAAAATGTTAACGTAAAATGTGATTGTTTTATTTCAGTCACAAGGATGAATTAGCGAACAGAAAGCGAAAGTTATTAAAGTTTGGAAGCTTTTAGTGAAGCAACAAAATTTTTCTGGAAGACAGATTCTTCCAGAAGCAAAGAATTGGGAAAGGAACTTTGTTGTGCCTGTGTCTTACTTACCTGAATTTGCCAATTTTGACCAAAGAAAAGTAGTGTCTAAGCAGCATAATGTTATTGTTTAAATAGTAATAGTAACGTAAAATAAGGAGAGGTCTTAAAAATGAAGTAGTTGATAGACGGAATTGTTTAATAAGTGACTCTAGTGAATCACACAAGTGCCCTTCACTTTCTTGCCTGTAGATATCTTTCCCAGACCATTAACCTTACCTGTGAGGTGATAAAACTCAAAATATTTAACAATGAGCTGCCAGATATTCTCATCATTTTATTTTTCTTGCTCAGTGGTAACCAAGATCAATTTAATTCTGACTCCCCTGAAGTAATTAATTCGGGGTCTTTTAAAAATCAGACTTCTGCCAAAGCAGAGTCCTTTTCACTTCCATCCAATTAAATTCACAAGCCTCTACTGTCCCCATATGCCCCTTTCTGATAAGCTTTGTTCGGAATTGAAACTCTGTGGAGAACCGATCTGCATTTAATTCTATTGTTTCTAAGAAACGTATCCCATAGTTAAAGTCTTGCTGTTTTTCTCTGAAACAAAGATCTTCTTACACACAAAGAGCCACGGTTGCTCAGGGCCAGAGTTAGACAAGTTTTTATGTTCTATGAATGGATTATCATCACTAAGCAAAATAGAAGCTCAAAAGAAAAGCGGTCCATAGTGCGTTGGAGGGGCCTGCTGTTTCTGTCATTCCTTTTGGTGCCAGCTGCCTGTATGCATTGTTTTGTCACACAGGTTTCCTCAGCACAGACGCCAGGAACACAATATCCACAAAAACCTCAGCAACGTTGCTTAAAACAGTAAATCTAAAAGAAAACCATACATTTAGAATCATTGTGTTCTGAACAAAAGTTCTTTCCAGGAGCTCTGACAGATAAAATTGTTGGCAGAAACAAATGTATTTCTCAATTATAATTATTAGGCTTAACCAATTTTCAGGGAATGGGAAACTCTGAGGTGCCTCTCGGTATAATACAATTATGAGGAATCGCCTTTGCCCCATTAGAGTCACAAGGCAGAATATTAACTCTTAGAACAACCTCTTATGGATTAGAGGTGATCTCTCCTGATGTTCTCTTTAAATGCAAGTGTCCTTGGGAGAGGAAGGACAACGTGTTATTAGCAACTGACATAACAACAAAGTTATGAATTCACTTTTCTCCCTTATAGGAAAAAGGGCAATAGTTACGAACTGAAAACCCCATACATATTATCAACTTTCATTAAAGATTTTAGTATACATATTATGTTCAATTTGTGGAATAATAAAGCATTAATTGACATCGGTAACTAGCTAAAGGAAAGCTTTCACTTATTCGTAAGTCATGAATTTGTTGAACAATTACTATTTAGCCAGACATTGTCCTAAAACTATATGTTGTATGAACAACACATCAATTTCAAAGCTTATGAAGATTGTATGCTACCAGAGATAGAAAGATAATCAAAAATTCTATTACAAAGTGGGACTACAATGAAAATTAAAGATTTGAGCTTCTGAGTCTCTGTCAATGAAGCATTCCATATATGTTTTTCTCTACTCTGTTTCCTTGCAAGGTAAAGGATAACTAAAATTGATTTGGCCCTAAATTATTAATGGTTTCATATTTCTTCGTACATCATTTTTTATGGAGAGATAAGATTTTAAAAGAATAATATTTTCAAGCATTAGTTTATATAGAAACACCTGGTTAGCTCATTAAACAATACTACTACTTTTTATTTTATTTTATTTTATTATTATTATTTTTTTTTTCTGGCCAGGGCTGGGTTTGAACCCACCACCTCTGGCATATGGGGCTGGCGCCCTACTCCTTTGAGCCACAGGTGCTGCCCAATACTACTGATTTTTATTGCCCAACCAAGAGACTCTGACTTAGTTATTATTATATTATTTTAATAAGTGTATCAAATGAATTTTTTGTTTGTTTTTAGATATAGAGTTTCTCTTTGTCTCCCTTGGTGAAGTGCTATGGCGTCACAACTCACAGCAACCTCTAGCTTTTGGGCTTTGGCAATTTGCTTGTCTCAGCCTCCGAGTAGCTGGGACTACTGGTGCCCGCCACAATGCCCAGCTATTTTCTTGTTGCAGTTCGAACCTGTCATCCTTGGTATATGGGGCCACCTTCTCACTGAGCCACAGGTGCTGCCCTGTATCAAATGATTTTAATGCAGGTGGTTCATTGGCGACATTCTGAGAAGCAATTGCCCCAAGAAATAGATAATTAACATTGTTCAATATATACAAATCTGGAACCCCTGAAATGCACATAGCTCAAACCGAGAAGAGCTGAATGTACAAAGTACATATTGGGTTTTGAAGACTTAGCATGAAAAAAAAATAATGTAATGTAGCTCATTAATAATTTTTATGTTACCTACATGCTGAAATGATAACATGTTGGATGTATTGGGTTAAACAATATACATTATCAAGTTACTTTTACTTTTTTTTATATTTAATGTGAGTACTAAAACATTTTAAATTGTGTATATGACTCACATTATGTTTCTGTTTAAGTGCACTGTCTCAAAACATACATGAGCCTGTATTAATTTAAAAATCTATAGAACATGATTTCATTGTTAACCTGAACTTGATTCTCA
The DNA here is from genome assembly GCF_000181295.1 of Otolemur garnettii. NCBI lineage: Eukaryota > Metazoa > Chordata > Mammalia > Primates > Galagidae > Otolemur > Otolemur garnettii. The sequence continues at coordinate 1,179,278 of NW_003852635.1, read as the reverse complement.
GGGTCATGTTGCTGAGGCACAGATGGTCTTGCTGATATTTCTCTGCTCTTACCCCGTGTGATAGCTATACCAGACCATGTGCTCTCTTTCCTTGCTAGTTTCTGGAAATCAGCCTGCATCCAGGTCACTTTCTTTGTCTGTCCTTTCAAACTAGAATCCCTCTCTACTACTCAACCATCCTACTATTCCGTCAAGTTCAGTTTCAATTCCATCTTCTATAAGACATTCCCCATTTATCTACGATCTTCACTGTGTAACTCTGTTTTCATCAATTCATCAATTTGTTCCAAAAATTATCATCTATCCAGTGTATACCAGTCACTGTGGAAGGAGCTGTTGTATAATAGTGCAATGGTGATATCTCTTATTATTGTGTGTTGCATCCAGCCGCCAGCCATGTAGTACTATGTAAAGAGAGGAAGGGTGCATTCACCAGCAATGTTAACATTACGGAAGGTATCCCTAGAGAATTCACTTTCATTGCTCATTACTTTACTTGTAAAAGCAGTTGAACTAGGAGGATTGGAGTAAGGTCTGTGGATGAGAAAAACATGATCTTAGAATCACTTTTAGAACTGTAAAATATATAATGACCTCTTATTTATACAAAATATGGTTGCTGTTCTCTAGCGGATTTGGGGGGAAGATAATTATAATCATAAAAATGCCCTTAGAAACCATAAACTTTTTCCATAGTGCTATGTTGCAATATTGGTATCTGCAAGCTATTGCGAATTTAGTAATTATGAACATGTGGAATATTTTGATTTATTGATTAAAAAGAATATTTATGTTTGTGCATAATATTTGAGATTTACAATGCATAGATTATTTATAAAAATGCCTTGGCATAAAAGAACATAGGGTCTTGTTATTTATAGTTGTTCACTCCATAATTATTCTTTGATCAATGATAGACCACATATAGAATGGTGTTCACAGGTGATTACAGTATTGTATTTTCACTGTATTTTTTCTATATTTAGATATATTTAAATATTAAAAATACTTAACAGTGGCCTATAGTATTAAGTACAGTAACATGCTGAACAGGTTTGCAGTCTAGGAGCCATAGGCTATACCATCTAGCCTAAGTGTGCAGTAGGTTGTACCATCTAGGTTTAGGTAAGTTCACTCTATGATGGTCCACAAGGAGGGCATCACTTAACAATGCATTTCTCAGAATATATTTCCATCCTTAAGCAAGGACCATATTCACTAGGATGATGAGATCAAATAGTAATTAATCCAGCATTAATAATCAAAATAATTTCCTCTAGATGCTTTGTCATTTCTTCTCTGACACTTTCATAATCTTTGCCTAGATGCCCTTCTGTGAATTCAAGAATTCAAGCTTCTCTTACTCCCCCAGCTCTAATACACATGCACACACACACACACACACACACACACATATGCATCCACAGAAACACCCACACGAACTCTTCTAAAGTTGCCCTAATCTCTCAGTCTTAAAAGCTGCATGTGCATTGATTTCTGCACAGGTAGGCAATTTGTGATTTTATTTTTCCTTATGCTGATTGCTAATTAGGGTGGATGCAAGACCTGCTTTGTTTCCATTTAAAAGCTTTTGCTTGGGAGTATTTCATCATCTCTGAATCCAGCAACAGCATGAATATGAAAGAGAGAGCTGTTGGGAGATTTTCCTGCCACCTGTTTTTATTTTTTTATTTTTTTTCCTGGTGAGCCAGTCGTAAATTTCCATATGCTAGAACATTTCCTTGTAAGTTTCCTCATTTCAAAGCAAATAATTTATTAACTGATTGGTTATGGCCAGGAGTGAGATTAGGGCTGGGTCGGAGAGTGCAAAGAGGAAGTTGGGCTGTAAATAATCATTGTTGCTGTTTTCCATGAAGCTTGAACAAATTTTTACCTGGGAAGAATGTTAAACCATGCTAATTCTATGTGAAGGAAGACTTTCCAAATGTCTGGAGTGATTGCCTTTCGCAACAATAATAATGCCTTTGGAAGATTTTGTTATAGTTTGATAATGACTTTTCTCTGTCAGGTTTTTTGCTATATGCTGGGGATGGTATATACTTAACATCATCACTTTCACAATTCTGTAACAAACAACAAACAAACTGACCATTACAATAGGGCATAGTAAGAGTTTTACATGGAGTGTTGTAGGAATAGACTAGGACATTTAAGCCAGACTGTCCAAAATAGTGTCGATCAAGCTGCTGGGTTAAATGAGTAGGGAACTAGGAGAGAAAGATAATTTTGCCATTGCTTTTGGTTTGCTCTCAGAAGGGAGTCTATGCAGGATACCATTTTATATAAATGCTCAAGGGTTATGGACTGACTGATGTTAATCAATATGTACGGAAAGACAAAAACAACCGGTTAGTTTTTGCAAAAAGCAAGCAGACAAATAAAACAAACAATTGGAGGAAATAATAGCAGGTCACTCAGCCATTTGAGACAATTGATTGAAAAATCATCCTGTTGGTTGCTCAGCATAACTCATTACTCCCAGGGTAAGAGACCAAAATCAGCCAGAGCAGGGCATGCTCAGTAAAAAGGTTATAATGTTCCCAAACCCTCAGAATGAATTGAATTTACCATGAAGAAGTTGCTTAGGTGCACAGCAAAAGAGTAGGGTGCATGGAACTTTTTCTTTGTGAAAACACGTTGATATTTGTTGCATCAAAAACACATAAAAATTGCCCTCATTAGAAATATATAGGGTGACCAGCTGTCCTGCTTTTGGTGGGACAGTCCCGTTTTTCAACAATTTGTCCTGCATCCTGCAGCATTTTAAAAAAGTCCCGATTTTTGGAAAGAATGCATGAACGGGCGGGAGAACAAGAAGGGAATATATGGTTTTTGGCTGCCATGTGACTATTTCCCCAGAATATGAGTTTTATATTATTTTTGTTAATTTTATAATGTTAAACTGTAATAATAACAAATAATTGCTGGAAAGTGATTATCGAGAACTGCTTATCAAAGTTTGCATTGTTGTCAGGCCCCCGGCCATGTTGTCCTGCCTTACTGATGTTAAAATCTGGTCACCCTAGAAATATAGTATCTCTTATGATTATTTTACAGTTCTGTACTGTATCCGTGATTGTATAGAGGTGATTAGAGGTAGGGAATGGATATTTTGACATTTCAGCCCATATATCCCTGAAGTTCTTAATCCTTTCTTGGCTGCTGGCAAGTACTGAATGTGAATAAATGTCTCTGAACTTGAGGATATCAGCAATAACCAGAAAATAAAATTCATGGTAGCAGTGGACATGCCTGGGATATTTATAATTTATTCTTGTATATTTTTATATTTTATGAAATAAGTCTGTATTTTAAGTGAGAAGAAAAGACCTCAAAATCAGCATGTATGACTCCATTTTGTGTATCTGTCTATACAGATAAACACACACATAAATAAATGTATGTATGTGAAAACACACTGGTGATTCAAATAGAAAATTGAAGTACACTAGAGTTCATTATAAGTGATTGCCTCTAGGTTAATTTTCTTTTTTCCCCAATTACTTCTTTGTAATTTTCAAATTCTTTAAAATTTAATCCATATTTCGAATGATGGGTAAAAATAAAAAATTACTTTAAAAAATATCAGGCTTAGGGCAGGAACATGGGTTGTAATTTTTAGTGTCATACCAAATGCCTCAAATGCAACAGCGGTACTGAAAATTATTGCCCCGATTAGGGTGAAGTGAAAGGTGACATTTCATGGAGGCTTTTATACCTTTCACTTTATACTTTATACTGGAAAACAGAAAGTCAGTCACTGGAAGAAATGCAAAATGCATTCTCTGACTTCAAGTTGGCATATTTTTTTTATGTTCCAACCAGCCTCTATCCATGACAGTGATGCAACATTTCAAAAAAAAATTCTTTTGTCAATTAGCTTATTGCATGTGAATAATTAATTTTGCCGGTGAACCATATAAATCATCATTTTTAATTCATTTTTATAGTTGTCAGGACTTACTAAAATAACCTCAAGAAATTAACTACATGAAGAAATCATTTTTTCCCCTTACCTAGGCCAAATGAACATCCACAAGAGATCTGTCATCACCATCTTCAAACTAGTAGCTATGGTTTACCATCTGTAAGAGAGATACCCGGCCTTCCCTCCTTGTTTGCCTAGCCCAGCCCAGACCAGCCCTGTCCTGCCCTGCCCTAGGGTCTGAGGAAGGGAGAAGAGGATATAGTAATTCATTCTCTAATTTCCTTTTCCTCACCCCTACTCTTCAACCTTGATGTCAATTCTGGGGCTGGAGGGTTTGGCCAAGACTCAACAACATCCCTGTTCAAATTCCATTTTCCAATGCAAATTTTAGCTAAGGGATTTGGAAGCTGTTTTGGGTAGGCAGGTTGGGCCAAAGGGTAGAGCTAGGTAATAATAAGAAAAATGTCTACTCTCCAGGGAAAGGAAGGATTCTAAACTTTTCCTTCCATCCCCAATTTCTACCTCCATAGACTGGCCAGAATTTAGCTTCAGTGAGAGATCTGGAATGGTCGCCATAATCAAAACTACATACCTTTACATCATCTAATAAATTATTTACTCCCCTTTCCCTTTGCCAGCACTTAACCTAGGAGGAAAGCTCTTTCCACCTTACACTCCTCGGGTGTTTTAACTGCTGAGCTCCTTTTACCTCTCTTGTTCAAATGGAGTTGGCTTTCCTGTTTCCAGCCCCCCCCCCGCCTTTAATTTCATTTGGCAAGCCCTGAAGGGGAGCCTGGGAGTCCCCAGGAGAGCTTGGGCATAATCTATTTTTCTAATAATCCCTTGTCTTGTTACTTGTCAGCTTTTGTCCTCTGCTTTGATGGCCCAGGTGAACTCATGTTCTTGGGGAAAGGGAAGGTGGGTTGTGTTGTGGAATAAAATGTTTATTTGCTTCAAAAAAAAATACAATGGTATCTCTCTTACATATGTGAGAAAGCTAAAAGTAGCTAAGTAACCTAACCAAGGTTGTATAGCTAATTGTAGGTACGGCTTCAGCTTTATCTGTGGCCACCATTCATAGTGGTTTCACTACATATAATTAAAGGCGATTACTAGTATGGCCTAAAAATAAAAAGAAAGAAAATTAAACTTGTCTTTGATATTGGCAGCAGCCTAGGTCACTTAAACATGTGAGGGATATTTGGTATATTCAGTAAATTACGTATATATACAAAATGTGTGTTGATAGCAGCCCTCCAGATATTTAGGTATTCAGTCAGTTCCTCTCGTGTTTTCTTGTATTCCTCTGGGCATCCACGGTGAATACAGACATGGAATTCTTTCAATTAGTTCACTCAAGTGGAAAGAGAAATGTAGTAATTTGAAGATTATCATTTTTCATCATGATCTTAGGAAAGACTGGGACTTGATGAAACGGTCATTGTAATAAGAAGTATGTGTCTCAGCATAATACAAGGCAGAAGCTCATTGCTAAAAGGCAAGATTAGCTCATGAGCATTCAAGATTCCATCAGCATAAGTGATTATCCAAAAGCCCCAGTTTAGCATTGACGGTTTTTGTCTATCTGTTTCTTGGGGGATTTTTTTCTATTGGCCAAAAGCAATTTATACACTGAAAGTATGAAGCCTTTCAAATGAGTAATGGAAAAAGAATTCACTTTTCTGTCTCTTGCTTTACCGAAACGTATTTCACAAGAGCGTCATTTGGGCTTGATATTAAGTATTTTTACCATGAGCTGCGTATAAAAGTGTCATGGATTCCATTGCATGCTGTTTTGGAAGGCACCCATAGTTTACAGTGCACTCAGTAGTCGAACTGGGCAGGGAGAAAACCAAAGACCAACCTCTGGTTTTTAGAAGAATTCTTATTTTGCATTTTATGAAGAAGGACCTTTCAAATAACATTCATTGGGGAACCCACATTCTTCATGGTTGTATATGTATTTACTTAAACAAGGAAAATGACCCTACTTTTGAATATGTTGAGTTGGGGTTCACCTGAAATAATCACCTTATTTGTGTCACCCAAAGGGATCAAATATATGCTTCCTTTTTCCTTCTCCTGAAGTGGTCCACACTTCATTATACCACAGTAATGAAGTCTAAGCAAAAACCAGCATACCTCTCCGAGAAAGGAGGTGAAGATAAAGTTGACTTTTTGAGGAGATAAATCATAGTCCCTTCAGACCTTCTATGGAGTGTTTATTATTTTATTGTCATTTATCATTATTTCAGATAAAAAGGGAACATATGACCTTTTTTTAAAATATATAAATATTAACAGATTGTGATATATTTCAGATATTTTAAAGTAAGAATGTCCACATAAGCATTATAAACATTTATTTTTTTGTTTCAATAAATTTAGGAGGTACATGTATTTTTTTGTTACCTAGATGAATTGTGTCATTTGCATCATGCTGAAGACAGGGCTTTCAGTGTACTCATCATCAGAATAGTGTACATGGTATCCAATAGGCAGACTTTAATCCTCCTCCTCCCGCCCACCCTCCAATGTCCATTCTACTACGTTGTGACTATATATATTTTTCCCTTAGCTCCTACTTGTAAGTGAGAGCATATGGTATTCATTTCTCAATTCCTGTGATATTCACTTAAGAGAATAGTCTCCGCATATCCAACTGTTGCTAAAAACTGTATATACTAATAGCGTTGTATAGTTTGAGCAAATCAGAGAAGACAATATGGTATCAGACACACAGGAAGAACCCAGGGCGTGGTGTCACGAACCCTTTACTCTGGTACTGCAGGTGTCTCCCATCAGTTGAAGGCATATGTAAGATGGCAATCAGAGCTCCCATGTTTAAACTTTCTGCCTCATTTTCAAATTTCCACGAAATGACAGAAATAATACAATAAATGTGCTAAAATCTAACAACTTTTAAGTTTAGGATTCCAATCAAATATGAAAAATATTGGTAAATTTGCACAAAATAAACATCACTAAATGACCGTCAACCATAGGGAAGAGCCCACCTGGATAGAAGATGCAGGGGCTGCCTGCGGAATCTCACTAACATACTTTGGTTTTCACCAGTAGAAGCAGAAGCCAAGGACGGCTTGTGGGCAGTTGATGGGAAGTGCAAATTGATCTCATTATTTCCCCAGATTTATACCAAACACTGGAGTCAATTCCATGAGACAACACTGCTGTGGTGCTGCTTCCCAGGTTCCACTGGCAAGTGTGGCATTTTAAATAAAACAGGGCAGTGCTACAACTGGCTCCAAATGGAGGGAGTGGTGCCAGCTGTAAAGAGTGCCACTGACCCAGCTAATGCCTGCTGCTCTCAGAAATACAAAAAGAAACGACTTGGCAGAAAGGTGAAGCACTATGTCTCTGCTCTTTCTGGCGATAGCTCCCTTGTTACTCCATGCTGGCAAGTGAAAATAGAGCAGCTCTACAACTTGTCCTTTATTCTTTTGTCTGGTCTTGAAATACATGAACAGAGATGATCATAATTTCTTATAAATCTAACCTCGAATCCAAACCTGAAAAATAATTATTGACTGTCTGTATTTTGCAGGGGAGAAAATATGCATGGATGAGGTTTTACAAAAGGAGCGCTAATCTAAATATTCAAACTTGTGCCACCTATGAGAGAGGTTTAGCATTTCTTTCACCTGGATAATTTTAACTCTCATCCATTTGGGCTCATTGCTTCTAGCCTGATTTCTTTTCTCTAAACCACTGTCTGAGCCAGAATGAACTCTGTGGTGAGAGGGCAGGGTGCTCTAAGATGGCACCTTAAAAGCGACCTTTGAGGGTGGTGCCTGTGGCTCAAAGGAGTAGGGTGCTGACCCCATATACTGGAGGTGGCAGGTTCAAACCCTGCCCCAGCCAAAAACTGCAAAAAAAAAAAAAAAAAGTGACCTTTGAGCTGAAGCTTGGTGGTGAGAAGGTGCCAAGTGAGGAAATTTGGCATGCCTGTTCTAGACAGAACCATAAAAGGTCGAGGCATTAATTCAGGAATAAAGTGGGTATGATGGAGGGGCAAGCACAGATTGGGTGGCTTCAGTGCACTGACCAAAGAAGAGAAAATGTAAGATAAAATCAGGGAATTAGAAAGTAAATAATATGAATGTCATATTAGGTCTTACAGCACAGGATATGATGTAGCATTAAAGTTTTTTTAAGAGCAATAGAAAACTGTTGGAATGTTTATAAGTATGAGAGAGATGTGATGGTATCCATATTTGGCAATATTCTGCCTTGTAAATGAATAAAAACCGAAGTTCAGGGTGGAAGCTGTTGCTGTAGTCAGGCTGAGAAATGAAAGTAATGGGATTGAAATTGTCGGTGGAGAGATGGATTCTACACTGATATACAACCGACTGTGAAGAGTTTCTGGGGATATGTGCATTAGAAGACAGAGGTAGTGAGGGAAAGAAAGAAACCAAGAATGACTTCGCCTAGCCACCTCCGTTTGGAGTTGAGGTTTGGAAATCTGAGGAAGAAACAGATTTTGTGGTAATGGGGGGAAAATAAAGTCTACTGATATAACTTTGTTAAATTTAAGATACCATTAAAACTCGGAGAATAATTAGAATTGGGGATATGGTTTAGAAGCTAATTACCAAATAGACAGTATTTTTGAAAATCCATTTGACAAAAAATAAATCACTAAGGGAAGAGAAGTAGAGGTTTTGGCAAAAAGCTCCAGAGGTGCAAAAAAAAAAAAAAATGTTTTTCAGAGAATGAAGAGTCGCAAAGTAGAGTAGGCTTGGGAAATAAGAAAGAATGAGGGATGGTGTTTCAGAAAGTCACAGAAGGAAGCGTTTCAGTAGGAGGCTGTAAATAACTGTGGCAAGTGTTAAGGAGGCTAAGATAAGGTCAGGATATATATCATGAATCTGGCAAATGGAGGCCCTTGGTGGCCTCCTAACAACCCTTTCAAGAGAGCAGTGGTGAAAGTTACTGAAAGACTGATAAACAAGCTATTGCAGAGGTAAGGCACAAGGTCAAGGGAAATTTCTGTTTGAGGTAAACGATTTTAAACCATAAGGATAGATGGGAATCATCCAATAGAAAGAGGGAGGTTGAGGACGTAGGAGAGAAAACATAATTTCAGGCATGAAATCAATGGGTGAGTAAGAAAGGATAGAGAATAGATTTCAAAGGGACAGGTGGACTTTGGTTATGAAGATGAACAGTTAACCTGCTTTAGTCTGAGAATGCAAAGTATTTGTGAAAAGAAGTTGGTAGGCAGATTTGATGAGGGGAAAACAAAATAGAATCTTGTTTTAATCATTTTTCTAGGAAACGTTAGGAAACATCAGTAGGTGAGCATATGGTTCAGGAGAAAAATATTGAAGATTTCAGAGAAATTTCAGGAGAGCATAGCAAATAGTAATTAGTAGACGACAGCAGGATTTTCCGGATGAATTAAATGCCCATTTGAAATTTATTATCACAAGTGCAAATTGAATTCAGTCAGTCAGAATTTGTGATTTTATGTAGTGATGTTCAGCTGATTGGGTGTAACCAGTGTTGAGATTTTGATGAATATCCAGAAGACGAAAAATCACTTTATAACAAAGATATTTGCACCAGAATGTTTATTGCAGCCCAGTTCATAATTGCTAAGTCATGGAAGAAGTCCAAGTGCCCATTGACCCATGAATGGATTAATAAATTGTGGTATATGTACACCATGGAGCTGGAACATATCCTTCTTAGCAAAGAATTTCAAGAATGGAAGAAAAAGCATCCAATGTACTCAGCCCTACTATTAAACCGATATATAAGCAGTCACACTTCCATATGAAAGCTATAACCCAACTATAGCTCAAGATGAAGGGGAAAGAGAAGGAGGAAGGGAGGGAAGGGGAGGGAAAGAGAGTGGTTGGAGGGAGGGTGATGGGTGGGACCACACCTATGGTGCATGTTACAAGGGTACATGTCAAGTCCACTAAGTGTAGAGTATAAATGTCTTAACACAGTAACTAAGAAAATGTGGTGAAGGCTATGTTAACCAGTTTGATGAAAATATTTCAAATTGTATATAAAACCAGCATATTGTACCCTATAATGGTATTAATGTACACAGCTATGATTTAATAAGAAAATAAAAACAGAAAAGGTTCAAGGTGGGGAAAGTGGAGGGATTTAAGTATGTTGACAAGGAATGTCCATTCACTGTAGAGGGCACACATCAAGCTAGGTAAGGAGGGGAGAGAATCATGAAGGAGGTGATGGATAAGGAAAATGGGGGAAAAATTGGATTATAGGCAAAGGGATATTAGAGAGAGGCTGTAAGCGTGAGTGTCCTGGAATGATGGAGAGTGATAAGAGGGAGTAGATTGCTCCAAACGGAGATTTTATTGGATGGACAACTTCCAGTGAAAATAGTATATGGTATGGAGATGGAAGGCTAATGTGAGGTTGGAAAAAAAAGAAAATTATGGCATAAGAGATCCAGGAACTAAGAGGCAGAGTGTTGGACAGGTGAAGGTTAACACCACGCATAGCCAGGCAATAAATAAATAACAGCGAGAGTGCCCAGTAACTCTGAGATAATGATGAGGAGGTTGGGGTTGGAAGGAGGGAGGCAGGGAAGACCGAGGTTTGGAGAGATAGGAGAAACAGGGTATAAAAATGAACCAGGGTATTAGAAGTGTATTGATTTTAACTTCGACTGGAAATGCGTGTCATGGGGGAGGCAAGTATCTTGTAAATAAGCCTATAATGAGAGCAGTGTTATCCAGGGCTAGGCTGAATTCAGCTGGATCAAACAGCTTAGCATGGAGGAAAGGAGTTTAATGTGTAAGAAAAGTTGCTAATGACTGACCTGAGTTCTATCCCCTCATATTTTGATTTTGAAACACACATAGAGATATTCTTAAAAATTAATACAAAAATCACACACACAAAGTATCCATTTAAAAATACAACATGACAGTCCCCATGGTCTGTGTGCTCAGCGCTGTACACAATTTCAGATCATTCATGAGTAAACTGCATTGAGCTTTTAGATTAAAAAGAAAGAAGGACACTCGTTATTCATTCGACATCTATTTATGGAGCACTACCTATGTGTTTAATGTTAACCTACATCATTGAGCAAAACAACCATGCTCCCAAATTTACCCAATAAATAATCTAATGTTGCTCTTCTAAACTGTCCAATTTGAAATATTGGTAAGATATTTAAAAAACAACACTGAACATACAAACAGTAAAAGTTTTCTCTGTGTAACATGTGCTGGATGATGCCCATAGCACTCTGAAGAGCAGCAGTTAATTGCAGTAATACCAAGACTTTCTGGGCAACCAGTGGCATTTTTTGCTTCACTAGGATCTATTGAGTTTGTTTTCAAGGATGCTTCTGTGTTGTGCTTGTTTTGTAATGGTGCAGTTTAATTACATATGTGATAAATTTTGAGGGTTATTTTTTCTGTGAAAACTAACTTGAATGCTTTAAGAAACCTGGTCAAAGAAATCATTGAAAACCATTCCTGTGTGCCATGAGGTATGGGCTTGACAACTCTAAATGACTGGATAAAAGTAAATAAAAGTGGTCACTGCTTTCAAATCCTTGGCTAGGGTGTATAAGTTCTTTTTCCTCTTTTGAGAATTAAAACATGGACCTCCTTCAAAGCATAAATGAAGTATACTGACTTTAACTTCAACGGAAGCTATATTCAGTTGAGAGTAAAGTAAGTAAAGATTCTAAGTTATATTTTTTTTAATGAAGCTTGTGGATAGCACTTTATGAACTCCTGATTTGATAGACTTTATTGGCCAATTATGAATCCTCGTCTCCTCTCATAATCAAATAAGTATGTAATTGCAAACTATAATACTACCTTTTAAAAAAAGCGTGAGGTATTATGGAGGAGAGAGAACAGAGGAAGGAGTCTGTTCTGTGAGGTATTGATAGAAACTTTGAGTGAAGGATGAAAGATAAGCAGATGCTAATCGGTGCCCTAGAGGGGGAATTTCTCCAGAGAATAGAAATATTGATAGAACTTGGTCAGTATGACAGAAGATAGAGCTAAGAAAACAAGAAAACCAACAAAATACACATACTATGAAAATATAAATAAAAGATAATCAAAATAAATGGGAATGGATTAAACAATATATAAGAATATAATTTAACAATATGCCTTTTGCAAAATATGGACCCCAAACAAAATACCCTATAAAGAAATAGGTGGTCCCCAGGTTACAGACAAGATCTATTCCTATTGTCTTTAGGTTGCATTTGGAGGTAACTTGGATTCCTGATGAGCAGCACATATATGGTAAGAATAATAACAACAATACTATAATGATGCATATGTGGTAATAATAATGCTGTGTAAGAATGAAATAATAATACGCTTCTACCATAATAGTAAGTTACAAAAATTAGGGTGCTCTTCTTTTTGATTTAAACAAAAAGAACATAAAAACAAACTTACACAGAAAGTTCAGATAGGATATAGGAATAAATTCCAAAAATATATATGTGAAAGGTTAACACATATATGTGATGTATCAACGCAAGGCTGATAGGAATGTTATGCTTATTTTGATGTTCTAACTAAATTAATAACCTTTCCACATCCACACTTAGTTCACTAGAATATTTATACAGAAGATCATATGCAAGGTCATCTAGAAATTATCAACAGATTTGATTGAGGCAATAAAAAGCAGTCATTCTTTTTTTTTTTTTTACTTATAAGAGTTTTTATTTTGCAGTTTTCAAATAGTTTCCCACCTCCATTTTTTTTTATTTATTAAATCATAGCTGTGTACATTAATGCATTCATGGGGTTCAGTATGCTGGTTTTATATACAATTTGAAATACTTTCATCAAACTGGTTAACATACCCTTCATGGCATCCTCTTAGTTATTGTGTTAAGACATTTACATTCTACATTTAGAAAGATTCACATGTATCCTTGTAAGATAAACCATAGGTGTGATCCCACTAATCACCCTCCCTCCACCCATCCTCCCTCCTCCCCTCCCCTCTCTCTCCCCTTTCCTTATATTCTTGGGCTATAATTGGATTATATAGCCATTCTGGAAAGCAGTCATTCTTATCAAAAAGAACACTGAATAAAGACTTAGAAAGTGAATATGTCAAGTCTCAGCTGTTCCACTGTCCCACAGTATGCTGAATCAGTGTTATGAAAGCTTATCTGAAAATGCCATCATTTTAGCTACTGTTAATCCATCCACCAAATTCAGTTTCTATTCTTGAGTATGTCTCTCTAGTAGGATCAACTATGCAGTAAGCGGGACCCTACGCAAAATGAAAATCAGGGCCTCTTGTTATAAAGTTATTAAGAGTTTCAAGGTAGCAAGAGCAGAGCATTAAGCCAAGTATGAGGTGCTTCTAAGCCCAGAGCCTGTGTTACCGAACAGGTTGCTCATCCGGCCTCCCTTCATAGCACATTCCTCTGCCTCTGAAGGTGGTCTGTGAAAGTGACTTGACTCTATTTACTGCTCTGATAGGGCCCGTTCTGTCTCTCACGTTCTCTTACATATACAAAATGTCCTCATTTGTTAGAAATGTCATTGAAGTGAGCTCGTGACACATTCCTTCTCAAAACCCTGAGCGTGTGCTTACGTCTTTTGGAATAAAATCCAAATCAGGCCTCTGCTTTCCTTGATGTCAGTCTTACCCTTTTCTCCCATGCGCAATCCACCAGCAAGTCCTGTTGGTTCCACCATCCAAATGCATGCGAAGGTGGTTGTCTCATGCACAGTAAAACAGCTGTCACCCTACTCCCTGCTACTTGGGCCACTATGATAACTTAATAAATTATTTCTCCTGACCTGTTTTTACCTTTAGTTCTTCTCCACATAGTTATCAAAGTAATTCTTAAAAAACCTTAAGTCACATTGTGAGACTACCTGAAGACCTTTGATGGATTTCCATGGCATGGAGATCTAAACTCCTCCCAGTGGTCCTCAAGACCAACCCACAGGCCCTGCCCCACCCTGCTCATCCAGCTCTCCAACTTCCTTCATTCCTTTTCTTTCCTCTAGCCTGTACAGACAAAGTTTACCAAAGTCACCAGAAATTTTACCTTTATACATCCCAAAGTCACAGGTAACTCAAAGGCTCTGAAATTTTACAAACTCCTTCCACCAGGAGGGCACTCAATAGTCTGGGAATGGCTGCTTGGCTATCACTGTAAGTTTTCTACATGAAACAGCCTTTCCTTACATTCTCTTCCACTACACCATGGATTGCATTGGAAATAATTTTTGCCATATCAATTCACCTTATTTATTTATTTGGTTAGTTGATTAGTTATGTCTTTAGTAGTACTGTAGTTCTGTTTCTACCTACTGAAAAGCTAGACCTGTGAGCAGAGTATGTTGCTCATTGATATATTATCAATGCTTAGAATAGTACCTGGAATTTATGTAATTACAAATCAAAATAGCACAGGTCTCATTTTTTTAACTCCTGTAAGCAAATTAAGAAATAATAATAAAAAATGAGCAAGCACACAGAAGTGTTTTCTCCACATCCAAAATAAAACCGAAGCACACCACATCTGATTTAGTATTCTGAGTCTCATTTCTAATCAAGTCCACTGAAGCTCCAGGTTCCATTTTCCAGCTCATCAGGAAAAATAGCATTAATACTCACATTGCATCTAAAAATCAATCAACAGATACTCATTGATTGCCTCTTATAGGCATTGAACAAGATTAGGTGATGTGAGAAATTAGAAAATACAGCATGCAATATTTATACCACCTGTTAAAGCAAAGTGGATGCTCTGTAACAATGCGGTATGCACATCCAAAAAGTTTAAGAAATTCAATAGAGAGATTGGGATTGGGGGATAGGAGGTGACTTTAGAAAGACTTTAGTCTTCACATAATGCTTTAAAAGATGAACTGGGCTTGAAGAGCAAGACTTGTCAATATAGATATGATTCTCTTCAAGGGAATTTTATGGGACAATATAAGGACTGTTTTGGTTATTGCAAAAGTTTACATACAGTGTGCACAAAATAAATTTTGGACAGCTGTGTTTAGGTTATGGAGATTCTTAAATGTTAAGTGCATTTAAACATTAAAATATGGGCAATGAAGATTCCTAAAGCATTTTCAGCAGAGGAGTAATATTAGGAAAAGTGATGCATTTGGTTTTAATGTACAGATATTTATAGAATAGATTGGGCTGTCAGAAACTTGGAGCTGGACTAAAAGTTAGAATATTATAATTGTCTAGCTATAGGTGATAAATGTTTCAGCTGGAATGTTTGCAGTGAAAATGTAACAAAGGAGATAAAAACAGCAAGCCATTAATATGTGAGCAGATACAATTTCTCTGGGAGAACAGGAATCAAAATCTTGGGTATTGTTTCAACTGTAAAATCTAGAGACAAAGGGAGGCAGGGTGAGTAGCTGAGAACTTCTATAGAAAACCTTAGTTCCACGTACCTAGATATGTTTTATTTGTTTTGTGTTTTCTAAAATTTCACTCACTGACAGTGCTGATTACAGATAGGCACTTAGGTAAACAATAAAGGCAGTTGCCTACCTACTTTATTCAGCTCTATACCAGTCAGTATTTAGTTAAAAAGCAGAATCAAAGACCATATAAAGTTGTTCTCTTGTTCTTCTCTTCCTTTGTTGTTGGTCTAAGTGGAAATTTAGATTTAAGTTCAAGACTTAACAGACTTCAACTCAGAAGTGCACTGTTTGGCTAATGGCAATAGTACATAATAATTTTTATTATGTACATCGTGACTTTGTACCTGATGAGATGTATGTGGGGGTGGAGAGGTTAATATTATAAAATGCCTAAACTATTAAATAACATCTCTCTAAAACAAGTATGAAGTCATCAAGTAATGTCAGGTTTCATAAATATTTCACATTAAAATGCTTTAAATAATAGTTTCAATGCTTTAGTAACATTTTTTTGTGACTAAATTGGTATCTGATAATTATGTCTTAGATAATAGTAGCAAGAATTTACCCAGTACATATTTATTTTGTGCCTGCTACGTGTTAACCCAAACCAGAGGTTGAGAATGTAAGATTGAATAGCCAAGTGCTCCCACTTTGTTGGGGTTGAACACGTTATTACCATAGACCTGGTACTGCTTAAGTATTTACCGTACTATATCAGTCCAGGTTTATTGTAAAAAGCAAGAGAAACTGACTCTGGCTGGTTTAAGGGGGAGCAGAATTCATTTAACCACAGAGCTGCAGAGACAGGATTTGAGGTGACATTGCCAGTAGCAGTATCCAAATTTATATCTTTTGGCATAAATTGATCCAGTGAAGCAACACTGTGGTCACACTGGCACCAGAAACTGTATTTGGCAGAGCTGACGTCCCCACCACAGCCACGGGACCACAGGACTGCTGCTTCTGAGAATCAGGTGCAGTTTCTGCCAATGGCTACTTCTTTCCACGACGGATTCTACATAGTCCCTGCTATCACTAGCATCTGATCAAGGTCTATGAAGGGTGCTTTGAATAGGCAGTGTCCAGGACGCCCGACTGTACCTGGGTTATAGGGGAAAGTATAAAATAGCTTCTATAGTTTCAAGACTGCTTTGCTGCATGAAATGTGACATTTCCTAAATAGAGGATACTAGTTTAAAATTCTGAAAGGCTAATGAACAAGAAATAGAAATGACAAATATCCACTCTTGTATATTATTTAATAGCGAATTTAAGACTTGTCACAATTTCCATATTATAATAATTATTTAAAACACAAGATAACTGACATGCAAAGATTCTAAGTGAAGTAACCAGTCTTTGAAATAAGTCATATCATTGCTACACCAATGAACGTGCGCTACTAAACATTGCTGGATTTACATACTTTTTGATTTCTTCATATAAAATAAAAAATAAGAAATTATCTTAAACATATATTTATGTTTGTATGAATGATCAAATTCCCTAAGATTTCAGGTCCCATTTTAACCTAAAACACACAGCCAAGGAAAGGGAAGGCACACTTAAGCTTGAAGACTAGCTTAGCTTTTCAGATGCCGTTCTCTGCCGTTTCTTGTAGTAGGAATCATCATGTATGTGAAAAGGAATTATAAAACTACTTCCAGTTTATTTATGTTCAAGATTCTCAAACTTTAAGTGTGCCCATATCAATCGCAAATATTAAAATGGCTTAGTCCTGCCACTGTCCATAAAAATAATGTGAGAATTATTTATTCACATGGTCAAATTTGGAAACATGTATGTTAAAAATAAAATATATATATTATTAACTTTCTAAACTATGCTTAGAAATAATATACTGTTTTTATTCTTACAAAGAGCATCCACTTAAAAAAGTAAACTGTTACAGCAGGGATCACTCTACAAGATGGCGTTTCCGTTTCCTAGAATTATACCTCTGAAGGACTCTTCCTCATGCTCCTACAAATATATATAGTAGTATTGTTCATAATAGCCCAAACTGGAAGTGACATAAACATCTATTAATAGGAGAGTGGAAAGTGGATTTTTTCTTTATATCATTGAATACGGCAGTGAAAATACATTATACTGCAGCTGTATACATCGACATGAAAGAATCTCAGGAACTTAATATCAGGGGACAGGAACAAGTCACAAAAATATATAAGCAGCATGATTCGATTTATATCAAGTTTAAAACCAGAAAACGCCAGATATGTTATTTATTCCTATAGATTCATAATGGTGAAATTATAAAGTTATATAAAGAAAAGATTTCCACAAAATTAAGTGCTTTGCTACCTTGGGAAGTAAAGAGAAGATATGATTAGAAACTGGAACATAGGGAGTCTCTAAGGTGCTAGAAATATTTAATTTTTTTTAATCTAGGTAGCTTTTATTTTATTATCAGGGACACTAGGAAAGTTTTGAGATACACGAAAAATAAGAAACACAAAATCATTTTGATTACTATATTTTCTCAAAATAATTGCCGTGATATTCAATGCACTTTTGCATTCTTGAAACTCATTTTTGAAAATATACTTTCACTTATTTTCTTCGAGAGCTATATGGTCACTTTTGTAGACATGAACTTCAGGGCTGGAGAGTCTTCTTCAGTAAATGGGACTTTTTATTGAAAGGAATGAGAAATAATCACATTGGCCAGGTCAGGACTGTCAGGCGAATGAGATGTGAGTTTAACCTCTGTGGACTCCAGGAACTGAATGGTTGGTGTTGGCTGTGTGGATGGACGCATGATCACAGTGCAAGCCGGTCCTTGGCAGTCCCGTCCTTGATCACCTTTCTTGAAGCTTCCTGAAAACTTTTGTTAGGCCCAGTATTGTGTGCCACTGAGCAGTAACTGTCCTTAGTTAACTGTCCGGAGGAATAGTTGCAACATGATCACTTTTGGAGAAAAAAGTTGCCACCATTTTCTTTCTGACTCTTTGGGGCCATCTCACTCATGTTGGTGGGTTTTCTTTAGGAAAAATACACACAGCCAACAGACACTTATTTTCTGGATCAAACTGGTAAATCTAGGTTACATTACTAGTGATAATGTCAGACTCGCCTCTGTGGAATCTGACCAGCATTTCTTCACACTGTTCAACGCAGATGTGCTTTTGCTCGTTTGTCAAAATAAACAGGTAGTTATTTATAGGGGATAGGGATATATATGTTTTTATAAGAAGGAAAACCACCCTTTTAAAGGAAATAATTATTTCTGGGGACAAAGCACTGTATAATTTTTTTTAACAACTTAAGATGAAGAGATTTAAGTTTGGCTCTGAGAATGTTTTGTTAGCACGCCCAAACTACCAACTCTGGAACTAATCTTCAAATGAATCACATGGTTTGCTTAAACATGATTAACAGGATTATCAAATTCAGAAAAGACTTAGAATGATATTTATGATTAATATTGACCATGTGAGTACTATATACAGACTTCTATATACACAATACGTTAATGGTGGCCCCCTTCCCCTGCAAATCTTCTCATCCCAGTGAATCAGTCTGGCTATACCTACCGAGACAGTGTGAACTCTGTCTTCAGCACAACCACTCATTTTTCTTATCCTAAACCAACAACCTAAGAATGAACACAGACACCTGCATGCAATTTCCCCATGTACAAATACTTTTGGATTAATGTTTTTTCACAGTGGTGTACTCTCTGAGGTAGGAAAGAAGGAAAATGGATATTCTTGTCCCAGCTCTGGCACTATTTAGCTGCATAATTTTAATATTTTCCTTTATAATTCTTGGTCTGTACTGCAAAATATAAGCCATATTTGCTCAATAGGCATGTTTTATTTGGTTAGCTATAGTCTTTTAAAGTGCATTGAATTAATAGTCAGCATGTAAAAATTGGAAGACTTCACTTAAACATCAGGACATCTATGGCGCATCTCTGGGTATCTTTTCAATCTAACATGTGTATTCTCCCCATCCCAATGTCACCCTGAACCCACATTCCCACACAGTCTCCATATCCAGATATTCTCCATGACCAGATATTGTCAATTGCATCTTCAGAAACATTTGAATTCTATTTCTCCTCTCCATTCCCAAAGCATTATGACTGCTTTTGGCCTAGCCCTCACTATTGCTTGCCTGCATTATAGTCTTAGATTGCTATCACATTTTCTTGCAAAAAGTCTCTCCCCACTCCAATCTACTGTGATAGCGTTCCTCCACATTTTTTTAGATTCTTCTTCATCGCATCTAAGACAAATCATCATCATCATGCAAGAGAGGAACAGGGACATTCATTATCAGCACCACATGATTCCAGAACCTCTTTCTCCACATGCAACTTGCCTCCTGGGCCCAGCAAAATACTTGCGGCTCCCAATCTGGAGAGAATCGATGGCTTTGGGATCTGTGCCTGTCTCTCTGTCTGCAGCACGCATCTGTGTTTTCTTACTTAATTCTTACAGGATTTCCACTACTCAGTTTCTACTTCGCTAATGTGACGATATTCCTCCCCTCAGCTGCAGAATTAGCTCCTGCTTCTCTCTGGCCCTTGAGTAATGTGTGTGTTCTTTTTCAATAACATGAATTTTAACATTTTTTAGTAGTCTACCCATCTCAGCATCTTCTTTCCATTGGTAAAATATTCAGTTACAGAAACTGTCTTCTCATCATCTCCCTGATATGGAGTAGAGTTAGGGTCAACTATAACTTAAATCATATTTTTTCTAATGGGATCACTGAACTAAATGCATTGAAATAACTAGGCCCCAGTGGAAAGCCTACTAGATCAAAGGCTTCTAAAGTAAGTGTCTGAATTCTTCAGATTTTAAGCAAATATTTCAGGTACTTTTTATACTCATTGAGGTTAAAAACCATTATCCTAAATGAATATGTGTTACATGAATGTGTCTCTTCCAGCCTATGTAGACATAACACTTCAACTGACTTAAATCTGTGTTTGGTTTAGTCTAGATCATAGATTTTCTATCTGTTTGATCCCACATCCATTTTCTTAAAAAATAACATTTTTATCAAACGAAATATTGGACTTAAATATCAACAGCTTCAGAACTCAATAAAGTGGAGGGAGACCTGGAGAGGAAGACTGTAATTGCAAAGCTAATGTTGACAGCTTCTTAAAGAACAGATTTTACGCCAAGCCCTAAAAAGTAAATCTCATCCAACCAGTCAGAGGGCTTCCTTGACTGAGGTTTCTGGAATTGATTTGAAGTTATTAAGTGCTGTGAAAGTATTATATGCATGATTAGTTTTGTGCAAGGCCTCATTTAAACTGTTTTGACTTATTGCTAGCACTTTAGCTATACAGGCGTGCAACCTGTGTCAATTCCTTCTTAGTGGCACCGTACCAGATTTATGTTCTCAGAATCCTTAAGAGAATTGGAAGTAAAACGAAAGTATTTGTGACTGTCATTGGATACATTTCAGCTTCCCCCTACTCATCCTTCCATATACTCCCCTGTCACAAACAGTATATCAAATAATTTTATAATGTTGTGATGTAATTTTATGACTGCAAATCAAGATATTTAATCATGGTAAAAAAAAAAAAAAAAGGATGGAAGGTTTGACATAATAAGAATTAGGCTTTAGCTAATCGTCAAGGATGTGGTTTTAATCCTGCTAAAGAAAATAATGACCAGGAACATAGAAATGGATGATCTGTCCTCGTCTCTTCTCTTGGTGTTCCTGAAGAAGTCACGTACACACCAAGAAACAAAAATGGGAGTCAGAAAAGTCCTTGATGGGCCCCAGTTAAGATAACACGTTCTAGAAAGGGCTGAGTTGGAGTAAGTTGTTTATACCTAAGGCTTTTGTAAATGTTCTTAATCTTTTAATTCTAATTTTAGGATACCTGTGGTCAGTTGTAACTGAGTTGATTTAGAGGTAATGTCTCCGGTTACTCTTTTAGTAACATGGAAGTGAGAAGAGAAAGAAATGACCAGTGTTCTATTTCTTGAGGCTGTAGGGTTTTGTTGTTGGAGAACATGCATCGATGTATGGTCTATGCCTACCCAGCGTGTAGACCTAGGGAGGTAACAGAGTGACAGATTTGAGAATTCAGTGTTGGTGAGAAACAAGAGAGTTTGGAGGAGGGAAAATAAAGGACAGGCAGGGCTTCTTGTGTGTTAAGGCACTTAGTACGGTGGCTCAACTTTCTGATGGGTGTCTTTTCCCTCTTTGAGGGAGAATGTACAAAGGGGTGAGGTGGACATTTGCATGAGACAGGACAGGTGGACATAACTTCCCGGAATCCTGTGCCCCCTGCTTCTCCTTCCTCCCCCACTTTTTATTTCGTCTTTACCTCTTGCACTTTAATGGTTAAGGTCACAGTCAAGATGAGACTCCACATCTAAAGAGGAGAATAGAAGCTGCAGGGAAATCTGGCTTTCTTCTATGTGGAATTATTCAAACTAGCACTTAACACCGTTTTTTTTTTTTTTTCTTTAATCACCTTCTGAAAATTCTGAGAAAGACAAACCTGTGTCTCCAAATCTTCTACATCAAAAGTTCACCCTGACTCCATTTCCCATCTTAAATCACATGTACACACAACTGCCAAGCTCACTCTCTACAGAGCATACAACAAACTCTATGTGAGAACATAATTCAAATAACAAGGCATTGCAGTGGAGCAATACGATGTCTTAACAACATCCAACACCTCAAGAGCTGTATTAAAATCCTGGAAAGAACTTTTCCTCTGTTTGATATAGCATCCCAAAGAAACCAAAGTCCCCAACTGCGATCATAAGAAACTGAGCATGAATTCATATTTATAGAGCTCAGAAGGGCAGCATAGCAAATGGTCAGGGTGTGGGCTCATGCACAAGTCACTGAACCACCCCGTGCTGTTTCTGCTTTTCTGCTTGTAAAACAATGATAATACTAAGGATATAATGACTTAATACATGTGAGATGCTTATAACCATACCTGGCATATACTAAGTGTTTGCTACTATTAGTTCTATCTCTAAATAATCAAATTAGCAAACACTGCACTTCTCTCACCCTTTATGACACACAAGAAAGAAGAAGAGGGAAGTGGACCCAGTATGGGAAGAGAGTGGGGGCTGTTCACCCTACACACTCCCCCAGCTGTGATGTCATCCATTCTGAGCCATATGATTCTCTACTGTTGACACACAGGTCAGCAGTAATAATTATTAATATTATAATATTATTAATTATTAACAATAATATATCCAGTTCATCAGATGCACTTTGTTCATGTATATTTCACTCCCAGTTTTTGATATAAAAAAGTGGACCTGAAGGAGGAAGGCAGTGAGTGGGAAGGAGAATCATGCATATGGACTCCTCAGTTCTTTTTCCATGAGAATATACCAGATAACTCCGAAATTAAGCCTATATGCGTAAATAATGATACTTGAAAAAATGTTTTTATGTTTTCGATAATATAATAGAATGATTTAGATACAAAACTGTAAATTATTTGCCCACAAGGTTGTCGGCAAAGTAATAATTTTAAGATGAGGCTAGGAAAGGTTCTGCGTGTATCATGAGCAATAATTTCATCCCTATATGAACAGCTGACCTCCAGGTATGTGCAGGCCTTGCCAATCATCTCATGGTGTCTGCAGTTGAACAGCAGCACTGGTCAGGAGGTCAGAACTTGCTGCGTTGTCCACATCACAACAGCTGATTCAGAAGCAAAATTCTACCAACAGTGACAAAGGAGCTAAAACCATCTTCCGTGTAATATGGCACACGTCCTACTTTCTAGTCTCTGGAGAGTGGGTAAGGAATTAATTAGAGAATGATGGAGGAAAAGGGACGTTTTCAAATTTGTCTTCTCTCTTTTGCATCTTTCTCCTGTTTTCCCCTATTGTTCACTCGTTTAATCTGCTCCTGAAAGAAACGACGCCTTCTCTGTTTGT